>NW_006408564.1:12090721-12092711 GCF_000296735.1 Chrysochloris asiatica
GACATATTGTCAGGAGAGACCAGTCACTGGAGAAGGATATCTGTTTGGTAAGGTAGAGGGTCAGAGAAAAAGATGAAGATCCCAAGCGAGATAGATTGGCAAAGTGGCAGCATCAATAGGCTCAAGCGTGGCAACCATACTGAGGTTGGCCCACGACCAGGCAATGTTTTGTTCTGCTGTGTACAGTGTCACTATGAATCAATACCAACTCGATGGCTCTTAACAACAAAAACAACTATGAGACCATAAATAGCTATAAGCAATATGTTCTTCACTGAATAATCTACATTGTTATACCATTTTCCCCTACCTCTTAATTTTAATACATTTTCAATTTGTTGTGGTTTTTTAAATGACTTATTGTAAATCAGGAATTTAAAAAATTCAATACATTTTTCTGGAAAATAAGTATGGAGAGGATATTTCAGAATACACTAAGAAGAGTGAAAGAGAGTCTATTAGCACACCGCCCAGATAAACATGTTTTCAGCAGTCTTGGCATGTATACTTTCAGACTTTAATCACAAACTATGCTATAAATGTGGATCATACTATATAACAATTGGAATCTACTTTACACAATGATTTCATGAGTATATGTCTATGCCATAAACCAAAGTTTACAGCATCATATATAAATTTTCACTTACCTTTGTAGTATGGTGTGCAATTATATGGATGTATACAAGTGTTGTGTATGTGTGTACAAGTGTTGTGTATGGAAAATTATAATGCAATATCATTGTAAGCAGATTTATTTAAATAATCAACCATTTATGATTATAGAGAGTGACATCTTTCTTCACTATTATAAATATTCAGTCATTTCCTTATTATTGCTTTCTATAAGTAGAATTACTGGACAAGAAATTAGGGCATAATATTAAGGCTTTTAAATTAATATTACCAACCTACTCTCTAGAATTTTCCACCAAGCCATGCAGGCACATTACCCTGCATTCTTAACTACTGAGTGGTCACAGGTTTTTTTTGGATACTTGCCAATCTGAGCAAAATCTTATGATTGCTCAAATTATTATTGCTTTGATATCCAATGAGGCTGAAAGTTTTATTGATGTTTTATATCTCTTCCTTTATGAATTATGCTAGGAAATACTTTGCCCAGTTTTTAAAATGAGGCAAAATCTCTATCTTAGAAAACAACACTAGGAGTTGTTGTTGTTGTTGTTAAGTCCCATCAAGAATTTTTTAAAATGCAACAGAACAAATGATTATTTTCATTTTAAAAATAATATATACGAAGCATAACAAATTAAACAAACACACAATTATAGAAGGGAACTTCAAAAAAAATCATAGGAAAATCCCATTATTTTTTAATTCCACTTTTCCATGTACTTTTTGAAGCCCATGCACACATACCATAATGTTGGTGCTTCAAACTCACCCAGCCACTCTTGGGAAACCCTATACAGAGTCGGAACTGACTTGACATCACTTAACAACAACAACATATATACAAAAAGTTCCCAAAAGTAGGGGTGTAGTGTCCAAAAACAGGTATAACTTTAATATGAATTTGAATACTTCCAGCTTTATCAATATATGAAAAAATTATATTTTCTTGCATTCTTATAAGATATGTATATTATCAGTATTTTTTATTTTTGCCTTCTTTTTTAAGTGAAGAATTGTGTTTCTTGTGATTTGAATTTCCATGACCACTAGTAGGGGCAAGCAGATTTTTATATTTTTTGCTAATTTCACTTTTCCCTTGCGTTAGTTGTCAATACCTTTAGCTATTTTTTTCCCAACTGTGTTGTATAAATTTATCTTATCTATGTGTAGTGTTTACAAGATGGGCTGTTAACCTCAAGGTCAGCAGTTTGAAACTCCCAATTTTTCTGCAGGAGAAAGATGAGGCTTTCTGCTCCTGCAAAGATTTATAGTCTCGGAAACCCTATTCAGGGTCACTATGAGTCGGAACCAAATCCACAGCACATAACCAACCAACCAACCAACCAACCAA
>NW_006408564.1:12093881-12095703 GCF_000296735.1 Chrysochloris asiatica
TAAACTTGGAAACAGTATAGTAAGAATGCACCTTAGAAGCCAGGATGCCAAGATTTTGTTTCTCCTTCTTCAGACATGTTCTCAGGAGGGATCAATTCCTGGAGAATGCTTGTTCAATGTTGTCGCTGCTGTTGTTAAGCCCCACTGAGTTGATTCTGACTTATAACAA
The DNA here is from genome assembly GCF_000296735.1 of Chrysochloris asiatica. Classification (NCBI taxonomy): domain Eukaryota; kingdom Metazoa; phylum Chordata; class Mammalia; order Afrosoricida; family Chrysochloridae; genus Chrysochloris; species Chrysochloris asiatica. The sequence goes on from NW_006408564.1 coordinate 12,094,051, forward strand.
CCCTGTATAGGGTTGCTGAGGCTTTAATTCTTCACAGGAGCAGAAAGCCTCATCTTTCTCCTAATAGAGCACCTTGTGGGCTCGAACCATGGACCTTGTGGTTTGCAGTCCATTGTTTATCATATAAAACCATCATGCTCCCTGGTACAGTGTTGCTGTTGTTAAGTGTCATCTAGTCAGTTCCAACTCTGTATAGTTTTTCTGAGGAGTGGCTGGTGAGTTTCAGCCAATGACCTTATGGTTCAAACCAACTTGTGGAGGAGCCTACAGCACCACACCAGTACTCCACAGTATAGTATTTGTTGTTGTTGTTAAGTCCTATTGAGTTGGTTCCAATAGTATAAGGTTTCCTAGGAGCTACTGCTAAGCTTGTACAACTGGTCTGGTTCTTCAAACTCACCTTGCAGTCCAGCACAATAACTGGCAGTACAGTGTTTTACATTTATATATTTAATCTGAAAATTATCTTATATCTTATATTGAGAAAGGAGGGCATAACTTGGTCATATTACTGATGAACAACCTGTTAAAATACCTTCTGGGTTCTTCCTTCTCCCTTCCCTTGGCTCCATTTTGTCTGTTTCCCCGTCAAACTAAGCTGCAAGGAGCGTGGTTTAATAGGCAACAAGGCTTTTGATAGGCCAGAGCTAAATCACCCCAGCAATTTCATGTGATCTCCTGATCTGAATTTATATAAGACCACTCCCTTCCTGTTGATCTCACTTCCTCTTCCTCTGCCTCTGCTTTTGGGCAGAACCCTCCCTCCTCGTCTTCACCCTGAATAAAAATCTCTAGACCGGTCCATTCGTCTGGTGTACGGTGTGGTTGTGCGACACCAGGTTTTTTTTTTTTTTTTTCCCTTTCACAACCAATTTTTACATTATTTTTATTAAGTTTTCTCTATATTCCCCTCTGTACTAAAAAGTCAACTTTCTTTAATATTTGACTCAATATTACATATTTGGATCTTTTCTTTTATATCATTTGTATTTTTTATTTTCATAGTGATTAACATTGTTTTATTAGTTTAACATGTAGAAGGAAGAGTTAAAATAAAAATCTGTTGTCATTAGGACTGAAGTCTTATTAATACATTATTTTAGAAAGCGATGACATTTTATAATAGGAATGATTCTGGAATAAGATATGATTATTTGTATAGTTAAAAATCTATTGAACTTTTTTCTTTTGCCTTTTTATCACATCATTAATAGGCACTTTATACTTGTGGTTGTTTTTGATTGCCATGTCTAACTGGTTGTTACAAATGTGACGAAAAGTTTTAATATTTACATATGTAAGATGAATTGGGATGTTATCTTCCAGGTTTTCCCACTTACAGTCCTTAATAAAGTGTTAGGATTCTTAGAAATATAAAACTATTATCTGAAAATGGAGATAGTTTTGTTTCTTTATTTCCAATACATTGCTTAATTTTATTGTTTAAGTGTATCCAGCAGAACTCACAATACGATGTAAAGTAACAGTGGTCATATCAAATATATCTGTATATATTCCCTTGTCATACAAGAATGGCTTTTAGGTGTTTAAAATAAACCCCATTTTAGCATTTTATTGCATTATGATAAGCAGATGAACTTGTTTCTATTTTAAATTATATACTTCTACATATAAAAATGAAATTGGTACAAA
>NW_006408564.1:12095849-12111256 GCF_000296735.1 Chrysochloris asiatica
TTTTCCAGACCTGTCCTACCTTTTGGACTTTGTTTTTGGGCAAATGCTGCATGTTTGGTCCCATATGATTGTATTGATGAGAATGTTTTTCCCTGTGGTTACTCATCTTATGCTGGTGGTACTGTGGAGTTAGTTCCCACTCTTAGTGACCCTGTTTGTGTTTCTGAAGCTGTAAATCTTTATGGGAGCAGAAAGCCTCATCTTTCTCCCATGGAACAGCTAGCAGTTTCAAACGGCTGACTTTGAGGTTAGCAGCCAGACTTGTGACTGCCACACTACCACAAAATTCCTTACACATATTATAGGCCTGTTTATTGTTTGTCTGCAAGTTGATCCCTGGGGAAGGGTTCTGTTCCAGGCACAAAGGTTATCTAAGGAACACAGTTGACTTTTTTGGCACTATGTTTATCTAGTTTTCATATAACGTTAGGCTAGATTGTAAAATTTGTTTAGTTTCTGTCCCTCTTTCTCTACAGTCTTAAATTTTTACATACATATAGAAAGTGTTTGCTTTTAAAGCTTCAATTTAATTTTTCTGTAAAACCATCTGGGCCTCGTGCCTTTTTTAGTGGTACAGCTTTCACAATCTTCCATTTTCTTCTATAGTTATCAATAATAAACTTTTTTGTATTCACCTTTGTCTATGTTATTATTGATAACATTCACATGTTCCTAAAGAATCACTTTCTACAGTTTCAAATGAATAGCTACAGAAATTCACAAAACCCTCTTGTTGCATCAGTGGTAATTGGTAAGGATGACCAGGAAGTTAAATGGGTAAAATATCCCCCAAGTCAACACTACTATATGTGGGCTGAATTAAAAGATCTCAACCCTCAATGAAAGAAGACAATTCTTTAGTCAAGCGTATAGTGTCAGTACTTAAACCTTTAAAAAACTCACAAGGAATGCTTTCATCTGAGTTATTAAAAATATGTCATAATGATATCTAAGTGGTTCATCTCCAATTCATTTGATTTTCTCTGAGAATCTTAGCAAAATTATGCAGAAGAATTCTTGGCATTTTCATTATGCTACAATAAAGCTCTCATTTTTTATTTTTTTTTTTGGATACACTTAACAAAATAAAAAAAGAATCATTCTTTGTTCATATCTACACTTTAAACACCCCCAATTTTTCTAAGAAACAATTTTCTCGATAGTTCTCCCAGACTTCATACTCATATCCTTTTATTCATAGCAGATGGAGGAAATGAGAGTAACATGTTTGCTCTAAAATCATTAGTGCTGCATCAGCACTTCCAATTTAAATGGCATTTCAAGGGGTTATTGTTGGGTGGATCAAGAGTTTGCTCTAGGCAGAAAGTGACATAAAAATAACTTTGAAAATGAAACGTGTTTTTTTTTTTTGCATCTTAATACTTGCATCATAATTTCTTAATTCCAGTTAGTTGTTGCATCTTAATTTCTTCAACCTTATTCTATTTGGATTTTAAATACAATTCAAAGGAAGAAAAGAGTGGCTTGATACAGCAATTTTGTTCACTGGGTAGTTCTCTGATAAACGATCATGCCTGCTTCTTAAAACAGCCTTCTTAAAACCTGTTTGATTATCTGAAGGTTGAGGATATAGTCTAACTTCTCAGATATCAACCAGCTCTTTAACCTCATGAAATGCCTAAAAGGAAATTATTTAATTGGTAAATTTCAGATGGTTGTCATTTTGTCCAAGGGCGAAATAATTCCTGGCTAATGAATGATCAAATCACTGAAGTCTTTTTAGTTATGTTCAAGATAAGAATTTTGATCACAATGGGAAAATTTGGGACAGAGTTTCAGATTCTTCTAGAACCTAGATTTTCTAGAACCACTGGGACTTGATGAAGCCTGAAAACTATTGTCCTTACATAAACCTCAAACCTTAAAACAAAAATACTTTTGAAGTCTTCTTAAAACCAAACAATGTTGTATAGGGTTTCCAAGGAACAGCTGGTGAGTTTGAACTAGTAACCTTGTGGTTCAAACTGACTTTGCAGTCAGCACATTAACCCACAGAACCACACCAGAACTCCAAAGCCAAACAGTAGTTTAGCTTAACTAGTAAAGAATGTGGAGTCCTCATATGGTGCTGTTGGATAAGCACTGGACTGTTTAACCACAAGACGGGCAATTCAAGCCCACCAGCTGCTCCTCAGAAACCCTACACATGGGTTGCTATAAGTTGGAAATGACTTGCTAGCACTTAAACCAACAACAACAGCCATCTGTATGGGACCAAATGGAGAACAGTAACTCAAAAGATTAGGTAGGAAAGTTGAGGGCTATAAACGTTTACACATAGAGGAGGAATGATTTGGAAAAAGAAGGTGACAATGATTTATACAACTTAAAGAATGTACTCAGTTACTGAAATCTACATGTAGAAACGAATGAATTGGTGTATGTTCTACTGTGTATATGTTCAACAACAAAAATAAAGTACAATCTTTAAAAACATGATTAAAACCTTAAAATACTAGGATAGTACAAACCTGAAACATTATAATCTTGTAGTAGAGATACAAGTAACCACAGAGAGTGATACAAAACAGCCACAATCATAGCTTATATTTCCATCAGTGGTAATTGGTAAGGCTGACCAGTATACTATATTACATTATGTATACTATAATGTATACTATATTACATTATGCAAAATAATTTCATGACACTCTTCTTATTTTATTCTCATAATAAATCTATAATGGATACAAGATAAAAGAGGAAGGACACATAAAGAAACAACTTCAGAGATGAAAGGGACATTAGAGACCATCAATAACCTTGTTTTACAGATAAGAAGGGACAGCAAAGGGAAATGAAGACATTCACATGTCAGGTGAGGCTGCCACAGCAAATGTTGGTCACATAAGAGTTATAAAAAGGAACCACAAGAATAAGACAGAGAAGATAAACATAATGGGAGTAAAAGCACAAATTCTGGTTTAATGTACTTTAAAAATAAACACACAAACAATTCTATTGACTAGAGTTTGAAATTCAATGTTGGCCTCTAGGGACCACTTGGCTATGGCAGTTTTATGCCATTACCAGATCCCTTAGAGAGAAACTTTGTTTTGATATTCATAGTTTCCAGTAAATATGTGCATGCCTTCGAAGAACATACTCAAGTGGATGTAGATTGTATAGCTACACAAAAAGTTAAAATTCACTCCCCAGCACCTGAGGAGCCTAAACATTCTAGAGCTCATTGAAGAAGCTACCAATACATTTCCTAACCATTAACCTTCCTGATGTGGTCCTGGACTGCTAAGTACAATGTCAGTGGTTCAAACCCACCAGCTGCTCTTTGGAAACTGTATACAGGGTCACTGAGTTGTAACCAACTCAAGTGCACTTAAGAACAAGCAGCAATTTTACATGATCCGCCATTCTCTGTCATGTCCTAGCCGGTTATCTTAATATTATGACCTCTCTATTATACTGCCCTGGTTGAAACTCATTTTTCCTGTAAATGAAAATATGTTGGAGCTATAAATTTCTTTTACAACATTCTTAAAAACTATATCTCAAAAAGGTAATGGCTATTATTTAGTATTCTTTATTCACTAAACAATAGCCATTTCCCATGACTCAGACCAGAATAGACTTTTCAATCTGTATCTTGATTCTCATCATAATAGGAGAATGTACTTAAAGCTCAAAATACAAATATTTAAAGTAGAATTATTATTTGAAAATGAAGATATGTATCCACAGTGGTGTTGAAAGATCGTATCAGGGTTAGAAAACAATACTGTGTGTTAGAATGAGCTCTTCATATATTGTCAGCATGCACAATAACAGCGACATTTTGAAACTGTATTTTGTCACTTTTTAAACATCTGTGAATAGAGAATATAAAACACTACGTCTGACACACCATGGAAAGTTTTATGATGCTTCTCAAAAAGGAAGAACAAATATCTCTATTTCCATTCCGGATCCGCACAATATATTCTATTCTAGCATCATTTGCTCTGGTTCATTTACATTTTGCTGAATTCTGGTTTTGTCCATTTTCATCATTCAAAAGATTTAAAAAAAAAAAAAAAGTATCAACACAACAAAAACCTAGCAGAGATGCTTTTAGATGGAATTGCAAAGGAAAACAAGTACGTGAATTAGTGAAGCAACATCCAAGTTTATACAATTGTGGCAGTTTACATCTTTTCTCATCATGTCCGAGAATTAATTGCACTGCTGAAATTAGACATTCAGCCTGTTCCATGCAGACAGGAACCCAAGCCAGAAGCAAACTTTTTGAATAACAGCACAGCCTTCTGATTCTTTTCACATGGCTACATTTTTGACATTTTCCTCAATATTTTACCCAGTTGCAGTGCAACTATGACAAAAGATCTCTGTAGGCATGACTGGCACATCTGCCGTGAGTGGCAGAGAATGGAGATAGCCACTAAGTCCCTTCAGAGGCTCTGAGAAGCCCACAGGCATTCTGCATACCTTTTGCAAACATGCTCTAAGTAAAGAATTTAAAAAATGGAAACCGTGATGACAATTTTAATCACTTGACAGACAATTCTATGATCTACTATAAGTTTATAATGGCAAGGCCAGTGACACCCAAGAGACTGACACACATATGTTCTCTCTCTACTGTGCAGTCACTTAAAATGTTTACAAGGGAGTTTCACGCTGGAATGGAAATTCCCTCAACACCATATTTAATCTATCCAAGGACAATTTATAGATGACTGAATCTGACTATATGGCGTTTTCTTGGTTGTTTTTTATTTCTATGCAGAAATCTCCTCTCATGCCTAGACTCTAGATCTTTGTCCAAGAACCTGAGACTGTCAGTAGTCAGAGGCAGTGCAGCTGCAATTAGTGCAGCCGAAAGTTCTACCTAAAAAACAAAATAGCCCAAACATCTCTATAGGACATCCCTGTCCATTGGAGTGTGAGACCTGCGGACACCTTATCTTACCAACAATGGTTTGCTTGAGTTTTTCTTGGCTCTAATAAATTATGAATGAACTAATAAGTTAGAGTACAGTAAAACCATGTTCTGTTGTTGCCAAATCTTTTACTTCCCTGGTTGCTTGAGCAGGGACAGTACTGGGTGGAGGCTGTTTTGAAGAAAACATGACTGACTGCTTAGTTACAACTTTAGATTTTAAGAGACAACGAACAATGGTTCATAATTAAATGAACTTCAGAAAGACTGAGATTTGACAAAGTTAAACCTTTCATATGCTAATAATACAAACTGTCATCTCTATGAAGGTGCTGCCATGGTGGTGGTGATGGTGGCAGCAGTGGTGGCCGAGGTGGTGGCAGTGTGCCCTGGAGTTGGCTCTAGGCTGTAAATCTTTTGGGGAGCAGAAAGCCTCATCTTTCTCCCATGGAACAGCTGGTAGTTTTGAACCTTTGACCTTGAGGTTAGCAGCCTGACTTTTAACCACTACACTACCAGAGCATTTCTAAACTTAACCATCAAATTCTTCTTGCCTTTTGTGTTTGGCTGCTGGGTTTCTGTAAAGCATCTCAAGGGCAAACATTCTGTGGAATATGTCTGAGGAATTCTGCAGTTCTCAAACACTTTGGTCTCAAGACCTGTTTATACCCTTAAAAATTATGCAAGGTCCCAAACACCTCTTCCTTATATGTGTTCTCTCTATGGGTATTTATTATATTAGAAAATAAAAAGAAAACTTATTAATTTTTAAATAAAAACTAATAACAATAAGCCTTTTACATGTTAATACAAAAAACATAGTTTTCCAAAACAACAGCAAAAAAGAATTGGCTGAGAAAAATGGCATTGTTTCCCATTTTGGGAAATGTCTTAAATGTCTACCTTAATAGATGACAAGTAGATTCTTTTATCTCTTTCTGCATTCAGTTAAAATATTTTGTTTGGGTTGAAATACATCAAGAGAATCCAGGAGGGGTATTTTAGCTTTCCTTTTCAAATCAGTGCGGATATTTTTCTTTGATACTACATCAAAACTTGACAAATGGTAGTTTCTTAAGTTACATGCAGTGTGGAATCTGAAACCTTTATCAGTAAACTTTTAGTACTGTCTTATGTGAAAAATCCCTGATCTTGTACTCTGAGTGGATCCTATTCCATTGCAAGATTTTATAATACTATGCATTGCTCCTGTGGAAGATACCATCTTACTGAATTGATACATTGGACAGAGTTGACATATTTCATTATATAATATAAAAAGAACCACATGTGTTAATATTATCATTGACCCACCAGAATCATCTTTAAGTAGTGGGAAACTGGTAAATTCATGGTAGCAGATAAAAGTTTTCTTAAAATTCTAATTTTACTCAAAAGCTTGATGTGTTATCATTGGCAGCAGTCTTATTCCGTATAATTTTGAGAAAATGTCTCTCCTATACTTAAGTCTGAATAGCCACAACTTATCTCCCAGCCATTCTTTCAAGTAAAAATAAAAATTGGTGTTCCATCTAAAAAGAGTCTAGTTTAGCTTACAGCAACACATCAGTAATGACAGTTGAATGAATGGTTTTTCCTCAGGACATTTTCCTTTAATGTACAGCCCAAACCAAAAACCATAGTCACTGCTCACAAGCTGATTGTGACTTCTAACAAACCTACAGGTGAGTACAACTGCCCCTTTGGGAGCTCTGGTAGTGCAGCAGTTACAAGTCGGGTAGCTAACCTCAAGGTCAGCAGTTCAAAACTACTAGCCATTCTGCTGGAGAAAGAAAGACTTTCTGCTCCCGTAAAGATTTACAGCCTCCAAAACCCTATGCAAGGTCGTTCTGAGTCGTAATCAACAACACGGCACATCACCACCACCACCACCACCACCACCAAATCTTTATGGATTCGAACTGCCTCATTTTTCTCCCATATAGCAGCTGATGGATTCAAACCACCAATGTTTCAGTTAGCAGCCCAGTGCTTAACCCATAGTGCCACCAAGGCTCCTTTTAATTTGCAGTAGCAGTTCTTTATATGTGTTTCCCATTTCAGCATGTAGAATACTAAAAACAATAAATCTGTACTAAAGAATTAAAATGCAATTAAATTAATATTTTTTACTGTTTCACCAAGGATATTCTGAAACAAAATTGGCTCTCTCCCACCTCTACCCCCACCATAAGTGCATAACACTAAAGGGAAAATGGTTATCAGTACCACTTCCACCATCCATCTGTTAGTTAATCCTGCTGTGGTGGACAGCTCTTAGTGGGGCTTCTAGACTAAGACAGACAAGGGAACAAGGCCAGGAGACCAAGTTCTGAAAATTAGCCAGTGAAAACCTTATTGATCACAATGGGACATCATCTGACACACTTGCTGTGGACATCTCAGCAGGAGGATATCAAGCTTGGTGATGTCTAGTGATATAAAAGGCCAGCCAGGGTGGGGGAGACCTTCAGTGAGATGGATCTATAGCCACAATGGAGGAGCTCACACATGCCAGTGATCTTGAGGATGACTAAGGATTGAACATTTTGTCCTGATGTGCAGATGGTTTCATTGAGTTGGAGTCCTCTTGGTCGTTGTCATTTATCACTCTCTCTTTATTTCTATCTATCTACTTATCTGGAGTCCTGATGTGGTGCTGTAGCATAAGCACTGGGCTACTAACCACAAGGCTGGTAGTTCAAACTCACCATCTGATACTCGGAAACCCTATATAGCATTACAGTGAGCCAAAATGGACTCAACATCACTTAACAACACCAATATCTATCTATCTATCTATCTATCTATCTATCTATCTATCTATCTATCTATCTATCTATCTATCTACTCATCTATCGATAGATCAATCTACCTATCTACCTACCTTTCTCTAACTAGTACTATTTGGTGGTAGTAATGGTTATGTGCTGTGGAGTCAGAACTGACTCATAGCAACCCTGTAAATCTTTCCGGGAGCAGAAAGCCTCATTTTTCTCCCATGGGACAGCTGGTAGTTTTGAACTGCTGACCTTGAGGTTCACAGCCCGATTCATAACCACTACGCTACCAGAGCTCCTTGCCTTAATAAATGTTAAGGTCACAGCTATTTTACCTACACTTGCTCCTGTATCAGTAGTACATATGTCAAAACATAAAAAAAGACAACTACCATCTTGCTGTGGTTAAGTATCATCCAGTTGGTTCCAACTCATAGCGACCCTGTATAAGGTTTCTGAAGCTTTTGAGATCTTTGTGAGAGCAGAAAACCTCCTCTTTCTCCTGCAGAGTGGTTGGTGGGCTCAATCCACTGACCTTGTGGTTCTCAATCCCAGGCTTATCCTATGAAGCCACCACACTAAGTAGTATAGTAATATGAGGGAGGATTCAAAAAGTTCCTGGATAAATTTCATTATCTTTTCATTCCATTTTTCCTTGGAATTTTTGAAGCCCCTTCATAAAACTGGATCTCAAATATATCTCCAGAAGTCTGTGAAACATACTTTAAGAGTTTCTGTTCTAGACTCAAAGTTTAGACCTGAAGGAAATCAGTTAGTCGAGGACAGAAATCACATAGACATGTTCGTTTCCAAATGCCAGGAGGCATACTCACAGTTTCCTGCGAAGCTATTCTATCCTTAATATTGAAAGCTACTCCATCGTCTACACTTGGGATCACACTTGTGTTTGCAGCAGCAAGGCCTCTTTGACAGAGTCGTAACCAAAGAGAACCAATTCAGTCTACTCACAGGTATACACTCTGTGCTCTAGACCCAATTATCTAAAAAAATATACAGCAAGATCTTTGAAAACATTGGTGAGTCAGCAGCTCAGGATTCTCTTCTGGCCCATCAGAAAGCACCCAAGCCTACACTGCTATAAGGGATCAATCTGATGAAGAAGACATGGCTAACCCAAATCAGACTTTATTGGACTGAGCAGACAAAGGCCCTGTTTCAGAGATCATCCATTGCTGTGGTTGTTAGGTGTCAAACAGTCAGTTCTGACTCATAGTGACACTATGCATAATAAAACAAAACACTGCCCTGTCTTGTGTCATCCTGATCATGGTTGTTACATTGGAGCCCATTGCTACCTTGACTGTGTCAGTCCATCTTGCTGGGGTGTTCTTCTTTTATGCTCATACTCCACTGTACCAAGCATGATGTCTTCACTAGAAACCAGTCCTTTCTGTTCTGATAACATGTACTAAGTATGAGATATGAAGTATCACCATCCTTGTTTTAAGGAACATTTTGGCTGTACTTTTTCCAACACAAGTTTGTTTGTTCTTTTGGCAGTCCATGGGAACTATTTATTTTGGATCACTTTTCTTGAGCAATGATTCAGAACAACTATTTTATAGAACCACCACTCATCTGTCAGTTTGTTGTATGTACTACCTTGCACATTGCTGTGATATTAGAAGACATGCCACCAGAATTTTAAATAACAGAAGGTCACCCATGGCAGACAGGTTTCAGCTGAGCTTCCAAACTAAGAGGGATTAGGCAAAGGAGAGGTGGACTACTTCTGAATGTTTAGTCTTATGACTAGCCATGGGACACTATCAGATAGCATGAGACTACTGAATATTGAAACATTTATGAATAGAAACACAATCTTATTAAATATAGAGCCAGAAGAAGAGCCCCTCAGGTTGGAAGACATTCAAAATACGACTAAGGAAGAGCTGCTTCCTCAAAGTAGACTTGATTGTGATGACACGAATGAAGCAAAGCTTTCAGGACCTCCATCTACTGATGGGGCACAACTAAAATGAGGAGAAACAGCTGTAAGCATCTACTAATAATCAGAACATGGAATGTATGAAGTATGAAGCTAAGAAAATTGGAATGCATACAAGTAGATATCCTAGGCTGACATGGACTGATAAAAGAAATTTAAAATAATTTAAAACCCGTTCATGAGAGCCAAATTATGAATCTAGAGATCAAAGCCCAGATTTGATATATTAGACATTAATGACTGAAAAGCAGAAGAGTTGTGAAATGACATCAAGAATATCATAGAGGAAGAAAACAAAGGGTCATTAAGACAAGAAAGATGGAAGAGCTATAATGAATGTCAGAGGACACTCTGAAACTTGCTCTCCAATGTAGAGATGCTAAAGCAAATGGAAGAAATGATGAGGTAAGAGATGAATAGAACATTTCAAAGGGCAACTTGAGAAGACATAATCAAGTATAATGAACTACCCAAAGACAGGGAGCTAGAAAACCAAAATGGAAGAACACACTCAGCATTTCTGACGTTGAAAGAGCTAAAGTAAAAATTGATGCCTCAACTTGTAATACTGAAGGATTCTATGGGCAAAATAGTGAATGATGTAGGAAGCGTGAAAAGAAAATGGAAGGAATAAACAGAGACATTGTATAAAAGATGTTCAACTATTTCAAGAGATAGCATATGATCAGGAGCCAATGATACTGAAAGAATTCCAACGTGCACTGAAGGCACTGGCAAATAACAAGCCTCCAGGGATAGATGAAACACAAACCAAAATCTTTCAGCACTGTAGGCACTCATTCATCTATGCCCAGAAATCTGGAAGACAGCTACCTGGCCAACAGATTGGAAAAGATCCATATTTATGACTATTCCAAAGAAAAGTGACCCAAAGGAATGCAGAAATCATAGGTCAATATCATTAAAATCACAAGCAAGTAAAATTTTGCTGAAGATAATTCAGTAACAGCAGCCAACAGTACATTGACAGGGAGTTGCCAGGACAGTGCAGGACTAGACAGTATTTCGTTTGTTGTACATAGGCTTGATATGAACCAGAACTGGCTGGAAGGCACCAAATGACTACTGTAGAAGAAGTGATGCTGCTGTCACTATGTCAATCCATCTTGCTAGTGTATTTACATTTTTTTTGCTGACACGCCACTTTACCAAGCATGATGTCCTTCTCAAGGAATACGTCCTTCAAAAAATATGTGTATAAGTATGAGAGACAAAGTCCTACCATCCTGTCTTCTAAGGAGCATTCTGGCTGTACTCCATCTAACACAGATTTGTTTGTTCTTCTGGCAGTCCATGGTACTTTAAATATTCTCCTCCAACACTATTACTTAAATGCCTCAATTCTTCTATGGTCTTTGTTATTCATTGTCCAACTTTCACATGCATATGAGGCTATAGAAAATATCATGGCTTGAGTCAGGAACACCTTAGTCCTTAAGCTGATATCTTTGCCTTTGAGAACTTTAAAGAGGTCTTACTCATAATGTATGCTTAATTGATTTCCTGGTTGCAGCTTCATGTGTGGTGATAATGGATCCAAGCAAAATGAAGTCTTTAACAGCTTCAATCTTTTCTCCTTTTATCATGATGTTATTTCATGGTGCAATGGTAAGGATGTTTTTATTTTTCACAATGAGTTGCAACCCATACTGAAGCCTGTGGTATTTGATCTTCATCTTTAAGTATTTTAAGTCCTCTACTCTTCACTTTCAGCAAATATCACCACCATTTCATGGAAAGTCAGGAGCTGGGAGGGGGAACATTGAGGCAGTTCAGATCAAATTAGTTTGAATAATTGCTGGATTACACAGAATTAACCATGTTCTTTTATTGTGACACTTCTCAGAGCTTTTTTCTACTCATGTGCAACAGTTGCCAAACTTAAGACCCTTTTTTTTTTTTTTTCTGTTCTCCTTTCAGCATCTTACTGGGCTTAGTAGCTTCTAGAACACACCTTAGGAAAACACTGATACCCATACTTGAAGTTGTGAAGGAGTCTTTAAGGTGTATACCCAACCTACAAGGAGCCTTTATGGCCCAGTGATTTTCGAGTTGGCTGCTGATCAAAGTATCAGAGGTTTCAGCCCACCAGCTGCACCCCAGGAGAAAGCTGTGGCAATCTGCTTCCAAAAAGATTACAGCCTTGGAAACCCTACAAGCATCTGTATGTCAAAGGAAATTTAATTCAGTGGCAATTATCTTAAATTTCAGAATGATATCCTACAGCTAGCCATGGAGACTATTCATTGGCATCCTACCAGGGCATGTGCCAGAACTTAGGTGTTCGTCTGCATATTAGACGCTCTACTATGTAAAGGAACTCTGGTAGCATAGTGGTTACGAATCGGGCTGTGAACCTTAAGGTCAGCGGTTCGAAACTACCAGCTGCTCCATGGGAGAAAGATGAGGCTTTCTTCTCTCGTAAAGATTTACACCCTCGGAAACCCTGTACAGGGTCTCTATGGGTCAGAACCGACTCGACGGTACTTAACAACAACAACAGGGTCCCTATGAGTCAGAATATAATCAACTTGATGTCACATAACAACAACATCTAACCTGTGGTTGTTGTTGTTAGGTGCCATCAAGTTGGTACCAACCCATAGCAACAGTATGCACAGCAGAACAAAACATTGCCCGATCCTGGGCCAACTTCACTATCATTGCCATGCTTGAGTCCACTGATATTGCCACTTGGCCAATCCATCTCGCTGGGGGTCTTCATCTCTTTCTCTGATCCTTCACCTTACCAAACATGATATCCTTCTCCAGTGACTGGTCCCTCCTGACAATATGTCCAAAGTATAAGAGACAAAGTTTGGCCATTTTGGCTTTCAAGGAGCACTCTGGCTGCACTTCTTCCAAAACGGATCTATTGGTTCTTTTGGCAACTCATGGAACTTTCAATATTTTTCTCCAACACTATAACTCAAAAGCATCAATTCTTCTACGGTCTTCCTTATTCACTGTCCAGCTTTCACATGCATATGAGGTTAGTGAAAATACAATGGTTCAGGTCAGGCGCACCTTAGTCCTCAAGCTGACATCTTTGCTCTTTAAAGTGCTCTCTGCACTTTAAAAAGGTCTTGTGCAGCAGATTTGCCTAATGCAATACGTCATTTGATTTCTTGATTGCTACATCGGTGAGTGTTGACAGTTGATCCAAGAAGAATGAAGTCCTTGACAACTTCAATCTGTTCTCCATTGATAAGAATGTTATTGGTCCCATGGTGAGGATTTTTGTTTTCTTTACATTGAGATGTAATCGATACCAAAGGCTGTGCTCTTTGATCTTCATCAGTAAATGTTTTAAGTCCTCTTCACTTCCAGCAAGCAAGGATGTATCACCTGCATATCACAGGTTGTTAATAAGTCTTCCTCCAATCCTGATGCCACGTTTTTCTTCATATAACCCAGCTTCTCGGATTATTTGCTCAGCATACAGGTTGAATAAATATGGTGAAAGACTACAACCTTGTCACACACCTTTCTTAATTTCAAACCCTTCAGGAACTCTGGTAGCGTAGTGGTTACGAATTGGGCTGTGAGCCTCAAGGTCAGCAGTTTGAAACTACCAGCAGTTCTGCGGGAGAAAGATGAGGCAGTCAGATCCCATAAAGATTTACAGCCTCAGAAACCCTGGGTCGCTATGAGTCAGAATCTACTCCACGGCACATAACAACAACAACAACAAGTGTAGAAGAATCAAATGCCCAGAAGTGATGAAGGCATGCCCCAGTAATCATCTCACTACATCATATCCCTTAGCCTCTCCATAAGCTTTCTTAGCTCTGAAAGAAATATGATATTTATTAGTAAAGTGCCTTGGGATGGTGGGATAGAAAACATTAATTAAGAGCCAATTATTACCCTCATTAACGAGTAGATGATCTAGTAAACCATTCCTACAATGTTTGTAATATAGAAAATGATGAATATACCTAAAAATTTCTACTGAAAAGAAGGAGCCTCTGAATCGTGGGAATGATAATGTGCTAGACTACTAAGTAAAATGTTGGAAGTGTGAACCCATCCAGAGGAACCTCAGAAAAAGATCTGTCAACCCACTTCCATAAGGTGATGGTATAGTTTTATCCTACAATATGTGAGATTGCCCAGAGTCAGAATCAATTAGACAGCAGGAGTCCTGGTGTGACACTATAGGATAAGCAGTGGGCTGCAAGGTCAGTTTGAGCTGAAAGGTCAGCATTTCAAACTCACCAGCTGCTCCTCAGAAATGCTATGCAGGGCTGCTATGAATTAGCACTTAACAACAACAACAAGTACTGATAAGAACAATGAAAACATCAAAAATCATCGCATAAAATTTTTGATGGTATCTCTTGGGTATGCTTCTTGAAAAGATGCCAATTGCTACCGGTAAAATCCAAACTTCTCAGCCAAGAAATGTGGAAGATAGCTACTTGACCAGCTGATTGGAAGAGATATATATTGTGCCTATTTCAAGAAGTGACCCAAAGGAATGCAGAAAACAATGGACAATATCATTAATATCACATGCAAGTAAAATTTTGCTACAGATATTTCAAAAATGGCTGCAAAAAAAATTAATAAGGAACTGCCAAAGGTTCAAGTCAGATTTAGATGAGGACATGGAACAAGGGATATCATTTTTGACATTAAATGGTTCTTTGCTGAAAGCAGAGAATACCAAAAAGATGTTTACCTGTGCTTTACTCACTATGCAAAGGGCTTTGACTATGTGGATCATGACAAGCTACGAAAACAAAAGGAATAATGGGTATTTCAGAACATTTAATTGTACTCATGAGGAACCTGTACATAGACCAAGAGGCATTTGTTCAAATGGAATAAGGAGACACTGAATCGTTTAAAATCAAGAAAGGTGTGCATGAGGGTTATATTCTTTCTCTATATGTATTCAATCTTTATGGTAAGCAAATAATCCAAAAACCTGGATTATATAAAAAACCATGGAACCTTGATTAGAGGAAGATTCATTAACAACCTACAATAGGTAGCTAATATAACCTTGCTTGCTGGAAATGAAGAGAACTTAAAATACTGATGAAGATCAATAGCCTTCAGTGTGGATTTCACTTCAGTGTAAAGGAAATAAAAATCCTCAGCACTGGACCAATAAATAACATCAAGATGAAAGGAGACAAACCCCTTCAGGACAAACCCCCTTCCAAGACTGAAATTCACAGGGAGCAAACGAGCAGGCATGTAAGCTCACTGGTGACCATGTTGGCCTGCTTATGAGTAGGGAAAGGCAGTAATGAAGACATAAGCTAAGTTTGACCATGTTCCATAGACTCCTGTTGACCTTGAGATGAGAGAAAGAAGAGGAAGGGCTGGTTGGCCTAAATGTAGGGGAGACTTGAGAACTCGTGAGCCAATGGACATTGATCTATCCACAGTGGACTAGAGCTGAGAGTGAAGCATACCCATATGACTTAGGTTGGATGGCTTGAAGATCAGAACTCCACTAAAGGAAGATGAGGTTTGATACAAGAAGCAAGTGTAAATTGGTACAATTTGATGAACGTGACATGTACTTATGGATGTGTTGTTATTATTGTTGTTAGGTGCCATCAAGTTGGTACTGACTCATAGTGACCCTTTGCACAACAGAATGAAACACTGCCTGGTCCTGGGCCAACCTCACAATTGTTGCCATGCTTGAGCCCACTGATGCTGCCACTTTGCCAATCCATCTCGCTGGGGGTCTTCC
>NW_006408564.1:12112691-12114342 GCF_000296735.1 Chrysochloris asiatica
AAAAAAAAGAGAGAGTGGGAATAGAGGCAAATAATGTTAACTGGTGGTGCACTGAGGGGATTGTAATCATTGCAATGAAACAAAATATGATCGGTTGAGTGCAAAAACCGATGTTCTCCCATATAAACTATCACTCAAGTCACAATAAACAAACAACCAAGAGGAAGTGCTAGAGTTTGCATTGGAGGGGGAGGGGCTTTGGAGTTACCTAAAAAAGAATTCAGGACAATGATACTGAGGTATATCCAAATGTTTCAAAAAAAGATTAAGGAAAATAAGGAAGAAGTCAGAAAAGCATTGCAGAAACAATCAAACAAAACTGATATAACATTGGAGAAAATATAAAACCTACAAAAAGAGGTTGTGAGGGTGAATACTAAAATATTACAAATGGAGAATACACTGAAAGGGCAAAGGAGTAGAACTGAAGGGGCAGAAATCAGAATCAGTGAGCTTGAAAACAAACCTCTCAATATTGCTCAGATAAAAGAATCAGTAAAATGAATAAAAAAATCTGAAGAAAGCATAAGATTCATATGGGTCAACATGAGTAGAAAGAACCTATGGGTGATTGGAATTACAGAACAGGAAGAGACTAAGAAAAACAGAAAAGATACTTGAAGTGTTCCTGGAAGAAAATTTCCCAAATATCTTGAAAGACAAGAAGATAGGCATTCAAGAAGCTGAATGAACCCCAGGCAGGATCGATTCCAAAATAAAATCACCAAGACATATCATAATCAAACTCTCAAAAATCAAAAACAAGGAAAGAATCCTGAAAGCAGCTAAGGAAAAAAGAAGTGTTCCCTACAAAGGAAAGGCAATAAGAATAAGCTCTGATATCTCAAGAGAAACGATGCAGGCAAGAAAGTAATGGGGATCCATGTACAAAACCCTGAAAGAAAAAAATTGCCATCCAAGAATCATATACCAAGCAAAGCTATCAATCAAATATGATAGTGAAATCAGAACATTTCAGTATAAGCAGAAATTAAGGAATTTTGTAAAAGTCAAGCCAATGCTTAAAATCATACTAAATGCAGTTGTTTGGATTGAGAAGATAACAGAAAGAACAAAGATAACATCCAAAGAATGACATAAGTGAGAACACCACCAGGAAACTCTGTCCAGAGATAGAAGAGTCCAGAGCACAACAAAACTACAAGAATAAAAGTAGAAGACCTGGGAGTTGAGTCTATGATCAGGACAACTACAATGCAAAGGGGAAGAATATAGTAACAGAGATCCACCTGGTGAGGAGGTCAGATAGATTTCGGGATAAAACAGACTGTATTAAAATGAGGAAGAAATTAACAAAATAGAGGGTAACCTCAAAGACATTTAATGCATCTCCACAATTTATCAGGAAAAGGAAAATCCAAGAAGAATATGGAAACATTAAAACTATGAAGAAACTGACAAGTAAAAGCACCAAAATATGAACCCAGCACAGAATGCATGCATAACATAGAAACTAGCTGCACCAAAACAAACAAACAAACAAACAATGCAGCATAATGACAGTAATTAATTCTATCAATAATTACACTGAATGTCAATGGATTAAATGCATCAGTCAAGAGACAGAGAGTGGCAGAATGGATAAGAAAACAAGATCTTTCAATATGCTGTCTACAAGAGACACATCTTA
>NW_006408564.1:12116775-12133005 GCF_000296735.1 Chrysochloris asiatica
TCCATTTCAGCTCACTAATCCTTAAGATATCAATGTTTATGCATTCTATTTCATTTTTGACAACTTCGAATTTTCCCAGATTCATAATTCATACATTCCATATTCTGATTTTTAATTAGTGTTTACAGCTGTTTCTCTTCATTTTGAGTTGTGCCCCATTACCAAATGGAGGTCCCACAGGCTTTTCTCCCACGAGCTTTACTCCATTCATGTTATCATGGTCAACTCTACTTTGAGGAGGTAGTTCAAATTAAAAATTAAAAATTAGAGCAGAATCAAATGAGATAGACAACTAAAGAAACAATCAACAAGACAAGAAGTTGGTTCTTGGAACGAATTAATAAAATTGACATACCATTGGCAAATCAAACAAAAGAGGGAGAAGACACAAATAACATGTAAAATAAGCCATAAGGGTTACATCACAACAGAACCAATGGAAATAAAACGGTAATAACAGAATACTATGAAGAGTAGTACTCCAACAAATTTGAAAATCAGTCAGCCCATTAGGGTAAAGCCCCTTCTGAGACTGAAACTCAAAGGGAATACATGAGCAGGATTGTATACTTGCTGGTGACCACCCTGGTCTACTTGTAAGTGTAAGTGTAAGTGTGGGAAAATGCAGCAATGAAGCCATGGGCTGAGTTTGGTCATGTTCCAAAGATACATATTGACCTTGAGATGAAAGAGAGAAAAGAAAGGGCTGACTGGTCTGGACTTTTGGGATAAATGTGACTCCAGAGCCCATGGACACTGTCTTAACCACTGGGGACTAGAATTGAGAGTGAAACGGCCAACTGGCCTGAAGTAGGGGGAGTTGTTCGATCATTCCCCAGCTTGCAGCTAATACTCATTTGACCTCTTTTGATGTCTTGTTGACCAGAATTCAACCAGATTAATATAAAAAAAGTTTGATACAGGGAACAAAGTGTAAATTGCTAAAATGTGACAAACTAGACCTTTGCTTATCGATGCAGTTGTTTAAATATCCAACATAAAGAGAAGAATTCTTCATATCAAGTATCAAACTTGACTCCTCAGTACACTGGGTTGATAGGGACAAGCAACTTAGGCATTGGTTATCTAAAATGAGTGGCTATAAAGGCACAAAGTGGCTGGTTTACAAGCTTTCATGAATGTACTTAGTGTCAGAATGAGGAGAGTAAGACAGAATCCCCACTGAATAGTTTTTCTCTTTTCCAGATGGGTTTGGTGAAAGTGTATGGGGAGGATAGGGATAGGATTTTATGATTCAATAGTAACTGTTATCATGACTAATTTTGAATGTCACAACTGTAAATGTGAAACTAAAATGGGAGAGTAGTTAATTTTTCAATTCAGGAACAGAGGACTCTAGGAACATCAAGTGGGAAGAGCATGAGAGGAATGTGGGATCCTATCAGAAAAGTGGCAACTGCAGAGATGAAGACAGAAGTGGGCATAGAGAAACAGAGTAGCTGAAGACTCTAGGCCCATGGAATGAGATAGGCTATAAGCCTGCAGGCAGCAGACTGGATCGTAAAATGCACCTTTTGTACATTTACACAAATTTATATTTTCTTTGTAGTATGTGTACATCAAAATGAGAGAGAGGGATAGAAGTAAACACTGTTAAATGATGGTGTATGGAGGGGATTGTAATCCTTACAATGGAATAAAATATGATTTATTGACTATAAAACTGATGATCTACCTTGTGAACTTTCACACAGTGATACTACATATAGTTTAAGGTACACATACTGCACAAGACCTCTTTAAAATTTTCAAGAGCAAAGACAGTCTGAGGTCTAAGGTGTGCTAGACCCAAGCCATGGTAATGCCAATATCCTCATATGCTTGTGAAACTTGGAAAATGAATAAGGAAGGCCTTAGAAGAATTGGTTCATCTGAGTTATGGTGTTTGAAAAAAAAAATGCAAAGTACTAAGGATTGCTAGATGAACAAACCAATCTGTTTTGAAAGAAGTAGAGCCAGAATGCTCTTTGTTGTTGTTAAGTACCGTGGAGTCAGTTCAGACTCACAGTGACCCTGCACAGGGTTTCCAAGGCTGTAAATCTTTACAGGAGCAGAAAGCCACATCTTTCGCCCACAAATGCTCCTTGGAAGCCAGATTATCAGTGCCAGTTCCTGGAGAAGGACATCATGCTTGAAAAAGTAGAGAGTCAGTGAAAAAGAGGAAGATCCTCAATGAAATGGGTTGGCACAGTGGCAGCAGCAATGGGCTCATACATAACAAAAACTGTAAGGATGTAGCAGGACTGAACAGTGTTTCATTCTGTTATGCATTCAATCACTATGAGTTGAAACCATCTTGGTGTTACTAAAAATCAACAACAACCAGAACAAATAAATCTATCTTAGAAAAAGAACCGCTACAATGCTGCTGCAAAATGAAGACGGCAAGACTGTTTCTCACATACGGTGGGCATGTTATCAGGAGGGATCAGTCCCTGCAAAAGGACATTATGCTTGATAAAGTAGAGGGGCAGTGAAAAAAATGGAAGCCTTCAATGAGATGGATTGGCACAGTAGCTGCAAAGTGGTCTCAAACAGCAACTACTGCGAGGGTGGTGTAGGACGAGGTAGTGTTTCATTCTACTATACATGGCTTCACTAGGAGTCAGAACTGATTCAATGGCACATAACAACAGTGATGTTTGGTGTTGTCATGTTTGGTGCTGTCAAATGAGTTCTGACTCACAGTGACCCTGTATATCATATCCAAGGCAGCAAACGTTTACGGGCGCAGAAAACATCATCTTCCTCCCACAGAAACGTTTTCTGCTCCTGTAAACATCTGACAGCAGAGTTTGGGTTTTGTTCCACATTTTCTCCCATTTTATCACAATCAATCTATTGTGGCCTTGCTCAAAAGCATCATTAGTGGTAGCTGGGCACCATCTAGTTCTTCTGGTCTCAGGGGAGATGAGGACATGGTTTGTTGTATACTGTTGGTCCTGTAAACTAGTTTCTTCTCTGAGTCTGTAACATTCTTCTTTCTCTTTTGACTCAGATGAGAAGAGACCAATAGTTGTATCTTAAAATGCATCCACTCTTGCTTCTCTCTTCTCTGTTCTCCTACCATACCAAGAGAGATCTTTTAGGAATGCAAATGTGACCAGAGCTTATATCTGCTGTTAAAATGAAGACCATAAGCTTTTGCTGGGCCTACAGTTACTGCTGATTATGGCTCCTGCCTACCTCTATGGTTTATCTCTGCTGCAGTGGCTTTCACCTAAAATGTCATTAACACTGAGATATTCCCTGGCCTTTCCCACCATTATCACCAATCAATGCACTGTTTGGCCCACTGACTGCACCTTGTCAATATTTTTTGAACAAATATATGTACACCTCGATGAATATTCATTTATATGATTATTGTGACAATGAAGTGAATGGTAAAGCATTTGGTACAGTGCCTGATAGTAAGCAGAGAGTTGAATATTTTACCAATTGTTACAAATTTAAAAGAGAAAACACTAAACCAAATCCATTGTTTTCCAGTGGTTCTGACTCTATGATACAGTACAGAATTGCCCCTGTCTTGTTTCCAAGGCTGCCAATCTTGAAATGTGCCGACTACCACATCTTCCTCCCAACTGTAGACTCAAACTGCCAACTCCTTGATTAACACCTGAAAGCTTAAACACTTGTGTTTAAAACTATTTTGTAACATAGTTTGAATGTCAATGTTGCTAAAAAAACTAGTCACCAAGGAATGCTTTGATGGCGCAGCAGTTAAGTTGCTAACCAGAAGGTCAGTGGTTTGAAAGTACCAGCAGCTCCATGGAAGGAAAACCTGGCAATCTGCTTCTATAATAAAAAAACCAAAACCAAAACCCACCGCTGTGACATCTATCCCAATGCAAACCTATAGGACTAAGTAGAACAGCTCCAAAGTGTTTCTGAGTCAGTGAATCTGTATAAAAGCAGAATGTTTAATCTTCTTTCAGCAGAGCAGCTGGTGGGTACAAACCAAACATTTAACCCACTGCACCAGCATTATTTCCACCCATAAAGATTTGGAAACCCTATGACGCAATTCTACTTAGTCCTATAGGGTCACTAGGAGTAGAATTGACTTAATATCACACAGCAACATGGTAACGTGACCTAGCAATTTGATTCACCTGGAAAACTTTTAAACCTTCCCATGGCCCCTACTGTGTTCAGACCAATTAAATAAAAATATCTGAAGGTGGGACCCAAATATCTAAGTGTTTTTAGAGCTCCTCAGGGGATTTCAATGTGAAGTCAAAGTTGGAAACCCCTAATTTACTCTTTTTTCTCCCCGTGATCTTCCAATTTTCTGAGGGAAGCATGCTGAGCCCCAGAAAGAGTCCTCATTATTTATTGCATAAGTTCATGGCCTCACTCTTCCCATGCAAAGCAACCACAACAAGTATCCATGTAGCAAAAGGCAAGCAATTCATTTCACCTGTATGCCTTGACAGTCGCCAGATGGTAGACACTCTCCAAGTATAATTTCCCAAGCTAGACTGAGACCTTTCTGGGCAAATCCCAGTTACCCTAACTACAGTTGGCAAGAGCTGTGGGAATACATGAAGATGACTCCGGTCCTTAGGGTTAAGTGTTGATTTAACAAAACTCATCAGGATTCCATTATGAACCTGCCATAATTTTTTTGTTGAAGGAGCAATTGCTTTATAGGAGTAATTAATTTCAACTGCTACAAAAGGTTAGACCTCCCAAGTGTTGAGCCAAACAACAAGAAATAGGTCGGTTGGGTATCACAAGAACACACCTTCTGTCTCCTTTACTACTCAAGTATTTGCAACATCATGAGACCCAAACTGTGCTCTAACAGGTCTCCTCTCCTTATTGGTCAATCTTCTATGTATGCAAATACATGTTTAGGTACAGATATGTGTTTCTATGCTTTATACTCATTTTTAACTTTTCAAACTGGGATGTGATGAGAAGTATCTAGAGAATTTAAGGAAAAACACACAAAAAACTGGCCCAAAATGCCTCAGTTTAAATAGAGCACTGTTTAAAATAAACACCTACCACATGAGAGCTTATACCAAAGTCCACACAAAGATCTCCAAATTATTATAAAAGGAAGAGGATTGCTATCTGGAAGTAATATCCCAATGGGCAAAATTCCCCTGTTTCCATGCTGGTAAATTGCAAAAAAGAAAAATATAGCATGATTCATGAATCTAAATTTTTCTCGGCTTTTTAAATCCTACACTGGCATATTCCTCCCTGAACTTCAGCCAAATGAGAATACACAGATAATGACAATTTTACAATAAGTGGTTCCAGGATGCAGGCTTTTCAAGATCCTCAAATGAAAGGCACTATAAAAAAGGAGTATTATTATTGCTATTATTTCAAGCACCCAGCAAAACCACAATCAATGATTAGCCATAACAATTAAACTAACAATAATACATCTGGAATAAGCTCCGTGGTGATATGTACTTCATGCTTAATAGTTCAAATTAATTCAATCTCATGGTGTTAGACATACCAGTTAGGAGTTGGAGAGCACCAAAATTCACATTAGCTTCCACTTTGAAAGATATTATGAAAAAAGAAAGAAGGAAATGAGGCTATAAACAGCAATGGTAAATAGGAAGGGCTCATAGATGAAATAGTCAGGAATAACTCACAGCTATTAGGAAATCAGCAATGAAAATATAAAGGCTGGTATTTCTATCCTTGCACATTCCTTTAGAGTCTGTGACAGAACAACCCATCTGTCTTAGGCTGGGTCTTCTAGACAAGCAAAATCAGTGAAACTGACATGTGAATATACAGAGAGAAGTCTGTATCAAGGAAATGGCTCACACAGTTGTAGAATTGGGAGAGTCCCTAGTCCAGGTCAGATGAACCACGATTGGCAGTCAGACAACAGACAGGTAGGCAGGCAGGTAATGGAGCAGGTTACTGGCTCAAGTCCAAAGAACCAGAGGTTGGAGGACAAGCCAGATATAAGATCCAGACCCAGCAGAGAGCAAGCAAGCTTTGCCTGAATGTCTAATATATTGGAAGCAGGTCACACGCTCAAGGGAACATCCTTTCCGTTGGTTGGCTGCTCAAAGAAGACTTCATCATGGAGTTAATTACATTGTATTATATCTCATTATGGGGACTACTACAACTCAATGACCACAGTGCTGAGAATGCTGGCCCAGTCAACTTGACACAAAATCTTTACTATCACACCATCTAAGCAACCCATCCAAGCAATAAATAGGAAACTTTGAAATCAAGATCATTCCAAGAGGAGTTCTAGTGTGGCAGAGTAGGATACGCTCTTGACTGCTAACTGCAAGACTGGCTGTTCAAACCCACCAGCCACTCCTCAGAAACCTTATACAGGGTTGCTATGAGTCATTGACTTGATGGAACTGAACAACAACAACATATTCAAAGAACCCAGGTATAGTGCTATAGAATAAGCACTGGACTTCTAACTGCAAGGTCAGCCTTTCAAATTCACAAGTCACTCCTCAGAAACCCTACACAGGGTTGCTATGAGCTGGAACTGCTCCAGAGTACTTACTGATAACAACAACATGCTCAAAAAAACAGGGGTGTCCTGGCCATAGCAATATTTACCAGTCTCCCAGAGAAGGCTCAAGGGAATGTTTACAATGATTCTGGTCACTGTTGTTATCGTTAGCTGTTTCTTAGTCCATCCCTGCTTCAAGGCGACCACAAGAACAAAGGAGCAAGAGACTGCCTGATCCTTCACCATTCCCATGGTCAGACTGTTGGGGTCCATAGGGATGATTTCAGAAGTAGGTTGCAAAGTTTTTCTTCTTAGACCATCTTAGTCTGGAAGCTCTGCTAAAACCTGGTTGTCAATAGCAATATGGAACCCTCCACTGGCAGCTAGGCGGTGGCTTCACATGAGTTACAGTGGCCAGGAATCAAGCTCAGTTCTCATGCAAGGCAAGATGTCTACTAGGGAGCCACTAATGTCCCCTTTCAGATCATAGACCCCTAGGAAACTAGGCAGAAGAGTGTGTGTGAGGTAGGGGGAGGGGAGAAGGGAGATAAAAAGATGGGGCAGTTATTGTCTTAATCCACTCTAAAGATTTACTAAATGACTGCTTTGTGTTCTAATTTTACACTATACATTTTCTTTAAGGCAGTGTTTCTCAACCTTGGCACTGTTGACTTTCAGACTATGTGATTCTTTGCTCTACCATTCATCTGTGTGGCTTGAGTGTGCTGTGATTCTGGAAACTCTGCCATGAGTATTTTAAATATCAGTAGGGTTTCTCACAGAGGACAAGTGTCAGATGAGCTTCCAGGTGAAGACAGACTAGGAAGAAGGAGAGAAGGACTACTTTCAAATATTTAGTCACTGAAAACCTTATGAAAAGAAGTGCAAAACTATCAGCACCAGAATATTGAATATTGAAACTTGATGAAGAATATTGCCAGATATATTGTTGGAAGATGAGTCCCTCAGGCTGGAAGTCACTCAAAATGCAACTGGAGAAGAGCTGCCTCCTCAGAGTAGAATCAACAATGATGACACAAATGGAGAAAGACTTCAGGATCTTTCTTGGTGATGGTGCACAACTTAAAATGAAGAAAGACAGCTGTAACATCTATTAATGATCTGCACATGGAATGTATGAAGTATGAATCTAGGAAAATGGGAAATTGTAGAAAATGGAATGGAATACATAAATATCGATATCCTAGGCATTAGTGAGTTGAAATGGACAGGTATTGGTCATTTTTAATTTGACAATCTAATGGTTGACTATGCCAGCAATGGCAAATTAAAGAGGAATGGCATTGTATTCATCATCAAAAAGAACATTTCAAGATCTGTTATGATGTTCAATGCTGTCTGTGATAGGATAATATCCATACACCTAAAAGGAAGACCGGTTAATACCACTACTATTCAAACTTATACACCA
Organism: Chrysochloris asiatica; assembly: GCF_000296735.1. Taxonomy (NCBI): domain Eukaryota; kingdom Metazoa; phylum Chordata; class Mammalia; order Afrosoricida; family Chrysochloridae; genus Chrysochloris; species Chrysochloris asiatica. The sequence continues at coordinate 12,124,704 of NW_006408564.1, forward strand.
ACCACTAAAGCCTATGATGATGAAGTTAAATAATTCTACTAACTTATTCAGTTTGAAGTTGATCAAACATGAAATAAAGATGCATAGGTAACTACTGGTGATCGGAATGCAAATATTGCAAAAAGAATAAAGGATCAGTAGTTGGAAAATACGGCCTTGGTGATGGAAACAATGCTGGAGATTGCATGATAGAATTTTGCAAGACCAATGACTTGTTCATTGCAAATACCTTTTTTCAAGCAGCATAAAAGGCAACTGTACACATGGACCTTACCAGACAGCATGCACAGAAATCACATTGACTATGTCTGTGGAAAGAGATGGTGGAAAAGCTCCATATCATCTGCCAACACAAGGCCAGGGGCAGACTGTGGAACAGACCTTAGCTTGCTCCTATCCAAGCTAAGGCCAAAGCTGAAGAAAATCAAAACAAGTCCACAGAAGCCAATTTCTGACCTTCAATTTATCCTACCTGAATTAAGAGATCGTCTAAAGAACAGATTTGTGTGGGATGCCATCAAGAACATCACACAGCAAGAAAGCAGACTGTCATTAAGAAAACAAGAAGGAAGGAACAGACCAAAATGGATGCCAGAAGAGACTCTGAAAATTGCTCTCCAAAGTAGAGATGCTAAAGCATATGAAAGAAGTAACGATGTAAAAGGGCTGAACAGAAAATTTCAAAACGCAGCTTAAGAAGACATTCAAATTATTGTAATGAAATATAAAAAGACCTGGAGCTAGAAAATCAAAAGGGAAGAACATGCTAAGCATTTCTCAAATGGAGGGAACTGAAGAAAAAATTCAAACCTCAACTTGGCATAATTGAAGGATTCTATGGGCAAAATACTGAATGATGCAGAAAGCATCAAAAGAAGATAGACGGCATACACAGTCATTATACGAAAAAGAAATGGTCGATGTTCAACCATTTCAAGAGCTACCTTATGATCAAGAGCTAGTGAACCAGAAGAAAGAAGTACAAGGTACATTGAAGGCATTGGCAAAGAACAAGGCACCAGGAATAGATGGAATACATATTGAAATCTTTCAACAAACGATGTGGCACCAGAGGCATTCACTCATCGATGCCAAGAAATTTGGAAGACAACTACCTGGCCTACTGACAGGAAGAAATCTGTACTTGTGCCCATTCCAAAGAGAGATTACTCAATGAACTGCAGAAAGCATCAGACAATATCACTGATATCCCCATGAGAGTAAAGTTTTACTACTACTGATAATACAAAAATGACTGCCACCATACATTGACAAAAAATTTCTACAGGTACAAGCCGGATTCAGAGGAGGACACAGAATCAGGGATATCACTGCTGATGTTAGATGGACCTTGGTTGAAAGCAGAGGACACTAGAAAGATGTTTTCCTGTGTTTTATTGACTATGCAAAAGTTTTCAATTGTGTGGATCATAAGCTATGGACAACATTGCAGAGAATGAGTATTCAGGAGCACTTAATTGTGCTCATGAGGAACCTGTACATAGACCAAGAGGCAGTTAGTTGTTCGAGCAGAACAAGGGAACACCAAATGGTTTAAATTTAGGAAAGGTGTGAGCCAGGTTGTATTCTTTCACCATACTTATTCTATCTATATGCTGACCATATAATCTGAGAAGCTGGATTTATATGAAGAAAAATGTGGCATTAGGATTGGAGGAAGACTCATTAACAACCTGCAATTCGCAGATGATACAGCATTGCTTCCTGAAAGTGAAGAGGACTTAAAATATTTATTGATGAAGATCAAAGACCAAAGTCTTTGGTACGGGTTGCACCTCAATGTAAAGAAAACAAAAATTCTTACCACTGGATCAAATAACAACATCCATATACATGGAGAAAAGATTCAAATTGTTAAAGACCTCACTTTGCTTGGTTGAACCATCAACACTCATGGAAGCAGCAGTCAATAAGTCAAATGACATACTGCATTGGGCAAATTTCTTGTACAAGACCTCTTTAAAGTATTGAAGAGCAAAGATTTCAGTTTAAAGGTTAAGGTAACCTGAACCCAGGGCACAGTATTTTCAATATCCTTATATTGAACCCAGGACATGCAAAAGTTGTACAGTGAATATGGACAAGCATAGAAGAATTGATGCATTTGAGTTATTATGTTGGAGAATACTGAAAATACCATGGACTGCCAAAAGAACAAACAGATATATGTTAGAAGAAGTATAGTCAGAGTGCTCCTTGGAAGCCAGGATGACCAAGCTTCATCTCTTATACTTCGGACATATTGTCACGAGGTTGCAGTCCCTGGAGAAGGATGTGATGTTTGGTAAAGTGGAGGGTTTAAGAAAAAGATGAACACCCCCAACTAGATGGATTGGCTCAGTGGCAGCAGCACTGGGCTCAGTCGTAGCAACCATTGTGAGGTTAGCCCAAGACCAGGTAGTATTTTGTTGTTGTTGTGCAGAGTGTTGCTATGAGTCAGTGTCGACTCGATGGCCCCTAACAATAACAATTCGTGGCTGTCTTATGCATTAAAGGATGTTTATCAGTTTCCCTGGCTTCTTTTAATTAGATGCTAATAAAACAATCCCTCCAGTTATGACAACTAAAAATGTTTCCAGATAATGCCAAATGTCCCTTGGATGTGAAAATCACCCTGGTTGAGAATTGCTGCTTTAAGGTATTAATTCGTCTGTTTCTCAACAAAAAGGAATTAAAATGAGTTGAGAATGCAGAACAATCTCTAGACTCTAATTCATCATTAAAAATAGATGTTTTGCATACCAACAATGCACAAGGCACCGTCTTTCCAGGGCACATGGATTCCTCTTTCTAACACCTTCTGAACATATGAGTGAGTTATAGACAATATAGAAATTTGGAACCTGGCATCCTTTTGATTACTTCATAGAAGACAGGAGAGCAGACTTAAGATGGTCTAGTCTTAGAAATGCCTGCTTGAAAGGTTGTACTTTGACTAGCATCTGGAAAGGTGACTGGTAAACAGTTCAGCTCCATGCACTAATATGAAACATCCCCTACGTGATAATAGTGGTTCACATTGCCTGACTATTTGTATAGCATTGAGGCTTATGGTGAACAACTTCTTTCGTTCTGGGGGTTCAGAATTTTGTATGTGCTAGTCAAAGAGTGCCTCCATGACAAATCCTCATAAAAGCTATGGGCACAGAGTCGCTAATGAATTTCCTTGGTAGATAACACTCTGCTCATGTCAGCTCATTGCTGGAGGAGTTAAGTGCAGTATGTGTAGGTCTACGGAGAGAGGACTCTGGGAAGTTTCTTCCTGATTTTCTCCATCCACACACAGGTACCTTCTTCCTTGGCTAATTTCACTTGTATCCTTCACTGTAGTAATATATAACTGTGAGCAAAACAACTTTTGAGTCTTTCTAACTGATTATGGAATTTTGGTGGTATATTAAAGTACCTGGGGGGTGGTCATTCATTCGACAAATATCTTACTGTATGCTCCTGTTCTAGACAGCAGGGGAAGAAAGAACATGTCAGTCCTCATTTGTATAGTAGAGGCCAGGGCAGCATTTAGTCCAGCATACTTAAGGTTTCTTACACAGAAAACAGACTCTGTGGCATTTCTCAGATATTACTAACATTGCTATTGTTACTGAGTGCCATGGAGTTGGCACCAACTCATAGCGACCGTGTATAGGGTTTCCAAGACCAATTTAAATCATTGCAGAGCAGAAAGTTCCATCTTCCTGCCATGGAATGGCTGGCAGGCTTGAACCACAGACCTTGTGGTTCACACTCCTGTGCTCACTGTATGGAACAATTGTGCTTGTATTATTCATACAATATATAACTGATCTATATAAAGTGTACAGTTTGATGCTTTTATGATAGTCTCAGACTTTTGATATTACTGTTAGGTGCATTTGAGTTGGCTCTGGCTCAAAGCAACCCTCTGCACAACAGAATGAAATACTGCCCAGTCCTGAGTCAGCCTCACAAATCTTATTACGTATGAGCCCATTGTTGCTGCCACTGTGTCAATCCAGCTTGTATCTTCCTCTTTTTTGCTGAGCCTCCACTTTTCCAAGCATGGTATCTTTCTCCAGGGACTGGTCCTTCCTTATAATATGTCCAAAGTATGAGAGACAAAATCTGGCCACTCTGGCTGTACTTCTTCCAACACAGATTTGTTTGTTCTTCTGGCACACCATGGTACTTTCAATATCCATTGTCAACACCATAATTCAAATGCAGCAGTTCTTCTACAATCTTCCTTATTCATTGTCCAATTTTCACATGCATATTGCTGTTGTTGTTAGGTGCCATTGAGTAGCTACCGACTCATAGCGAACCTATGCACTACAGAATGAAACACCGCCCAGTTCAGGGCCAACCTCACTAGCGTTGCCACGTTTGAGCCCACTAATGCTGCCACTTTACCAATCCATCTTGCTGGGGGTCTTCCTTTTTTTCTCTGACCCTCCACCTTATCAGATATGATATCCTTCTCCAGTGACTGGTACCACCAGACAATATGATCAAAGCATCAGAGATGAAGTTTGATCATCCTGGCCTCCAGGGAGCACTCTGGCTGCACTTCTTCCAACACAGATCTGTTTGTTCTTTTGGCAGCTCAAGGTAATTTCAATATTCTTCTCCAACACTATAACCAGACATTTGAAAATACAATGGCTTACGTCAGAAAATCCTTACTCCTCAAGCTAATATCTTTGCTCTTGGGTACTCCAAAGGGATTTTGTGCAGCAGATTTACCTAATGAAATATGTGGTTTGATTTATCGACTGATCCTTCCATAAGTATTTGTTGTGGATTCCAATAAACTGATGTCTTTGACAACTTCAGTCTTTCCTCCATTTATCATGATGTTGTTTATTGGTCCAGTTGTGAGGATTTTAATTTTCTTTACATTAATGTACAATTGATACTGAAGGCTGTGGTCTTTGATCTTCATCAGTAAGTATTTTAGGTCCTCTTCATTTTCAGAATGTAAGGTTGTATCATCTGCATATCACAGGCTGTTTATCTTCAGTCCTGATGTCATTTCTTCTTCAAGTAATCCAGATTCTTGTATTAGTTGCTTAGCATACAGATTGAATACTTATATGAAAAGATATAATGCTGATACATGCCTTTCCTGATTTTAAACCATTTAGTATCTCCTTGTACTGTTCTAATGACTGTCTCTTGGTCTAATTACAGGCTCTTCATGGGCAGGACCAAGTGTTCTGGAATGCCCAATTTTTTAACACTTTCGTCACCCAAAAGGAAACTCTATAGTCATTAGCAGTCAACACCTATTTTTTTCAGCCCTCCTCTCCCCCAAGTACTGTTGTCATGTGCTGTCGAGTCAGTTCTGACTCATGTTGTTGTTGTTGTTAGGTGCCATCAAGTCAGTACCGACTCATAGCAATCTTATGGACAGCAGAACGAAACACTGCCCAACCCTGGGCCAACCTTCACTATCGTTGCCATGCTTGAGCTCACTGATGATGTCACTTTGCCAATCCATCTTGCTGGGGGTCTTCCTCTTTTTTTCTGACCATCCAAACATAATATCCTTCCAACTCATAGGGACTCTATAAAGCATTTATGAGAGTGACTGGTAGATTTCAATTGCTGACTTTGTGGTTACCAGCCAAGTGCTTATCTTGCCACACCAGGGCTCCCTCCAAGAACTAGGCACTCATTAATTTTCTTTCTATCCATATGTGTTTGACCATTCAAGACAATTTATATAAATGGAAGCATATAATATGAGGGCTTGTATGTTTGACTTATTTTCTTTAGCATAATGTTTATTCAAGATTCATCTATATTGTAACATGTATCAATATTCATTTATTTTTATTATCAAATACATTCAAATGAATGCCTATGTATATACTGTATATATTGCCTAAGGCTGGGCTATAATCAATAATGCTGTCATGAACATTCTTGTACAAATTTGTGTGTGTAAGTATGCTTTCATTTCCCTTGGCTTAATACCTAAGAGTGAAATTGTTGCTATTGTTTGATGTCATAGAGGGGATTCTGACTCATAGTAATACTATTTACAACAGAAAGAAACATTGCCAGGTCCTGTACAAGCCTCACAATCTTTCCTATGTTTGAGACCATTGTTGCAGCAAATGTGTCAATCCATCTCATTGAGAGTCTTCCTCATTTTCTCTGACTCTTTACTTTGCCCAACATAACATCTTTGTCCAAGGAATGGTCCCTCCTGAAAACATAAGTCTTGCCATTCTTGCGTCTAAGGAGCATTGTGGCTGTACTTCCTCCAAACAGATTTGTTTGCTCTTTGGTACTTTGCATATTCTTCAGTCCCATAATTCAAACACACCTATTCTTCTTTGGTGTACCTTATTCATTGTCCAGCTTTCACCTGTGTATGTTGTTGTTGTTGTGTGCTATTGAGTCACAGTGACCCTATATAAGGTTTCCAAGAGTGGCTAGTGGGTTTGAGCTGCCAACTTTATGGTTACCAGACCAGTGCTTATCCTACAGAACCACACGTATATATTGCTGTGGTTGTTAAGTGCCAATGAGTTGTTTTCAACTCATAGCAACCACAGGGTTTCTGAGAAGTGGCTGGTGGGTTTGAATCACCGAACTTGCAGCTCAAACTGACTTTATGGTCCACTGCATTATCCTGCAGCACCACATAAGGATTTCACGTGTGTAAGAGGTGAATGAAAACACCACGGCTTGGGTAAAACAATTCACAGTTCTTAAACTGATAGTTTTACTCTTGAACGCTTGAATGACATCTTATACAGATTTGCCTAATACAGTATGTTGTTTGATCTCTTGACTACTGCTTCCATGATCATTGATTGTGAATCCAAGTAAAATGATATCCTTGACAACTTTAACCTTTTCTCCAATTATCATGAAGTCATTTACTGGTCCAGAGGATTTTTGTTTTCTTTACACTGAGTTGTTATGCATCCTGAAGACTGCATTCTTTGATCTTCATCAGTAAGTGCTTCAAATCCTCTTTACTTTCAGCAAGCAGGGTTGAATCATCATTAAAATGCAGATTGTTAATGAGCCTTCCTCCAATCTTGAAGTCACATTCTTCTTCACATAGCCCAGCTTCTCAGACTATTTGTTCAGCATACTGACTAAATAAACATGATGAAAGTACACAACACGATACCTACCTTTCCTGATTTAGAACCATAATGTACCTCTCCATTCTCTATTAGAAGGCCTACCTCTTAGTCTATGTACAGGTTCCACATGAGCCACCTTAAGTGTTCTAGAGTTATGGGTCATTGGTGCATCCTATTTATGTTTAATGTTTTAAGAACATTCCCATCAGCATTATATGCTAGTTCTAATTTCTCCATATCCTTGTATCTTCTTTAATATAGCTTTCCTAGTAAGTGTGAAATCATATGTAATTGTGGTATTATTTATATTTTAAAGTAATGGCCAATTGGACTCAAGCGTGGCAACAGTAATGAGGTTGGCCCAGGATTGGGCAATGTTTTGTTCTGCTGTGCATAGGGTTGCTATGAGTTGGTACTGACTTGATGGCACCTAACAGTGGTATTGAGGGAGTCCTGGTGTAGTGCTGTGGATTAATGCATTGTACTTTAAGGTTGAATTGAACTGCAAGGTCAGTGGTTCAACCTCATCAGTAAATCCTCAGAACCACTATACAGAGTCACTATGAGTTGGAACTGACTCGAAGACACTTAACACAACAACAACAATGGCATTGAGAAGGAGCCATGGTGATTCGGTGATTAAAGTACTCAGCTTCTAACTAAAATGTTGGTGGTTCAAGCACACCAGGCTCTGAGGGAGAAAACTGTACCAGTCTGCTTCTGTAAAGACGTACAGCCTTGGAAAGCCTATGGGGCAGTTTGACTCTATCTTACAGAGTCGTTATATATTGGAATTGACTCACAAGCAGTGAGTTTGCTTTGGTTTAATAGTATTTCACATCTTTTCAAGTGTGTATTAGCCATGCGAATAAATGTCTACACATATCTTCTTGTCCATTTTGTAACTAGGTTATTTGTCTTTTTATTATTGAATTGTAAAAGTTCTATATATATACTTGATCTACACCCTTTATGTCATAAATGATTGAAAAACTATTCCACTAGACTGTGGACTGTCTTTTCACTCGCTTGATGGTGTCTGTTGAAGCACACAAGTTTTAAAAAATTCATGATGCTCAGTTTATGAATTTCATAAGAATTTGTTGCTTATGCTTTTGGTGTCCTACCTAAGAAAACATTGTATAATACAAGGTCATTAAGAGTTAGTCCTTGAGACCACTACTGTAAAAGAC
>NW_006408564.1:12134345-12152070 GCF_000296735.1 Chrysochloris asiatica
GGGAACCTAGTGCTAGGGAGCATGGAGGAAGGCAGAATCTCCAGTGGGTACTATTCAATCTGTCTGGGCAGAGCGGATGAAAGGAAATATAGATGGGTAACTCGCGATACTGTAGTGAAGAATGTTTATCAGGATGGATTATGAGGGTTGGAAATGCAAAGGTAGATGTTTTGGAACAAGGAAGGAAGTGATTAATTCTACAGGCTAGGAGCGGAGCTATCTGGAACCATCAACGGAGAAAAGCCGAGAGCGGGACCCTACCCAGAGAAACAGAGGTGCCTGAGATGGAGACAGAGACAATGACGTGGAGCAATGAAGTGGCTGGGGACTTTGGATCCAGAGAGGGAAAGGGACTATGGGCTGAAAACTTGGGGTGGGGTGGGGTGGGAGGGGAGTGTAGGGTGTGGGTTTCTAGGATATACCCTTTGGCTGGTTGATGATGCATGGAGGGGATTGAAACCATGGCAATAAGATGATATACGATGGAATGAATGTAAAACTAAAGTTCTCTCATGTAAACTACCATATAATTCACAATAAAACATTTATAAAAAAAAGAGTCATTGAAATACCTAAAATGGGGCTACAACATGCCCAGTGAAGACTACCTGTGGAGCCTCTGCATTACATAAGACCATAGCTAAAATCCTGAACCCCATCCAGAATCTTCTGAGGTGGAAAATTTCCACTTGAAAGGACAAGCACACCAGCCTGGAGTGGCCAGAAGAACAGAAGATACTTCTTGAAAGAAATACTGACAGGCAAAACACAAAACAATACAGGCAGTTCCAGTGACTACTACAAGAACAAATAAGCTGCTTGCCCAGGAAACATCAAGGCAAGTGGCCAGGTCCCCTCAGGGAAAACCCCCTGCCAATACTAAGACTCAACAGGAATACACGAGAGTAGACATGCGCTCTGACTGGTGACCACATTCATCACCAATAAGGGAAAGTGAGGGAAAAACAGCAATGAAACTGTGAGCTAAGCCTTATGACATTCAATAGACTCCTGTGAACCTGGCTGGAGACCTGGTAGGCCAGCAGTGTGACAAGACCTGGGGATTCCTGGGCCCAGAGTCAGTGACATAGCCACAAAGGACAAGAGTGGAGAGTGAAGTGTCCAGCTTATAAGAAGGGAGGGCATGTAAATAAGAATACCCACACTTGTCGATAATACCCACCTGACCTGGCTTCAATGGCTGGATGATCAGAACTTGACTAGAAGAAAAAAGAAGAGGAAAAAAAAGAATAATCTGATACAATTTGATGAACTTGACCTACACCTATGGATGCAGTAGCTCAAAAGAGGGAACAAATCTTTACATCAAGGATCATTCCCACTCCCTCCATACACAGAATAGACAAGGATGGGCAACTTGGACATTGGCTACCAAAAATGGGGGGTGGGGGAGCAACAAAGGCAAGAAGTGACTGGCTTACAAGCTTTCCAGAGGGAACCTAAGTCCAGAGGGCATGGAGGAAGGTAGAATCTCCACTGAGTAGTATTCAATCTGTCTAGGCAGGGCTGATGAAAGGAGATGCAGATAGGTCTCTTGTGGTAAAATAGCGAATAACTGTTATTAGGACTGACTGTGAGGGTTGGAAATGTAAAGGTAGACGTTTTGTAGCAAAAGGAGAGGAGTGATTGACTTAGCAGTCTATGAGCGGAGGTGCCTGGGACCATTAAGGGAGAAGAGTAGAGAACAGGATCCTACCCAGAGAAACAGTGATGCCAGAGACGGAGGCAGACACAATGATGTGGAGAGATAGAGCGGCTGGAGACTCTAGATCCAGAAAGGGAGAGGAGCTATATGCTGACTACCAGGGGGCAACCTTGCAGGGTATACCCTTTGGTTGGTTGATGATGCATAGAGGGAATTGTAACCATGGCAATGAAATGATATACAATAGGATGAATGTAAAGCTAATGTTCTCCCATGTAAGCTGTCACATAATTCACAATAGAACATTAAAAAAAAAAAGAATAAAAAAAAGAATTAGTCCTATGTTTTCTTCCAACAGTTTTATTGCTTCAAGACTACCATTTAGGACTTTGATCAATTTTGAGTTAACATTTTACATATGGCACGAGGTAGGGTGACAATTTTATTCTTTTCACATGAATGTCCAATGATCCTGTGGCATCTCTTAAATAATTGCCAGAGACAGTTTCTTCCAATTTTTGACAATATATATTATTTTAGCAGTGAGGATGGTGAGACTTCATCTCATATACTTTGGATTCATTATCAAGATGGACTAGTCCCTGGAGAAGGACATTATCCTTGATAAAGTACAGGATCAGAGACAAAGGAAAAGATTATCCATGAGATGCATTGACACAGTCTCTACAACAATGGGCTGAGTGTAAGGAAGGTTGTGAGGATGGTGCAGGCCTGGTTAGTTTCAGTCTGTTGTACATTCATTCATAGCATGACTGTGAGTCAGAACTGAATCAACAGCAGACAACACAACCAGCACTATATAGAATCTAGCTATACTACCAACAGCCAGAGAGCCCTTTTCAGCTTTTGCTCTCTCCTGTAATCTAGGGACATGCTTAATATTTTGCTATATCAGGATGTAGTTACTATTATTAGTATTTTCATACTGCTAATAATTTTTTTTAAATACCATCTAGTATTTATGTAGTACTTAATGCATTTTGCATGCATTACCTTGTAAACACTTCATTCACTTTTACTTATATAATCCTCCACTTACATATGAATTTAATGTGTTTTTGCAGCCATTGATTTATAAACCCTTCACTCACTTCTACTTATGTAATCTTCCACTTACATATGAAATGTTGATGTTGTTGTTAAATTCCTTCGAGGAAGTTCTGGCTCATATCTACCCTGTACAGGGTTTTCAAGGAGTGACTGATGAGCTTGAAGTGCTGACCTCGTGGTTCAAACCGACCTTGCAGTCTAGAGCATTAACCCACAGTGCTAGCAAATTATTATTTCTATTTTACAGAAGATAACACTGAGGCTCCCTAATGCAAAAGAATCTTCCTATGGAGTCTTGGTGCAGTACTGCAAGATAATGCACTGGACCATAAGATCAGTTTGAACCACAGGGTTGGCAGTTCAAACTCACCAGTCACTCCTTGGGAACCCTATTCAAGATTGACTACATGGCACTTAACAACAACAACATGGTCACAAAACTAGTAGTTGAGCACATATACTAAATATTATACAAGCCAAAATCTACTACTCATAGAGGATATCTTCATTTTTTGGTCAGGAAGCTAACAACAAAGTTTTCTAACCCAATAAATGGCTAGAAATCTTAACAGGATTGAGCCGATGATGGAAAAAAATTTAGGACTGTTGTCAACACTCCTAAAATTATACTAGTGACTAGGTGACTGATGAGTTGGATGAGTCAATTAAAATTGGATTAGAAATCCAGATATGATGAACTTGGTTACTTTCAAACTTGATTTGAGAATTGGAAATTCATTAACCAATAATATGATAGGTAATATCAAACTGCCCCTTTCCCCATTTATCCATAGAGAAAAATGCAAGTGAAAATAATGTTGCAAAGATTGTAGAGCACCCTCTTCCTGGGGATATTATTTCAGGTGTCTGAAACATTTACTTTTACTCTACTTTTACTAACTCACTTTGTTCCCAGTCCTGGGTATCTGATAGGGCTGGTACACTTTCAACGGACAAAGTGTGCACAGCAAAGTAAGTTGACTTTTCCAAGTTCACATAACTTTCTAGCAGAAGAGCAAGATCATGTTGTTGTGGTTAAGTACCACTGAGTTGGTTACGACTCATAGCGACCCTGTATATAGATTTCTAAGGAGTGACTTGTGGGTTTGAACTGCCAACCTTGGAGTTAGCAGTCCTGTGCTTATTCTACAGTGCTACATCAAGATGAGTCTTCAATCTGCAGTACCCTATCTAAGTACCCATAAAAAACTAATTTATTTATTCCAAAGAGCATGAGGTAGGTACCATTATACTGCTCATTTTATATATGAAGAAAAGAAGATACTGCAAGGTAAATTAAGCCACATAGGGGTCCTGGTGTGGGACTGTAGGATAAGCACTGGACTGCTAACTGCAATGTCAGCCGTTCAAACCAACCAGCTACTCCTCAGAAACCCTATACAGAATCTCTGTGAGTTGGAATGAACTTGACAGCACTTCATAACAACAACAACAACAAATGGTAGAGGTAGGCCTTAAACAATACAATCCCTTTTTGCACTCTTCATCATTCTTTTCTATGGTTTCAGAATGGAGGTGACTAGACACAGAAGGGTTAAGCACAGCTTGAACAACTCTCAAGTTGAATCTTTTTTTACGCGAGGCAAAGCTGCCTTCAATATGCTTATAATAACTTTATATAGCAAACAACATTTTGAAGTTTATTTTTTCCCAACACAGAAACTTCACGGCATCTCCCCTGGAATTTTCAGCACTGTCTGTAGCAGAGAACTGGTCTGGGTTTTGCTTTATCATTCTTAAATAAAAACCATTATAGAGAATGCAGAAAACAATTTCCCTTTCAGTTTCTCCACTTCTATCCATATTGAGAAAGATGGATCTGTGAGTGCTGAAGGAAAGCTCACAGTATAATAAAAACTCAGCATCAGAAATGCTCCAAGTCTCCCTGTATTTAGGAAACTGCAATTTAATATAGGGCTCAGACCTCCAGAGAATCCAGTGTATCGAACTGTTAATGCATTTTTATATATTTTAACTGAGATAAACAAGAATGAAAGAAGCCAAAGCAACTGTGGCAAAGACGTAATTACGATAAGGATAATCCAGCTAACGGCAATCGGACCAGCTAGGAACACTACTGTGATGCCATTGTATAGTTAGTATGGTCAGAAAACTGTATCAATATAAATGTGAAAGAAGTAATAGCTCCATTATAAAAAAGTAAAGATAGCTTACTATGTGACTCCACAACAGAAAGCCCATCTAAAATATGCTTGAAACACAAATCATTTATCCTATCATTAAAATCAAGCAATTTTTATCAATGGAAACTTTGATAAAATCATTTGATTAATGACAAAGCAATAAAAAAGCAGTGCAGTGTACCCATAACGAAAGTAGACAGGAAAATCTCAATCTTATTTTCCATAACAGAGCTTAAAACTTGTGACCAGCTTTTACAATTCTGCAGGTAACTTAAAAATTCTCTAACCATGCTCTAAATTCACCTTTGAGCTATCAACCATGTCATTTTTTCTCAGTCTTGACCACAAAAATACTTTAAGATACATATGAATTGCTGAAATACACTATTTCTCAAACTTGATTTTATCTTCTACTCCAGTAAGCACGTCCAAGGCAGATCATAAGTCTGGTTTTTCATTTTTGGCGAATTCACATTGGTTTCTTTCTTTAAAGGCTTGTTAATATTTCTGTTAACAGCACCCACTCTTTCAGGTAGGTCAAAACTAAGTTCTTCAGGTTACTATTTTAGTCCTTCCTTTAAGTCTTTGTAGTTAAAATATCATAAAACCAGTATGATAACATAAAACCAGTAGGATCTGTTCCAGCCAGATTGGAATTCTTTACTAATCTCTAGAATCTTCTCACTAACTTCTACATGGAATTTTTGCCAATCCTCAAAGGACTACAAACTCAAATGCATACTGGGATGGCCAAGAAATGTACATAAATGAATGAGTAAAGCACTCCATTACAACAACCACAAAATAGTCACTAAAATACTTCGTTGCATATAAAACATACTACTTCTGATTTTTTTCCTTTTGAAACAAAGAATTCTCATAAATTATTTTCACTTTGCAAACTATGCTGGCAACATAGGAATAAAGAAAGAGTTTCAACAATGCAAGCATGATTCTAAATAACAATTAATTTAACCTGAGGTTAGTGAGACATCAGGGAGAAGTAGAGAGCATAACAAATCTCCTTGTCTATGTGGGTAATTGCTAATCACCTCTCACCACATAGGAATGTAGACCCCACGTTGTAAAACCTTCATGTGTTTTATTGAAAAAGTCAAAATAAAAAAACAAAACAAACAAACAAACAAAAAAAAACAGCCAAAATTTTGTATGAAATCTCTAGATTATCTAGTACTCTAATTTTTGCACAAAATCTGTTTCCATTAAACTCTACTCTCGTTTCCTAGTAGACTAGACAACTGCTGTGTATATGTTGTTGTTGTTAGGTGCCATCGAGTCATTACCAATTCATAGCAACCTTTTGCACAGCAGAATGAAACACTGCCTGATCCTGGGCCAACCTCACTACTGTTGCCATGCTTGAGTCCATCGATGCTGCCACTTGGCCAATCCATCTCATTGGGGATCTTCCTCTTTTTCTCTGACCCTCCACCTTACCAAACATGATATCCTTCTCCAGTGACTGGTGCCTCTTGAAATATGTCCGAAGTATGAGAGATGAAGTTTGGCCATCTTGGCCTCCAAGGAGCACTCTGGCTGCACCTCTTCCAAAATGGAGCTATTGTATATGGTGTGTTATTTTCCTAGTGGACAGATTGAGACTTCTAAGCTATGCCATCCCTCAGTCAACAGTTCTCAGTCTTTTTTCATAAAACCCCCTCCACTCTTCCTTCCCATCAATCTATGCCCATCACTTCTTCCCAGACTTTGCTTAAGATTTGGATAGGTTTGTTGTTGTTGATTTGGACATGTAGAAACTGTTAAATTGGTGTGTGCTTCGCTTGTGTACATTCTCAAAAACAACAAAATAAATAAGACTAAAAGAAAGTACTTTGGATGATTCCGCCTAGCTCCTTCTACCATTCGTTTCTTGTTATCAAAGTGTTTTATGCCTTCAACCATTATATGCACATTTTCACTTCCATGTATGAGCTCTCCATTCTTTTCTCTAATTACAAATCCCCAAAGCTGAGTGAGTATCTTGTCTATTCTTTATGGATTTAGAACAGTGTTGTACACCTCACAAACATTCAATGCATACTTTGACTGGATGAAACATCTATTTGCTTAATATTCCTGGGCTAGCAGACTTTATTCTATCCTAGATGTACTTCTGGATCAAACTACAAGTAGTATGTCTGAGTCAGGTATCTCAATTACAACAATCTTGAGAATTACAACAGCTAACTATACAGACAAGGCAAAAATGTTTATCTGAGCAATGAAAGAAGCAGCCAATTGTTGGACTGAATCATCAAGGAAACTGTCCCAGTCCTGCAAACACTGGTGCTGGGATTTAGTTTCATGATGAAAGCAGGGATAAAAAATATGACTCAAGTGTCATCACCTCCCTGTCCTGATTTGTGACATATAACTTTAACTGATGACAGCATTCTTTTCAAATGAATCTGGATGCAATTTTAAAATCCTTCTTAACACAACAGTCCAGATGGATCTTGTCTAAGAAACAGAGTTAGTATGTGAACTAAAAACTGTGACACATGGATAAGGTGCACATACAATTGTACGCATCAAGAAAGAGAACTATTCCATGGCATCTACTGTTTCTCATCCTCTCTGTATTTTTAGAGGTTTGCTGTTGTTGTTATTGTCGTTGAGTCGGCTCCAACTCATACCGACCCTGTATAGGTTTTCCAAGGAGTGGCTGGTGAGCTTGAACCACGGACCTTGGGGTTCAAACCGACTTTGCAGTCCTGCTCATTAACCCACAGCAGCATACCAACATGCCCTAAAATGAAGAAACTAAGATATCTAAAGGTGAAAAGACAGGCTAAAGAAAACAAAAAAATTATTTTTAAGGACTATTCATTTTACCTATTAAATTTCCATCTCGTGAGAAAGATTTACCATGTGATGAGTCTGCTTTTGTTGTGTCATGTAACATATACGAGGATATATAAACTGCAAACAGCTTCACAAGAACTGCTAAGTTAAATTAATATATTTCTATTTAAGGGACTATTTTACTTCCCAAATATCCATCTAAATCAAGTTGGAACAGCTTAGACACAAAACAACCAGCATCAAGAATTATGAGGAAAATAGCAAAAACATGGAAGCAGTCTAAATGCCCATTAAGAGAAGAATGGATGAACATACTTTGTTACATACATACATACAATGGAATACTTGAAGAATAATGATAAATCTGTGAAACACCTTATAACATGGATGAACCTGGAGGACATTATGCTGAGTGAAACCAGACAACCACAAAAGGATAAATATTGTATGAGACCACTATCGTAAAAACTCAAGAAAAGGTCTTCATACTAAAGAAACTTTCTTTGATGGTTATTAGATTGGGAGTGAAGGAAGAGTAATTCACTAGGTACAGTCATGCATTAACTTGGGTACTGTGGAAGGCAATATACAGCAAAAAGGAAGTTGGTAGAAGAATGATGAAAGCAAGGGAAGACACAGGAAGATGCACAGAATCAAATGAAAACAGAGAAATACAGTTATATACACAATCCTGTGATAACAGTGGTGTATGAGTATATACGTGGACAGATACGCAGACTGAGAGGGTATGGAAGGGAGAGTGGGAGTATACCCACAAATACATAAAGTTTTGTCAGAGGATATTTGTACATGGGTATTTACATTTGCTGCAAACTTACTCGCCAATGTGTTGTTTTGGTTAGATGTTGTCAAGTCAGTACCGAATCATAGCAACCTTATGCACAACAATAAAACACTGCCTGGTCCCACGCCAACCTCACAGGCATTTGCTACGCTTGAGCCCATTGCTGCAGCAACTATATGAAATCCATTTCCTTGGGGGCCTTCCTGTATTTCGTTGACCCCCCTCCCACTTTACCAAGCATAGTGTCCTTCTCCAGTCAGTGGTGCCTCCTGATTAATATGTCTTAAGAATGAGAGACAAGTCTCATCATCCTGGCTTCCAAGGAGCATTCTGGCTATACATCTTCCAACACAGGTATGTTTTGTTGGTGGTTCATGGAACTTTTAATACTCTCTAACACCATAACACAAATTCATCAATTCTTCTAATGTCTTTTTCATTGTGCAACTTTCACATGCATATGAGGTCATTGAAAATACCATTGTTTGGGTTCAGGAACACCTAAGTCCTCAGACTGACATCTTTGCTCTTGAACACAATAAAGAGATCTTGTGCAGCAGATTTGCCCAATGCAATACGTAAATTGATTTTTTAACTGCTGCTTCAAATGTTGATGGCTGATTTAAGCAAATGAAGTCTTTGACAATGTCAATCTTTTCTCCATTTATCATGGTGTTATTTATTGGCCCAGTGGTGAGCATTTTTGTTTTCTTTATGCTGAGGTGCAACTCATACAAAGGTTGTGGTCTTTGATCTTTATCAGTAAGTATTTTCAGTCCTCTTCACTTTCAACAAGTAAGGTTCTATCAATATATATTGCAAGTTGATAATGAGTCTTCCTTCAGTCCTGATGCCACATTTTTCTTCTTATAATCCAGATTCTCTAATTATTTGCTCAGCATACAGATTGAATAGGAATGGAGAAATAAAACAACATTGGCTCACAATTTTCTTGATTTTAAACCATTTGGTGTTCCCTTCTTCTCTTTGAACAACTGCCTCTTGGTATATGTACTGGTTACTCATGAATACAATTAAGTGTTCCTTATTATTCATTTTCCATAATTTTACCCATAGCTTGTCATGACCCACACATTCAAAAGCCTTTGTGTAGTCAATAAAGCACAAGAAAATATCTTTCTGGCATTCTCTCTCTCAGCTAAGATCCATTTAATGTTAGTCCCAACTCTGGTGGCTATTTGTCAGAAGTGACTCAATGGCACTGAATAACAACAAAAATATTATTAGCCAATGTTGTTATTGCACTTGTTGTTAAGTGCCATCAAGTTGGTTCTGACTCAACGCAACCCTGTAAATACTTTCCCCATGGAGCATATAGTGGGCTCAAATTCACTGAGGTTTGCAATCTGATAGAATCTCTCATCCTCGTGCATAATAAAATGGCTGTTTGCTGAGCTTTCGCGCTCCCTCCCAGAACCTCTCTTCCAACATACGGGAAAACTTCCTCTCTCCCTACCGGCATGTCATCCCTACTCAACCTATCACCTACCTCCACTACTCTCAATCCCAGTATAAAATTCCTTCCTCCGGCAACACGTGCTCTCTCGTTCCTCCTGACCCTCAATAAAGCCTTACACATGGGTGTGTTTGTGTTCTGGCTCATTCCATCTCACACAATCCTGTGCTAATCCTACAGATACATTGCATTCCATCATTAGTCAATTGTTGCTTAATGCCGTCAAGTCAGTACCGACTCATATAGTGTTTTGATGCTCTATAGTGTTCTGATGCTATATAGTGTTTCCAAGGAGAAGCTGATGAGCTTGAAATGCCGACCTTGAGATTCAAACTGACTTTGCAGTCCAGTGCATTAACCCACAGTGCAACACCATGTAAATCAAAGCACAAAGAGTTACCACTTCCCACCACTAGGATGCTGTTGTTAAGAGCCATTGAGCTGGTTCCGACTTACAGAGAACCTGTGTAGGGCTTCCCAGGAGCACCTGTTGGGTTTGAACTGCCAACTTTGTGGTTCACAGTCCGCTGTTGATCTTGTTGTTAAGTGCCCTCAAGTTGGTTCAGACCCATAGCAACCCTGTATAGGGTTTCCAAGGAGTGACAGGTGAGCTTGAACCACTGACCTTGTAGTTCAAATGGCTTTGCAGTCTGGTGCATAAACCCAGAGCGCCATACCAGGATTCCACACAAAATGACAGCTAATACACATTGGTTGTTATTGTTGCTATGTGCCACTGAGTCAGCATTGACTTATAGCGCTCAACCCGACCCTAAGAACAACAGAACAAAACACTTCCTGGTCTCACACCAACCTCACAATCATTGCTAAGCCTGAGCCCATTGTTGCTCCCACTATGCTAATCCATCTAGTTGGGGGGGTCTTCCTATTTTTCCCAGTCCCTCCACTTTACCACACATGATATCCTTCTGCAGGGACTGGTACCTCCTGACAATATGTCCAAAGTATGAGAGACCAAGTCTGGCCATCTGGCTTCCAAAGAGCATTCGGCTGCACTTCTAACATAGATTGGTTTGTTCTTTCACAGTCCAGGGTACTTGTAATATTTTCCTCCAGCACCATAACTCGTCTGTCAGTCTGTTGTACTGTGGTGGCTTTTGTGTTGCTGTGATTCTGGAAGCTATTCCACGGGTATTTAAGTTTATTGTGTGTGGGGGGGGAGGAAGTAGCCTATTCTGTTTTTCACACAGGACCATTATAAGAAATTCATGATGATAGCATAAAGCCATCATTCTTAGGAAATACTTAGGGAAAAGATCCATACGAATGCAAAGTATTGTTTTTAACATCTTGGTAAGTGTGAGAGAATGGGGAAACAAAATCACCAAATGGATTTTCTCAAGTCATTTAGCCTCCTGTGTATCAAGAATTGGTCAACAAATATATAGCAGGCGCACATGAAAGCTATTTAGAGACCTCCTGAGGTTAACAGCATGCAACATATTGCCACTGCCCCAGCCTGGCCAGGAGCATTATTGATGCTACCATTTCACAGCTATGTCAGTCTCCCATTAAACATTCAGTGCCTCCTTGTTAATAAACTGCATTATGAGTTGGATGCATTGTCTGGTTAAATTGCATTGTCCAAAATGCTGCCCCATTATTACATAAAATGCAGAATGTAATTAGTATTCCTTTTTGCATAAGCCACAGCTTCCAAAAATGGTGCCAGATTATAAAGCCTTAATTAATAAACAAGAGTTGGGCCATGACCGGTTACACTTATCTGAATTTTATATTGTGAAAAAAGGCCACTGTTCAGATTCCGTTGACAAATATCTAAATTCTGGCATGCTTACACGAAGACAGTCTAAACAGAAAGCCTGAGAGTTGGTGTTGCTAATAGCATGGTATTGGTGCACCCACAATAGCAAACGATTAACTGCTGGGACCTAGACCATCCTGAGAAACACAGAGTGGGATGATGATAACATTGTATTTCAGCTGTATTGTCTGGGGAGAGCCCTCTGTTTATTCATATGCATTTCCCTTTTAATGGATGGAGGAGCCATGGTGGCTCTTCATAACTCTGTGAAGCCCTATATGTGGCAAAACAAGAGAGAAAGAAAAAAAAGTAAACTGGGGGAAAATTTTCCTTCATGATGGAAAGTAAGTACACAGTCCCTTTTGGCATTTCCAGCTTTTATTATTATTATTATTGATTTCCCCTTAAACTAACCCCCAAGGAAAGCCATTTATGTAAGTCATGAGCACTGAACTAATATTTGGGACCATTATATTGAGTAGGCCAGTTTATGAGTCTCGGCTCATGAAGCATTTGCATTCAACAGCACTCACCTGATTAAAATCCATCAACTCTACCATTTTGAGAGTTATAGAGCACCTGTTATACTCTGCTGTGAGTACTCTGCCTACGGAAACAGACCATAGTCAGAGGGCAGCAGGGAGTCAGAGGAGAGAAGGGAGAGCATGTGATGTGTGTTGAAAAGCAGATTGCACTAGAGACCGCCAGGGCTTCGATCAGAAAGGAGTCTGTCCTAAGCCTACTGCAAATATACAGCTGTATGAACATGATAATTCTTTCAGTGAAGTCCGTCAAATGGCTTAGGGAGGCCCTGTGAAAACAGGGTGGTCAAGATAGTGGTACAGCTCAGTCAAGAGTGACCGGGCTGGCAATAGAGTGGAGAATGCACAGGTTGCCCAGGAAAGAGTCCCTGCCTCTGCAGAATCAGCAACAGCTCTTGGAGCCCCAGCCTGCGGACTTTCATCAGCCTGAAAGAGTTGTCTCAAATTACTGCTTTTTGCATCAGCTCCAGCCATGGGCTGCAGGCTCAAAGTCCTATCGGTCTCTGCAGGACCTGCTCCACCAAGACAACAGGATGGCATCTGAATCCTTAATAGGCTGTAAGAGGCCACCATGGCTGTTCCTAAGGCAATGGTTCAAGTCCTGGATCCCTACTATCTAGCTGTGTGATCTTGGGCAAGCTAGTTTATTCAACTTTCAACAAGACAGTGGACTCAGATAATAAATATTTATGATATGAGATATGTATGAGTGAATGAATAAAATCCCAACTGCAGGGTTTCTCAACTTTGACACTACTTTGGGGCAGGATAACTCTGTGGTGTGGAGGCTCTCCAGTGCATCCTGGACTCCTTAGTAACATCTCTAGTAAATGTTACTAACACCCCATCCTCAGTTGTAACAACCAAAATTCTCTCCAGACATTGTTAAATATCCCCTGGGTGGTCAAAATTACTCCAGCTTGAATTCCATTCTAATTTATCTTTTGGAATCTACATTCCAAAAGTTTAGTGAAAGGACCACTCAAAAACAAAACAAAACCTGTTGCCATGACTATTCCAGTTCACAATAACCCCATGCATTGCTGCTGTTAGTGCCACTGAGTCCGTTCAGACTCATCGCGACCCTGTATAGGGTTTCCGAGCAGTGGCTGGTAAGTTTGAACCACCAACCTTGCAATTCAAACCAACTTTTGGGTTCAGTGCTTATCTTACAGCACCACACCAGGACCCTATCCCATGTGTTATCAGCTAGAAATACTCCATAAGGCTTTCTTGGCTATAACCTTTGCCAAAGCAGAACACCAGGTCTTTCTTCCAGGGCATTTCTGGATGGATTCAAATGGCCAACTTTTAGGTTAGTAGTCAAGAGCTTAACCATTTGTGTCATTCCAAGACCTTTAAAGGACCACACACCCATATTGAAACAAACAAACAAACAAATAGTTATCGTGGAATCAACTCAGACTCAAGGTGACACCGTATGTGACAGAGTAGAACTGTGTTCATAGAGATTTCAATGGCTGAATTTTTGGAAGTAGAATTCCAAGCCTTTCTTATCAAGGTGCCTGTGGGTTGACTAAAGGCTCCAACATTTAACCTCCAAACTTTTGGTTAGCAGTAAAAAGTTAATCATTTAGCCCACCACAAAGAGGTCACACACCCATATAATGTTCCTCACTAGTAGGAAAACTTATACTTCTGCATCATTGGAAACTCATTTTGACAGAAATTTTATTGAGCACCAGCTGTGGTACTGTGGGTTAATGTGCTAGACTGCAAGGTTGGTTTGAACCACAAGATTGGTGGTTCAAGCTCACTAGCCACTCCTTGGAAACCCTATGCAGGGTCACTATGAGTAAGTATCGACTCGATAGTACTTAACAACAACAAATATGTGCCAAATGAAAATATGTGTAGAAAGATACTGTCCCTGCTCATGAGGAGCTCAGAGTCTAAATGGAATGTGGCATTTCTATGGACCTAACTCAAAGAGAAGAAACAGTATGATTAACTAACTAAACATCTTTCCAGTAATATAGTGGTGTCTCCTACAGTATCATTCTATGTGATCTGACTGTTAAACTGAACAAACAGGCAAGAATTCAGAGCAAACCTCTTAGGTGTTAGAAGACTACTACACATGTCAGAGTTGCTGTCAATTGATAAAGCGAACTTTTGGTCATTTTGTCTCATTTCAGTTGTTGCTACAAGATGATTATGGGTGGAGAAGGCAGAAGTGAGGAGAGGACTCAGTTTCAAAGAACTCTGTTATGAAGTGAGTTAGCTTAAGAGCATGAGCCAAAACAGAGCTCTGGTATGAGGCTGTCTGGTTCCAAATCTGGATTCTGCCACTTACTGGATGTAACCCTTTTAAATTTATTAATCCATCCAGTCCACTTAATCTTCCTGGTATAAAGGAGATAGTCCTACCTTCCTCACAGATTTATTGGGAGGGCTAAATGCAATAATTTATATGAACAGTACTTTGCACAGTGCCAGCCACAGGACAAATATAAACAATAGCTGTTGCTACTGTTGATGTTGTAGCCTCTGTATTTTACTACGACTTGATGTTTCCTTTATGTACGTCCTTATCAAGCAAAATACCTTCTGAGCAAATGAGGACAAGATTATATTTTAATGATACTAAAGGCAATTCAAAGCCTTAAGATCCCTGGAGACTAAGTAGAAACGGGCTTTAAAAGGCCACTTTGCTGTTGAATCCATCAAACACCTTGTTTGTTGCCTTTGAGTAGTGACAACTTCATGTCCAATGGGATAGAATTGGTGTGATTTGTAGTAGTGTTTGCACTGGTCACGTTTCAAACATAGATCACCAGGCCTTTCTTCTTAGCTCAGCTTAGTCTGAAAGCTCTGCTGACTCCTACTCAGCATCATAGCAACCTGCAAACCTCCACTGGCAGACCAGTGGTGGCTACACTTAGCTGCATTGTCAGGGATTGAACTCAGAGCTCCAGCATGGCAGGGTAGAATCTCATCATTAAACAGCTACTGCCCTCCACTTTCTACCTACCCATATGACCTAGCTTCAATGGTTTGATGATCACAACTCAACTAGAAGAAGAAAAAAAAATGTGATAAACAAGTGTAAGCTGCTACAATCTGATGAACTTGACCTATACTTACGGATGTAGTAGCTCAAAATACCAATTAAGAGGGAAAGAGTCTTCACCTCAAGGATCAATCCTATCCCCTCAATACACAAAGATGATAGAGATGGACAACGTAAACACTGGCTACTTAAAATGGGGGAGGGGATCTAAAAAAGGCACAAAGTGACTGACTTACAAGTTTTCAAGAGGGAGTTTAGTTTCAGAGTGTACAGGGGAAGGTAGAATACCTCCTGAATAATTTTCATCTTGTCTCGACGGATCTGGTAATAGGAGATGGGGATACGACTCTTATGATTCAATAATAATTGTTCTCATAACTAACTGTGATTGTCACAACTGTAAAGGTAGAAGTTTTGTAACATAAAAAAGAGAGAAGTTAATCTTACATACCAGGAACAGAGGACCCTAGGACCACCAAGGGAGAAAAGCACAATGGAATGTAGAACGCTACCCAGAGAAGCAGTGAAACCAGAGATGGAGGCAGAGATGATGACACAGAGAGACAGCTACTCATGGAAAGAGAAAGGCTGTGTGCTGGCCACCAGGAGGCAGGCTTGCAGAATGTGCTCTTTGGTTGTTTAAATGATTATATATTCCTGAGTATTTTGTGTACATACAAAAAAACATAAATAAATATAAAAGCATATGGAATAGAAGCAAATACTGTTTACTGTTGGATGATGATGCACAGAGGAGAATGTAAGCATCACAATGAAACAAAATATAATAGGATGAGTGTAAAATCAATGTTCTCCCATGTAAACAATCACTTAAATCACTATAAAAACTTTTTTTAAAAAGGTTGGCAGTTCAAGCCCACCAGCCACTGGATAGGAGAAAGATGAGGCAGTCTGTTTTCCATAGACATTCACAACCTTGGAAACCTCACGAAGTCTTTCTACTCTGTTTTGTGGGGTCACTGGGTCAGAATTGACTCAATGGCAGTAGGTTAGGTTAGGCTACTTAGCAAGTATTCAACACATTAATATATGGGAAACTACAACACATCTACAAGAAAAAAAAATACAAGAAAAAGACAAAAAACACATTAATAGATATAAAACCAACTGCCTACATTACTCTCAATGGAGAGAAACTGAAAGCCTTCCCTCTGTGAACAGGCACTAGACAACACATCTACAAGAAAAAGACAAATAACCCAATTAAAAAATGGGCACAGGACATGAACAGACACCTCACCAAGGAGGAGATCCGGTCAGCCAACAAACATATGAAGAAATGTTCATAATCACTAGCCATTAGAGAGATACAAATCAAAGCAACAATGAGATATCATCTCACAACACAGCAAAGATCAAAAAAGTTGTTGTTGTTCAGTGCCGTAGAGTCAGTTCTGACCCATGGCGACCCTATACAGGGTTTCCGAGGCTGTAAATCCTTACAGGAGCAGAAAGCCTCATCTTTCTCCTGCAGAGTGGCTGGTAGTTTTGAACTGCTGACCTTAAGGTTTGCAGCCCGATTCGTAATCACTACGCTACCAAATCAAAAAAGTAGAGGACAATAAATGCTGGCCAGGATACAGAGAGACTGGAATGCTCCTACATTGCTGGTAGGGTTGCAAAATGGTCCAACCACTGTGGAAAGCAATATGGCGCTTCCTCAGAAGGTTAGAAATAGAAATACCTTATGATACAGCAGAAAACCAAAAAGGAAGAACACAGTCAGCATTTTTCAAGCTGGGGGAACTGAAGAAAAAATTCAAGCCTCGATTTTCGTTATTGAAAGATTCTCTGGACAAATTATTGAATGATGCAGAATGCATCAAGAGAAGATGGAAGGAATACACAGAGTCATTGTACCAACATGAAATGGTTAATGTTCAACCACTTCAAGAGGTACCATCTGATCAAGAGCCAATGATACTCAGGGAGGAAGTCCAAAGTGCATTGAAGTAATTGGCAAAGAACAAAGCACCAGGAAATGACGGAATAAAAATTGAAATCTTCCAAGAAAGTGAGGCAGCACAGGAGGTACTCACTCATCTCTGCCAAGAAACTTGGAAGACTATTTGACCTACTGATTGGAAGAGATCCATATTTGTGCCCATTCCAAAGAAAGGTGACCCAATGGAATGCGGAAATCATCAGACAATCTCTTTGATATCTCAGGCGAGTAAAGTTTTGCTAAAGGTAATACAGAAATGGCTACAATCGTACATTGACAGAGAACTTCCAGAGGATCAAGCTGGATTCAGAAGGGGCCGTGGAATGAGAGATACCATTGCTGATTGGATCTTGGCTGAAAGCAGAGAGTATCAGAAAGATGTTTACC
>NW_006408564.1:12152925-12154446 GCF_000296735.1 Chrysochloris asiatica
TAAGACAGATGGTCAGAGAAAACGAGGAAGACCCCCAACGAGATGGATCAGCCAGGTGGCATCATTGATGGTGTCAAGTGTGGCAGCAGTAGTGAGGTTGGTCCAGGATCGGACATTGTTTCGTTTTGCTGTGCATGGGGTCGCTATGAGTCAGTTCCAACTCGATGGCACATGACAACAACAACAGCATGATACAGCAATCCCTCTACTTGATATTTACCCACAAGAAATACGATCCATAACACGAGTAGATATTTGCACACCAATGATCATAGCAGCACTATTTACAATAGCTAAAAGATGGAGACACCCTAAGTGCCCATCAATGGAAGAATGGATAAATAAACTGTGGTACATATACACAATGGAATATTACGCTACCTTAAAGAAGATTAAGGAAGCTGTAAACTACCGCATAACATGGATGAACCTTGAGGACATTAGGCTGAGTTTAACTAGTCAGTCACAAAAGGAGATATACTGTATAGGACCATTATTGTAAAAGATTAAGAAAAGGAACCCACACTAAAAGGGAGGAAAAAAATTATTTGCTGGTTACTGGGATGTATGGAGTTGGTTGAGTGAGGGAGGGGAAGGTGGAGCACAGGGTAGGGTATAGACAGAGGATAGCTTGGGTGCTGGGGAGTGGGGGTCGGGGATACACAAGAAAGGGGAGGGGAATGAAAGAACAAGGTGGATGGGAGAACAGTTAGAATGGTTTGCATGGGCAAAGTTGAACAGAGGTAAATAATGATGTTTGTACAACCTTGGAACAACAGGGATTGAGGCATAGTTTTAATGGGTGAAAGAGGGAAAATAATGTTAAGATGCTTGGCTGTCTTATGAATCTTGATTTCCTTTGTCTACCATTGTAAAATAGCCACTTCAGGGGGAGAGAAAGGAATAGCCAGAAGCATCACAGAAAGCTTGAAAGTCCATCTTCATCCTGTAACTAATTGGAATACCTAAAATGGGGCTAGAACTTGCCCAGGGAAGGAGGCTTCCTGCATTGCATAAAACCATATGTGGAATCCTGAACCCCATCCAGAATCTTCTGATGTGGAAATTTTCCACTTGAAAGGACAAGCAGACCAGTCTGGAGCGGCTAGAACAGAAAATATTTCTTGAAAGAAAGACCAGAAAGAAAAATCAAAAACACTAATGGCACTTCTGCCCTGTCCACCAGCAAGCCCC
Organism: Chrysochloris asiatica; assembly: GCF_000296735.1. NCBI lineage: Eukaryota > Metazoa > Chordata > Mammalia > Afrosoricida > Chrysochloridae > Chrysochloris > Chrysochloris asiatica. Next base: position 12,154,120 of record NW_006408564.1, read on the forward strand.
TCCCTCCTGGGTCATTATATCTTGATGGAACCGAAACGGGAAAAAAAAAAAAAAAATCACTGTCATTGAATCATATATATAAATCCAACAGCCTACATTACTCTGAATGGAGAGAAATTAAAAGCCTTCCCTCTGTTAACAGGAACCAGACAAGGATACCCTTTGTTACCACTCCTATTCAATATTGTGCTGGAAGTCTTAGCCAGAGCTATATGGCAAGATAGGGAAATTAAAGGCCAAAACCAGGGAAGGACATCACTAAGAAAGAAGATTATAGACCAATATCCCTCATGAACATAGATGCAAAAATTCTCAACAAAATCTTAG
>NW_006408564.1:12163570-12180240 GCF_000296735.1 Chrysochloris asiatica
CAGGTCATTTGTCTCAGTCACTTTATCTTGTTCCTGGACATATTGTGTTATGGTCATCCTTTTTTGCTTCTTGGACATGTTCATTGGTTAGCAGTGACCTTAAATACTTAATTGAGTGTCCGTTTTGGTATTTTTTATGTTTTCTGATTGGCTCCAGGTAGATGTGATCAGGGGATGGGCTTTCCTTTTCACTCTTCTTATTACTCAACTCTGAGTAACTGTCACATGTGTTGTATGCCTGTCTGCTATATGGCAGTTAGTATTGATTCTTGCCTAGATTGTCAAGTTTTATTGGGTGGGATTGTAGCTTGACTATATGACAGCAATTGCTGTCTCTTCTTGGGTAATATAGGGAGAGAAAGAGCCCCCTAAAGGAAAAGAGGGGGTCAAAAACCAAAACAGAAACAAATAGATTGGATACTTAGATACTGTAGTCTATAATTGCAGAAAAGAGAGAAAAGAGAAAAAAAAAAAAATCTGTAGCCTAACATAAGTATGACTTTAGTAAATCCTCTTTTAGCTTCTTGCCTTCAAGGTCACCTGAGAAATTTCAAGATGCTCTTGTTGGTTGTGATGATGTAACTCAGGATATAATTTTCAGACAGTTTCATTTTTAGACTGTCTCTCCCACTCCACAATCCCTGTTCTGGCCATTTCCTAGTGATAAACATTTCAGGCGGGCTGTGGCTGTTTTGGGCTGCTGTTTGGTTTTAAGTGAAATCTGTCCCTTTAAATGTTGAGAGGATCTGTGTGCATGCATACTAGAATCCTCCAGGGGTGGGAGGATGTTCACTCACTCAGGCACCCCCTCTAGTCACCAGAATTGAGGTGCGCCGACAGCAGGAGACCAATGAACATATATATACATATATATATATGAAAAAGGAAAGTCCACACCTTAATTTCCAAGGTTCAGGAGGTGTCAACCCGTAGTGGCTCTGATCCGTCCCCCTCTTGGTTTCACACAAAATGGCGGCCCCCTGCCACTGAGCCTGGCAGGTTCCAAAGTATGAGATTTCTTGCTTCTGTTACAAATTCCACTGGCTATAAGCCTTTAACCTTGTTAAATATTCCTACATATGGTGGTTTAGAGTTTTGGAACTGTTCCTTGAACCTGTTTTTTCCGGTATTCTGTGTTATTGCTTATGTAGATCCTCACTGCACTTCTACCCTGTCCACCAGCAAGCCCCACCCTCCTGGGTCATATCTTGATGGAACCAAAACAGAAAAAAAAATCACTGTCATTGAGTCAACTATGACTTGTAATAATCTTCTTGGACAGAGTCTAACTGCTCCTTAGGGTTTCATAGACTGGATATCTATATGGGAGCAGACAACCATTTCTTCCTCCCTCAGAGAGGCTGGTGGGTTTAAACCACTAATTTTAGGTCATCAGTGCAACACTTTACCCATTGTCCTACCAGGACTCCCAAACTAAACAGAGAATTCCAAACATTAAGACAATGGCCCCAGATTGTGGTGCACCACTCATCTTATTCATCATGATAAAAGTGCTCACTAAAGGAGTCCTGGTATGGTGCTGCGGGTTAATGCGCCAGACTGCAAAGCCATTTGAACTACAAAGTCAGAGGTTCAAGCTCGCCAGTCATTCTTTGGAAACCCTATACAGGGTCGCTATGGGTTGGAACCAACTCGATGGCACTTAACGACAGCACAGCCCTCACATTAGTAAGATAAGAGCATCTAATCAACATGATTCCAAAAGAAAATTCTTGGACATTCCAGAATTGTCCACAGGAGAACAGTTGTTTAAGATGCTACATTTGGTAACCTGACATTGTTAGGATAAGACAAATTGTTGGGTCTAAACCATCAAAGGCATTCTACATTTCCATGGAAAGTAAACAAGCTTCCTTGCTCACATGCTTTTATAGGAGCATTCTAGGTGAAAAAAAAAAAAAAAAAAACCAAAACATCTGATTTATAGTCAGCTACTCAGAATTGCTTTAAAAGTTCCTAATTCCACCTTAAACCTCTCTTCAGCACCCACTGTGCTATGCTAAGTTGTTTTCCATCTAACATCATGTCTGTCCCTTTCACAGTTGAGTTTAAGGTGTTTGTAGATAAGCACCCTTTCTGAGCTGTCAGCACTTTGCCTGATCATCTTCTCTCAAGTGGTTAGGCAGAAAATGCAGCTAAGGATGCCTTGAAGCAGACAGATGGAGGAAATTGGTCAATGAACTAGTCACTCCTGGCTCCCCGGCTGACACCAATTCTCCTATATTGCCAACATGACATCCCAAGACTGTCTCCACTCAGACACAGTTGATAACGTATATGGTGATTCTGTAAACATCTTCTAAGTGTGTTGAATTTGCCACATCCCCTGGGCAGTTCAAACTCAATTGTAATTCTATGACTTTAATCAGGGCATGGCTTTGCCTGGAATGCCCTTTCTCCTACTCCATCTCATCCATTCATTAAAAAAAACAAATGCCATCAAGTCAAATCCAACTTATGGAGATTCTGTATGTTTGAGAGTAGAACTGTGATCCATAGGGTTTTTGGTGGCTGATTTTTCAAAAGCAGATCACCAGGCCTTTTTTCACAGGTACCTCAAACCTTAAACCATTCTCTTAGTTAGTGGGTTCATTAACCATTTTCATTACATTTTAAAGAAAAGAGAGAGAAAGTCATCAAGTGGATTCAGACTCATGACAATAATGTGTGTTGCAAAGATAAACTGCTTCATAGTTCCTTCAAAAGAGGGTTTCCCTTACTGCAATCTTGAGGAAATTACATTACCAGGCCTTTCTTCTGCTTGGTGGATTTGAACCACTTAGAGAAGAAACCATTTGCCCCATCCAGAGGCTCTATCCCTTCATTAAAACCAAACCAAAACCTTCTGACTCTTAGTGACCCTATAAGTCAGAGTAGAACTGCCCCATAGGCTTTCCAAGGCTGTAAAGTTTTATGGTAGCGCAGTGGTTATGAATCAGGCTGTGAACCTTAAGGTCAGCAGTTTGAGACTACCAGCCACTCCGTGGGAGAAAGATGAGGCTTTCTGCTCCCGTAAAGATTTACAGCCTCGGGAATCCTGTACAGGGTCACTATGGGTTGGAACCGACTCAACGGGACTTAACAACAACAACAAAGCTTTATGGAAGTAGTTTCATTTTCCTTCTCTAGAGCAGCTGGTGGATTAGAACCATCCACATTTCTGTTAGCAGCCCAGTTCTTAAGGAGACCTCTAGACAGCTATGGATATGACTCTGTTGAATCAGAAAGACAATAAGTGAAGCCTCCAAACTGAGTTTGTACTTTGATTTACTTCAAAAGGTGAGGAGTAGTGTATGGGTAAGGTCTTCAAATCTGACTGTACATTACAGTGACCTGGTAGGCTTTTGATTCCCAGGCTCCCTCTTGGTTGAGACAGTAGAGCCTGTGTTGTTTAAAAGGTTCTGAAGATTTTATGATGGAATTGGAACCAACAGCCAAGCATTGCTACTGATCATACAAGTCACTTTCCTTTTCTGAGCCTGTTCTCTCACCTGTAAAATTGGGCATGAGAATGATGATCTCATAAAGCTTTGAGGAGGACCAAATGAGGGAATGAGTGCAAAACCCTTACATGATGCCTCAATAAGTAGAATGATGATGATAATTACTATTACTTTCCTTAAACAGCTACTGCCACATCTCAAAACCAATGGTCCAGCTTACAAAGTGTTCCTCTATTCAAGAACAATTTAGCCAAAGATTAAAAAGGCTTCAAACTGGGATGATAGCTTGGAAAAATTGAAAGGGACATTGAGAAGTAGCCTATGTAGCCAGCAGGGCAGTAGCATGTAATTTGATTTGGGGAAAAGCCTACACTCTGTACCTCCATTGTCCATTTCTCCTGATTAAAATGATCTCCCAGAGTGTAAGCCATTAACATCTGTAAGTCCATCAAATGGTAGCTATTATAGAGAGCTACCCTACTTGGTAAAATTAGTCAGTCTTTGTGTCTCCCCTACAATAAAACTATAACACTTTCAATACCTATAATAAAGCAAGTACACCACAAGAAAAATGTGTTTTGTGACCACCAGGCTCTATAACATGTAGTTCTGTTTTTAGGAACCATGGGTTTAATTGTATCCTGCGCTGATGAGTCACCACTCTTATTTTTAGTTAAGGAAGCCAAAATATGACTCTATAAATGTCAGTTCAGAGTGCCCCGGGTCCAAGAAAAATGTCCAAATACTGACGGGTCTTAGATCGTTTAAAGATAGCAAACCATAGGATATCATGTCAGCCACAACTTACCAGAGTCCCCTACAGAGTAGTTCCCCCAAAAGAGATGGTGACGTCACTCTAGGAACAATTCTACCACTCAGAAAGAAGAGAACAAATGATGCACTGAAGTGAAAGAAGAATGCCTACTCATCATACCTGCCCTTTCAAATGTCTGCAGTGGAGGCTATGCGTAGGAGACAGACAATGCATACAGACTGTGAAAGGGGGAACTCCTGGGAACACTGGAGCAAAGGGAGAGGCATTGTAGCCTTTACGTGACAAGCACTGACTTTGAGGCAGAGCAGCTTGAATCACAACCCACTCAGCTAGACGAATGACTGGGATCACTTTTTTTTTTAATGTTTTATTGTGAATTATGTTATAGTTTACATGGGAGAACATTAGTTTTACATTCATGGTGTCATATGTCATTACATTGCCATGGTTACAATCCATTCCATGCATCATCAAACAACCTGCAAGCCTGCCTGCCCCCTCTCCTCCCCCCCCCCGCCCCCATCGTCAGCCCCTCTCCCTCTCTGGGTCTAGAGTTCCCAGGTGCTCCATCTCTCCACATCATCGTCTCTTGCTTCCATCTCTGGTGTCATTGCTTCTCTGGGTAGGGTCCCGCACTCTGCTGTTCTCCCTTGATGGTCCCAGGGACCTCTGCTCCTAGGCTGCAAAGTCAACCACTCCCCTCCGTTTGCTATAAAATGTCTACCTTTACATTTCCAACTGACCTGGTTCACTTTTTTAGGTTCTCAGCCTCCTTTTCTATTTGGACAGTGGGGATAATTAAAGTAGGCTACTTTTAAGGTCACTGTGTAGATTAAATTATATGCAATGTGCTTACTATCTGAGTATGTGTTCAGTAAACAAGTAGTTGATACTAATATCATTGGAATGTCAACACACTGTGAGTCTTATGTAGATGTAGGTCAAGAGATCCTGAGCTTTTCTTCTGTAGCAAGCACTATCTAACCCTGGGGGAACAAAGTAAACTGAAGCCACACCTTCTTGAAACTTCAGGTCTAGCTTGTTGTTGTTGTTAAGAGATGTTGAGTCAGTTTCAACTCAAAGCAGTCTTATATAGGGTTTCTCCAAGGAGCAGCTGGTGTCTTGGAACTGTTGGCCTTGTGGTCTGCAGTCCACTGCTAATCCTAGAGTTCCATACCAGATGTCACATGCCAAGCAGATTCCTCCAGAGCCTTCACAAATCCATAAACACAGCGCCAGCTTCGCCTGAGAGTGACCCACTAGTTTCTATAACTTAGAGTAAACTCCCTCAGGCTACCCTTGATGTGGGGCCTGAGGGAACGATGAGGGCCTGTGAAGAATTTTGTCTAGAGGAAGGAGAAAGGAGGGTTGGCCCTGACTCTCTCTAAAAGGGTTTATTTGTTTCTCTGCTCCACTCTGTCTCCCGGCTCAGCTCACTTTGTTTGGCTGGACACAACACCCTGGGGGGAATTCTGATTCTAACTGGCTCTTTGCAGAGCTAATTATTTGGGGGCTCCCAGAAGGTTGGAGAGAACATTAACTTGCCCAGCAGTTGCAGATGGGCTAGCTTAGTTCCTTTTTTCACCCTGGGGTCAGAATCTAAGAAGGGGAGCTATTTGTTTTGGCCTTAAACCAGTTCTGCCCAGAGACACAGACAGATGTTCTAACCTGGGACTAGGAGAGCTACTATTTCAATGCCTAGTAAAATTCCATTCCTTTGCCTTTTCTAGCAGCCTGCAGAATCCAAACATTTCACCCTGTTTAAACTGTTTACTTTTCTCCTTTGCAAATGGAAGTAATGATCAGAGTGAACCACTATATGCTCAAAAATTGTGTCCCTCCTCCCAACTGAGACATTTCATGTTTCCTGGGCAGATGAGACAAAGACAAGCAGGGGAGATAATTGGGATGGATCAGTAAAACAACCCATGCTTATTTGTATACAACCTGCTAATAAGTGTCCACAATTTTGTTCTAATAGGGATCCATGGCAATGCCCTTTAAAACAAGGGGAAAAAAGGAGAGAAAATCTACTTCAGATTGTTGTGAGCTCAAAATCAGAGTAGAACATACTTCCAATCATATTGGAAGGATAGTTCTTACTTCCATTAGCGCCAAACTCCTTCACTTGAAACTGACATTGGTAAAGATCTGCCCATGGCTAATCAGAATGAAATGGACTTATGACAAAGCCTGAGCTGACTCCTGTTATGGCACTGTAGGGCCAGCACTGGACTTTGAACCACAAGGTCAACAGTTCAAACCCACTAGCTGCCCCTCAGAAACCCTATATAGGGTCGCTATGAGTCAAAACTGACTTGACAGCACTTAACAACACTACCACTCTACAGCGGCAACTCCTATAACTGCTTATAGCCCCTAACATCTGAACATATTTTCTCTCTTGACTATTGCAATAGATTCAGCTAGAATTCTTATAAACTAGATAAATCCCTCAAAGATTAGGGAAGATCCATTTTCTGGTAAAACTTATATAGAATTTCATTTATTCATCGAGTCATGCATACATATTTACTGAGCACCTACTAAGAACTGGGCATTATACTAGATGCTGGAGATACCAATGTGAGAGACATTTGAAGAAAGGCAGTTGGCAAAACAAGGTTTTATAACTAAAAGCAGTTGCTATAGGATAAGCACTGGACTGCAAACCACAAAGTCAGCAGTTCAAACCCACCAGCTGCTACTTGAAACCTTATATAGGGTCACTATGATTTGGAACAGACTCAAGGAGTCCTGGTGTGGTGCAGTGGGCTAATGCATAAGACTGAAAATTCATTGAACTGCAAAGTCGATGTTTCAAGCTTATCAGCTGCTCCTTGGAAACCCTATATAGGGTCGCTATGGGTCAGAATTGACTCGATGGCACTTAACAGCAACAACAAGGGCACTTAATGACAATAATTGGGAAGTAGAGAGGTATAAGGAATTTCAGAAGAAATACTACTTGAGCTGAGATCTAATGGCAGAGGAAAAACATTATAGACTAAGAAATGTGTAAGCAAGATGTACAAAGGTCCTGCAGTGAGCCTGAACTAGATGAATTCAAGAGACTCAAGAGCAGCCAGTGTGACTGGAATGGAGAAGAGAAGGACAGAGGGAATGAGGAGAAAGAGCTGTGTACCTATGGGCCACTTGAAGGATTCTGAGCAATGAAAAGTCATTTCAAGTTTTTAGACTTAGGAACACATGGTTAAGTGTTACTTGACTGGTAACCATCGGTCTGTGGGTGAACTCACCAGCCACTCCAGAGTGAGAAAAGATCTGCTTCCATCAAGATTTCAGCACAGGAGACACTGTGGGGCAGTACCACACTCAGAAACACTATATATACAATGATATTATGAGGTGGAACCGGCACAAAGCACCAACAACATAAGTATATGAGTCCTAGTGTGGCACTGTAGAATAAAGTACTGGACTGTCAGGATGGTTTGAACCACAAGTCGGTGGTTCAAATGCACCAGCTGCTCCTTAGAAACCCAGTATAGGGTCATTATGAGTTGGAGCCAACTGGATGGCACTTAACCAACAGCACCACACCAGGATTCCATATATATATTTGTTGGGATTTATGTACTGTGGTGGTTATGTGCTGTAGAATCAGTTTCTATTGATAGCAACCCTTTACAGGGTTTCCGAGGCTATCAATCTTTATGGGAGCAGAAATCCTCTTCTTTCTCCTGTGGAACCACTGGTAGTCTTAGACTGCTGACCTTGAGGTTAGCAGCCTGACTCATAACCACTATGCAACCAGAGCTGCTTATACACACACACACACACACACACATACATACATATTTGTTGTTGTTGGTAAGTGCTGTCACGTCAATTCCAACTCATAGCGACCTACTATAGGGTTTCCAAGGAGTGGCTAGTGGGTTACAATCACCGAACTTCTAATTCAAACTGACTTTGCAATCCAGTGCTTATCCAACAATGCCACACCAGGATTCCAAATACATATACACATACATAGACACATGAGGGGGCTTCACAAAATGGAACTAAAAGATAATAAAACTGTTTTCTACAACTTTATTGAAGTCCACTCTTACATAAAATTCAATGCGTAGACCCAAGGTGTTTCGTTTAATCTAGATTTCTAGACTACAAAAGTGTAGGAAGGATGGCTATTTGGATTTGTATAGTATGGTGCCAGAAAGAATGAAGAGAAGTTGACGTATTTAAAAGAGATTTGCTGAAGAACCAACGCACAGTGCCAGAAACTGACACTAGCTGTAATTCCTACTTCTGTACTGCTGCATACATACAATTTTGAAAACCAAACCAAAAGGGCCCTCCACATGCCTCTCTTCCTTCATCCCCAACAGCAGGGTGCTGCATGTGCTTCCAGTCATCAGAGCTCTAGATTTGAATTTACAAATTCTGAGAAAGAATCCACAGGAAAACCCATGAAATAAACAGGGAAGATACTTTCACCATTGAATATTGGCAAGATGAAAACAAGCAGGGTTTCAGTTGAAGATGGTGAAATGCTATATTTTCACTCTCATGTTATTAGCACTGTGATTATATATATACACACACATTCTGGTTAATCAAAACTATGGGTCAATCAATGATTTCACAATGACAAATCCTGTGGTTATAAATCTTCTCTATTATTTGACATTAACATGGTCTCTGTCCATGGGAGAGTAAGCAGCAAATGACAAATGTTTCTCTTCATTTCCCCCAAAGGGAGTTAAGCAATGAGTAATAAAAGAATATAAATTATTCACAATGCTTTTCAGAAGTATATGATTCAAGATTTGGGGAAAATAACAGAAGGAAAAACAGAAAACAGAACACTGAATGAACAAATTTCTTTTCACAATGAAAAGATGCATTTGGGCAGGAGCCCACACTCACCACACACATGAATGAGAAGAAAGTCCAGCCCTCTGATTCTACAGAACACTTCATTCTTTCACAAGTGTTTGAACAACCATTAGAGCTCAGTTTCTACCAAACAGTTATTCTTTTATTTTGTAAAAACTGGGGGTAAGAGAAGAGGGATGGCAACCATGAAATCTAACTACATAATAAAGTACTCAGGAAATGTGAAAAGAAGAGGAGGAGCAACAAAAAAAGGTGCCTAATGGTGGAGGAAAGAGAAACTTTTTGTTTTGAATTTACTTGGGGAACAAAAATAAAAGAGACATCCGTATAGTTGAACATAAGGGGTAAGTAGGACTGAAGGGTTGTTGGTTAATGTTACTTAGATCAGCTCCAAGGCTTTCCTCCACAGTGTCTGAGAATGCAAATAAAGGTTTTCAGGTATTTTGAAATTATGTTCTCTGGTTGAACTGAGTTTCCTTGACCGTAACACTTTGAGACTGAACCAAAAACATTTACTATATACAAAGGTTTGAAACACATTTATGGAACCTTCTAGATGCCTGAGGATGTACCAGGTACTATAAATGGTAGAAAGAATTACAGTGTACTTTATAATCTGTATCTGTTTACCTTTCCAACTTTATTTCCTAGAAGTTCTTCTAAAGCAAGACCACAGTCATTTTGCTCTTGAAGTTTATAAAAGACCAGGGACAATTCCTGCTTATCCCTAGGTGACATGTTCAGTTCCTTAGAGTTACTCAAACTAGCATATCCCAGCGTCTAGTTGGAATCAGACATTATCCTTTTCATACTTCAAATGCCTCCCACATCCCCTACAAGGTAACTCTGTTCCCAAGTGTACCCAAGATATCTCTGCATAGAATGAGATGCCTTTCTTCCCCCAAATTGTGAGTATGCTGTTAAATGCCATCAAATTGCTTCTAACTAATAGCAAACCCGTATAGTATTTCCAAGGAGAGGGAGGTGTGTTTGAACTGCTGATTTTGTGGTTATCAGCCCAGTGGTACCGTACAGCTTCACTTCAGGACTCAGCTGTGAGTATATATGCCTAACTAGTTGCTGTAAATCTTTTATCTGTTCAGAATCGGGTATCATCTACCCCTATAGTCCTAGGATGTGAATCAGTCCGTCATCAAGGGGATGAATTTTGCTGTTGTTTTTGTTGTTAGATGCCTTCAAGTCAGTACCTACTCAGAGCAATCTTATGCACAACAGAACAAAACACTTCACCATCCTCACAATTGTTGCTACGCTTGAGCCCATTGCTGCTGCCACTGTGCCAATCTTTCCTCTTTTTTGTTGACTCTACACTTTACCAAGCATGAGGTCCTTTTCCAGGCATTGGTCCTTCTTGATAATATGTCCAAAGTATGAGAGACAAATTCTAGCCAAGGAGCATTCTAGCTGTACTTCTTCCAACACAGATTTGTTTGTTCTTTGGTAGTCCACAGTACTTTTAATAATCTCCTCCAGCACCATAACTTGGACTTCTGGTGTGGCACTGTGGGATCATCACTGGACTTTCATCTATGAGGTCAACTGTTCAAAACCACCAGCTGCTCCTCAGAAACCCTGTATACAATTGATATGAATCAGAATCAACTCAACAGAGAGCACTTAACATCATCAACAACAGAAAAAGCACCATAACGCAAATGCAACAATTCTTCTAAGGTCTTCTTTATTCATTGTCCAGTTTTCATATGCATATAATGTTATTGAAAATACCAAAGCTTGTGCCAGATATACCTTCATCCTCAAACTAAGATCTTTGCTCTTGAACACTTTAAAGTGGTCTTATGCAACAGATTTGCCTAATGCAATACATGGTTTGATTTCTTGACTGCTGCTTGATGCTTAATCTGAGCAAAATGAGGTCTTTGACAACTTCAATCTTTTCTCCATTTATATGCATCCAGTGTTGAGGATTTTTGTTTTCTTTTGATAATGAGGTGCAACGCATACCAAGGCTGTGGTCTTTGATCTTCATCAGTAAGGACTTTAAGTCCTCTTCATTTTCAGCAAGCAAGGTTGTATCAATACATATTGCAGGTTGACAGTGAGTCTTCCTCCAATCCTGATGATACATTCTTCTTCATATTATCCAGCTTCTCAAATACTTTGCTTAGCATACAGATTGAATATGTATAGTGAAAAAATACAACCATGGCACACAACTTTAAACCATTAAACAAGATGTTCCCTTGTTCTGTTCAAACACCTGCCTCTTAGTTTATGTGTAGATTCCTCATGAACAAAATTAAGTGTTCTGCAATATTCATTCTCTACAACATTGTCCATAGTTTGTTATGATCCACACAATGGAAAACCTTTGTGTAGTGAATAAAACACTTTCTGGTATTCTTTGCTTTCAGTCAAATCCATCTGCAGTGAGCAATGATATCCCTTGCTTCATGTCCTCTTTGGAATCTGGCTTGAACCTCTGCAAGTTCTCTATCAGCATACTGTTGCAGCTGTTTCGTATTATCTTTAGTAAACTTGACATAATCAGTGATATTGTCCAGTGATTTCTGCATTCCATCAGTTCACCTCTCTTTGAAATGGACACAAATACAGATCTCTTCTAGTTAGTTGGCCAGGTAGTTGTTTTCCAAATTTCTTGGCATAGATGAATGAGTGCCTCCAGTGCCACATTAGTATGTTGAAAGATTTCAATTTGTATTCCATTTATTCCCGGAGCCTTGTTCTTTGCCAATGCCTTCAATGCACCTTGGACTTTTTCCTTCAAGATCATATGCTGCCTCCTGAAATAGTTGAACATTGATCATTTCTTTTTGGTACAGTGACTTTGTGAAATTCCTTCCATCTCCTTTTGATACTTTCTGCATCATTCAATATTTTGCCTAAGTTGTTGTTGTTGTTGTTAAGTGCTGTCACATTGGTTCCAACCCACAGTGACTCTGTACTAAGTTTCTGAGGAGCAGTTGGTGAACTTGAACTGCTGACCCTGCAGTTCAAACTGATTTTTCAGTCCAGTTCATTAACCCACAGTGCCACACCAGGACTCCATTTTACCCATAGAATCCTTCAATGATATGAGTCAAGGCTTCATTTTTTTTTTCTTCATTTCTCTCAGCTTGAGCAACACTGAGCATGTTCTTCCCTTTTAGTTTTCTAACTCCTGGTCTTTTTGCACATTTTACTACAATATTTGACTTTGTCTTCTCAAGTTGACCTTTGTAATGTTCTTTTCAGCTCCCATACCTCCTCACTTCTTTCATTTGCTTTAGCAATTCTATGCTGGAAAGCAAGTTTGAGAGTCTCTTCTGACATCCATTTTGGTCCTTTCCTTCTTTCTTGACTTCTTAATGACCAATATCAACATAGGAAGATGATATTAGGTAAAAACAAAGCAAAACAATTAAAAACAAAATAGCATGTGAGTTATATGTTTATAGCGAGATAACTGAAAGGGTATTTATAAAATTTTAATATCTTGGGATGTCTACATTTCAAGAGAGGCTTTCTATTTTTGTTTTTCCCAACAGATATATAACCCTGAACGAGATAACTGTTGACAAGGGAATCAGTCCGACACTCAATTTCTCACAAGAACTACCCTGATATGACCAGCGGGAGGCCACGGGTAAAGACTGAAAAGTCCCGAGGGAGATGGGGTTCCAATCAGGAGCCCTGGTGATGTAAGGGTTAAAGAACTTGGCCACTAGCTGAAAGGTTGGTAGTTGGAGCCCACCAGCAGCTCCACTGGAGAAATGACCTGGTCATCTACTTTTGTAAAGACTGTTACTGTGCTCATTAAATATTGCTGTGTTGTGTTGTGTTGTGTCAGCTTTAACTCATAGCTACTTTGTATACGGTTTCATAGGAGTGCCTGGTGGGTTTCCACCACTGAATATGTGGTTATTAGTCCTGTGCTTATCCTACAACACCACATCAAGGTAAAGATTGTTTTGCTGTTATTGCTAAGTGTCGCCCAGTCACTTCCAACTCATAGCAACCCTGGAGAGGGTTTCCAAGGAGCAACTGGTGGATTTGAACTGCTGACCTTGTGGTTCGCAGACCAATGCCAATTATCCAGCACCACGTCAAGAGTCCAAAGTAAAGACTACATCCTAGGCAGTTTTACTCAACTTGCTGGCATGCCCTCTGGGGCAGTTTGACTCTGACTTGTTAAGTTGGAATTGATTCTGGGCACACAACAGGTGCAGGTCAGCCCCACTCTGATTCAGAAGGATACCTCTGAGTGACCAGTCCAGGGCCTCAACCATGAACAATTCTTGCTTTTTCCTTGTAAATTATTCAAACCTACAACTCTGGATAGATTCCACTTTTGAAGCTTTCACCTCCTGACAGCAAACACCTTTGTGTCAAAATCCCATTCCTGCCTGTTGCCTGTGAGACCGCTTTGTTTAAGGCCCATGTGACTGATCTGTAAAATACATTCCTCACAACTTAGCTCACTGAGAAATCAGTTAGTGATTCATCTCCCAATTCTATCATCCAGAAGAGGGAAACATGTGGCAAAACAGAACCTACAAAAAGCTCAATTCTGAAACACAGATATTTAATTTTGTTATTCAGAAAAATTACTAATTCTAATATGTCACTTTAGAAATTTCAAAATACAGATCTCTGTGTATCCTGTTAGGTACCTGTCATGTTCCTAATATTATTACTTTTGACAGTTCTAAGAGAAACCATGCACATTGGGTTCCTCGGTCTTTTAGAATGCAGAACTTAATTCATCTGGAAGCTATTGTTTTGTTGACCCCAGGGTTCTTTATATTAGAACAAATTCAGACATAAACTCTGGGACGGTTCTAGGATATTATATGAGGGTGAATTACAGGTGTCCACATAACTCAGCATTGCCTTTTAATGTGTTTTTATGAAGTAAAGCCAAAGGCTGGCAAATCCTTCCTCACTGCAGAGGAAATCAAGGGTAAAAGGAAATATAAGAAGTTTATAAACAATTAAAACAAAATAATAAAGCAGCTGAATTAGGAGTTATGGATTAAGTTCCAAGCCATTAATTCTTTTATTCTTGACTTAGAGTTGTATAAAGATGCCTGGTCCTCTGGTAGGTGGCAGGACCACTTCCGCCCAGAATGTACAGAGAAGGAGAGAAATGAGGGGTGGGGGCAGACACAAATCATTTGGATGCTAATTTATACTGGAATCTGAAATTCAATAATTTGACATCTCTCAGAGAAAAAAAAGAAAAATTTTCAGCTGGGAGCCTTATCACATTAAACAGTATTCTGTTTGGCTAGCTATGCCATTCTTCTCTTGAACCAAACTAATTTTTTGATTCTTCCAGCTAATATAATCCCATTTCAGTACTTGAAGTTTTCTCACGGACTACTAGATTGGAATAAAGTCTAAAGTATCTGTTGTGGAAACTGGCAAGTTACAGAAGGAAACAATACAAGGAAGGTAAATTGAAGAGAGCAATGGGGGCAATTAGGGCTTGACCTTTCCCCCTTACAAGCCACACATGTGATCTGTTAAGAGCGGTCTATATTCTAAAGTCTTCGCTGAGTAGAGGTGTTTTATGATTTCCATAGGAAACTATTTTTAAGCATGTAAGGCCTCCCAGTAGGATAAATAAAAGATTACAAAAACAGAAACACAGTGATTTCTGGTTGTTTAAAAGGTAACTCAACAAGCCTTTACCAGCAAAAGGAAAAGGTCAGAATCAATAAAAGGGCCTTTCCTTTGGAAGGAGAAGTGTTTTCAATTTAAGACAGATAAATCCTCATGGTGGCCCTTTTGAAGACCAAGGAAACATCAAACTATATAAAGGATTTGGCCTTGCCAGGAGAAAGAAAATCTCCTCATGCCTAGCTACAATATCAAAACAAGACAAAACAAATCAAATCTTACCCACTCGGCCCCTTGACTCAGGCCTCTGCCTGATAGCTAAAGACTAGTTAGCCTGCGAAATAAAAACAAGGCCTCAGATATAAAGACACTAGTACTTGTAGCTTCAGTGTTATTTTACAGGTGACTTCTCAGAACTATTGTCTTAAGTATGACGTTAACAAGGGGAATCCCACATATGTGTAGAGGCTGGATTAGAAGATACTGTTTAGGGAAAAATGCCAGCCTTCGACGGTATCTTGGTCAAGTTCTTCATTCTGTACTCTCAGCACAGTTACTTTGGTACAGTACTGGTTCAAACAATCAGAAGGAAGGCTTTTACTGTCTTTAGAGAGATAGACAATGGCATTTTTTCCCCTCAGTCTTACTATATGTCACAACTGTGAAACTTTGCTGTTGTAGAATAACTGTTCTGAACATTTATCCCTCACACACACACATACACACACATACACATATACACACATACACATATAGACACACATACACACATACACACATACACACACATACACACACATACACACACATAAACACATACACACAATACACATATACACACACGCACACACATACACACACATACACACACATACACACACACAAACGCATACACACATACAAACGCATACACACACATACACACATACACACACATACACACATACACACACATACACACATACACACATACACACATACACACACATACAAACATACACACATACATACACACATACACACATACACACACACATACACACATACACACACATAAACACACATAAACATACACACACATACACACGCATACACACACATACACACACATACACACATACACACACATATATACACACATATATACACACACACATATATACACACACACATATATACACACATACACACATACACACACATACATACACATACACACACACACATACACACATACACACATACACACACACACATATATATATATACACACACACTCACATACACTCACATACACACACATACACAGATACATACACACATACACACACACACATACACACACACACACAAGATTTCAACTGATGGATTCTTACACCCCACACTCTCCCATTTTGAGAATCATAGTCATATCCAACCAATTCTTTGCACTTAACCCCTAAATAAAAACTTTTGCCCTTTCTGATTCCTCTCAAATAAGTATATCAGATTGTAAGGTTGCAAGGAGGTTAAGAGTATTAACCTTATATCTATTTTAATGTATAAGAAAAAAAAAGTAAGTTGTCTGCATCTTTAAGTAATTAAAATATTATTAGAGAGCAAAATACTGGGGGATACAGCTCATATATATCATTAATCCCTGCTTTCTCCAGGTGAGGTTCAGCATGACCTCCCTCAGCACTTCCCCAGCTATAGAAATCCTACCAATATCTTACAGTCCCTCTATACTATATATTCTGAAAGTCCTTTAACTCCTCTTTCTGGAACCTACAAGGGCTTGAAAATTCAAGCGCCTTCCAGGAGCCTGAGAAGTTATTTGCACGATGCACACCAATGTTCACAAAAATTCACCACTGACATTTGTTGTTGTTAAGTGCCGTCGAGTCGGTTCCGACCCATAGCGACCCTGTACAGGGTTTCTGAGGGTGTAAATCTTTACAGGAGTAGAAAGCCTCATC
>NW_006408564.1:12180340-12197691 GCF_000296735.1 Chrysochloris asiatica
AGTAGAAAGCCTCATCTTTCTCCCGCGGAGCGGCTGGTAGTTTCGAACCGCTGACCTTAAGGTTTGCAGCCCGATTCGTAACCACTACGCTACCACTGACTGAGGCAACGCTTATTTCCCCTGGCAGGAAGCAACAGCTAGTTAGCTCCATCCTGTTGCGGTTGAGGGTTGAGTGGGAATGCAAGTCATGGTCAGATCTTCCAGTGTTGGTGGAGAAGCAAAAAATCTGCTTTTTATAGAAATTCATCCAATTTTTCATGTTGACTCCATTTAGAAACAAAACAAAGGTATGACCTTCATTTCATCCACAGATCCGACCATGAGCAACTTTTGATCCCTTTCAAACATGTGAAGTTTACCCTTGACCCATACACTTGAGCAGGAATGTGGTGGCTGGGGATGTTTCACATATCATTTGCTATTATACGGTGGTGGTAGTGGTTATGTGCCGTGGATTTGGTTCAGACTCATAGCAACCCTGTACAGGGTTTCCGAGGCTATAAATTACATGAGCAGAAAGCCTCATCTTTTTCCCCGCAGAGCAGCTGGTAGTTTCGAACTGCTGACCTTGAGGTTAGCAGCCTGATTCATAACCACTACGCTACCAGAGCTCCTTTTGCTACCATATGTTGTTGTTCAGTGCTGTCGAGTCGGTTCCGACCCATAGCGACCCTGTGTAGGGTTTCCGAGGCATGACTGGTGAGTTTGAACCACCAGCCTTGCAGTTCAAAGGGCTTTGCAGTCTGGTGCATTAACTCACAGTGCCACAAAGTAATTTGGTGGGGGAAAGGCAGGGTTTTATCTAGAAATCTTGACTTTGTTTTTCAATTTAAGCTTATTTTGAGTTTAAAATAATGTGTGAAGAGACCCTGAGGTATTTCTATTTAGACAAGAGAGACATAAGTTTAAAAGGTTGATTTACAAAATTAGACTATAAGAAGGGCATGGGTTAGATCTTTATCAAGTACCTACTAAGATTGCTAAGTATCCTGCATAGGTTTGAATAGAATTGATTTGAGTGTTTTAAGAAACCTGACTACACAGACAGACATTTCATATAAAACAAATGAAGTTTTCCACATGAAACATATGTTGTTTTTGTCAGGTGTCACGGAGCCAGTTCCAAGTCCTAGTCACCCTATACACAACAGAACAAGACACTGACTGCTCCTCCTGCCTTCTCCTCACAATGACTGCCATGCTTGAGCCCACTGCTGCAGCTAACTGTGGATGGGCTTTCTCTTTTTCACTGTCTCTCGACTTTTTCAAGCATGATGACTCTCTCCAGGGAACATGTCCAAACATGTCCAAAGTGCCTGAGACAAAATCTCACCATCCTCTCTTCTCAGCAGCATTCTTGCTGTACTTCTTCCAAGACTGCAGAAGTCAGTAAAAATCTTAAATTTCTATGTCTTTGGCAGTAGTGATCTGTGAGTATTAACTTGACCTCTTTATTGAGGTCATATGAATATTATTCTACCAGTGATAGCACTGTACTTCAAAATAGAGTTTGAAATGCTCTTTTGACAATGAATGTGATGCTGTCGCTCTTCAATTGGTCATTCCTGGAATAAAAGACCTCATGATTGTTTGATGCAAAATCACCAATACATTTTCAGTTCACTTACTCCTAGGATACTGATCTTCAAGCATTCCATTTTATTTCTGACAACTTACAGTATTCTTTGATTCATACGCCATCCATATTTCCTTGTTCCAGTTTTCAATGGATGTTTGCAACTGTTTCTTCTCATTTTGAGTAGTACATATCACCAGATGAAGATTCTCTAAACTTAACTCCATAGATACCATTAAGGCTGACCCTACTTTGAGGAGGCAGCACTTTCCCTGTTGTATTTTGAATGTCTTCCAAACTGAGGGACTCATCTTCCAGCATTAGATTAAACATTAGTGTACTGCTATTTATAAGGTTTCCACTACTGTCTAGCTTTCTAGAAGCATATCACCACGTCCTAATTCCTATTCTGCCTTAGTCTGTAAGATCTGTTGAAACCTGTCCATCATGTGTGAACCTACTGGTATTTTAAATGCTGGTGACATAGCTTCGAGAACCACAGCAACATGACAAACTGACAGTTGACATATAGTACAAAGTACAAATAAAGTTTTAAATTTTCAGCTAAGTATTCCATTGTTTGGCAAAATCTTAGTAGAAGTCCCTGCTCTGAAATATGCTTCATTTTTTATCTTAATTGTTCTAAATTTATCTGAAAGAGTAAAGAAGAGAGTCTGAAATAGCAATATGCCATCATACACATTAAACTAAACTAAAAAGAAATAAACAAAAGACAAGACAAAACTTCCCTGCGCATAGTTCCTCTACAGAGCAGAGAGGAAGCACGTGGCTTTGGCTTATTTTTTTTTTTCAAAGCTCATACCTTTTTGTCAGATAAACTTATTTGGTTTTTCTTGTGCAATGGGGTGAGTATTGTACAAGGTTTCAATGCCTTTTTTTTCCCAACTCAAATTGTCCCTTGGAGGCTCAAAGTACTAACAAAATGCTCACTACATGAAAGTACTGTCTACATTTGTCTGGCAAATATGATGCCCATGGAAAAGCCTGACGGGCCTGTAATTTATCATGGGTACATTCGAGCTCCAGGCTGCTTCTACCAGAGAGCAAATGAAACTTTATAAAGCCAAGTGTAGACAGTAAAGCCTTCCAGCAAGATTCCCAATAACTAGAATATGGACATGAGATTCAAAGACTAATAAAACATGAATTGGGAAGAAGGTATTGATGAAGTAGTAGCCTAAGGGGAGAAGGAAGATTTGAGCAGGTCTGTGTATTAAAGAGAAAGACAAAGGCAGATCAACTAGGAAGATCTCTGTGACTACCTCTCATTTATGTAACAACTCTATTGTTGTTGTTGTTAAGTGCTGTTGAGTCAGTCCCAACCCATGGTGACCCTGTATAGGGTTTCCAAGGAGCAGCTGGTGAGCTTGAACCACTAACTTTGTGATTCAAACCGAATCACATTTGCAGTCCAGCACATTAGCCCACAGCGCCATACCAGGACTCATAAACAACTCTATTAATGAGACCATAATATCATGGTTTCACATGTGAGGAAACTGAGGCTCAGTAAGTCTAAGTAACTTGTCCACAGGCTTACCCACACATATAATGGTTTAATGGTGTGTGGCTAGTTCTTCCTTGTTCTAAAACTTGGACTTAGCCACTGCCCAATACTAATATTCAATAAATAACCCAGAAAGTCAAGATATAACAGACTAATGATTTTTTTTTAATTATGTATGTCTCTATGTCATTGCTAGTTGCCACCCAGTCAGACCATGACTTACAGCAACCCAGTGTAGAAGAGAATGAAACTCTGCTTGGTCCTGTTGACTGGTGGCCGATGAAGCCACGGTGACCCACAGGGTCTTCAATGCCGGATTTCTGGAAGTAGATCACCAGGCTTCTCTTCCTAGTCTTAATCTGGAAGCCCTGTCGAAATCTGTACAACATCATAGCAAATGTTTCTATGTTGTTGTTGTTGTTGTTAAGTGCTGTCGAGTCGGTTCCAACCCATAGCGACCCTGAACAGGGTTTCAGAGGCTGTAAATCTTTACGGGAGCAGAAAGCCTCATCTTTCTCCCACGGAGCAGCTGGTAGTTTCGAACTGCTGACCTTGCAGTTTGCAGCCCAATTCGTAACCACTACACTACCAGAGCTCCTTAAATGTTTCTACAGAAACTTAAAATTATAGATATCTATATTTCAGTGGGAGTCCTAGTGTGGCACTGTAGGTTACTGCACCAGACTGCAAACCCATTTGAACTGCAAGGTCAGTGGTTCAAGCTCACCAGCTGCTCTTTGGAAACTGTAGACAGGGTTGCTATGGGTCAGAATCGACTCAACGGCACTTAACAATAACATCAACATATTTCTGTGATATATGTTGTTATTGTTAAGTGCCATCAAGTGGTTCCGTCTAACAGTGACCCTGTATAGGGTTTCCAGTGAGTGGCTGGTGAGTTTGCACCACTGACCTTATGGTTCAAACCATCCTTACAGTCGAATTATTATCCTACAGCGCCACACCAGGATAAAGATACAGAAAATCAACCACATCACCCTGTTCATACTATGTTGTTGTTATTAAGTGCCACTGGGTTGGTTCTAACCTACAGAGATCCTGTATAGGGTTTCCAAGAAGCTGCTGGTGGGTTTGAACCACCAACCTTGCAGTCCAGAGCATTATCCTGCAGTACTATACTGGGACTCATGTTACTACCATGTAGTTTTTAAGTGCCGTCGACTAGGTTCAGTTGACTCAGTTCATACTTACCAGCCACTCTTTGTAAACACATAGCAATCTTGTACAGGGTTTACAAGGAGTGGCTAGTGAGTATGAACCACTGACCTTGCAGTTCAAAACAACTTTGCTGTGCGGCACATTAACCCACAGCACCACACCAGGAGTCCGTTACTAGTATGAGCATATTTTATTCAACTATATATAAAACACTTCTTAGTAGATTATAGATTATTGACCTATTAAAGGGATATAAATTCAAGTACATTCAAGATAAGATTTTATTGTCATTATTGTAAATGGGAAGATACTTTCACTGAGAGGAATATTTGTATATTCAATAATATTGATTAAGAACACCTAGACCAGATACTACTCTAGCCTCTGAGGATAACAGAGTGAACAAGACAGAGGACTGTTTTTAGTAATTTGTCCTAAAGACATTTACTTTGCATAGTTTAAAACCCCATTGCTGTTGTGCAGCTTCCAATTCATGACCACCCAGAGACTAAATTGTTTTGTTTAGAGTCCATGTAAGCAAAACAAAGGAGCGAGTGAGGGAGAAGCCACTTATGGTTTGTAACAGATGTTATGAAGCAATATGAGGGTGCTCTGATTGTGAATAAGCAAAAAGTTCTCTAGATGTGAGTTCTGGGTAGTAATTTGTCAATGGTAATATTTAACTCATGAGATGTAGTCAACCATGTAAAGGGTTTGAGAAAGAGTGTTCCAGGCAGAGGGATACAAAGATGCAAAGACCAATGAGAAGAATGAGTTTAGCTTATTCTGACAAGTGATGGTCACTACTGTGGGGTGCAGTGAACTAGAGTGGAAGTGGACAGTATAAACTAGGGGGAGAGGCAGGTAGCAGCCAGGCATCATGGGTCTTGTAGACCGCTATGTGGTTGTGGGATCCCTGGGTGCGAAAAACTAGCTAAGTGCATGATTACTAGCTAAAAGGCTGGTGTTTGAACCCATCCAGAGGTACCTCAGAAGGTAAGTCTGGTGATCTATTTCCAGAAAAAACCCTATGGGAACTAACAACAACAAGTGGACGTGGATTTTATTCTAAGCAGAACGGGAGCCTGTTATATAACTTGACCTTAAGTGAGGGAGTGACCAACCCGAGTAGAATGACACTTTTTCTGGGGTTGCTTTGTCCAGAAGGAATGAGAAGAGGGACTAGGGTAGAAGTGGGAGACTGGACTGCAGCTTAGGAAACATCACTTGGATGGTCTGCTAGATACCTGCTGTTTGCCTCTAGGTTTATTCACTGCCCTTTCCTATCCAGCTGTTGGCGTCAGAAGTTGAGGTATTATATACACTGTAACCAATCTCCCTGGCTGCCTTCTGTCTTCTAACTTGGTTGAGCTAATGAGAAGCCCCAGTCAGAGAATAGAGGTAGGAACAAGAATGAAGTTGGGATGCTGATGCCCTCCTTTCCCTCCTTGGGATTTATCACTCTCAACCAAAGGCTGCTGAAATAAGTCTCTGTTGGGGGGCCTCTCCTCACGGTCCTTCAGGTTTTGGTTCCCACCCCTTCCGGTCTTTTCTCTTTCCTTTCCTCTTCAGGTCTTGACTAGTATCAGAAAAGACAACTGTTAGCCTTAGGGCACTGCACTATCCCGTATGACTTGAAAATGATACCTTTATCAAACTCTGGTCAAATGACTCAATTTGTGTATGCCATCTGTTTCCTTCTGGGACCTTGACTGGTGCAGGAGGAGAGAGGCAAGATTTGATTTTTTAAAGTTCAGTTACTGTGATGCTTGACTAATGATCTGTTCTACCGATGCTTCGTGTTCAGATCAGGGTCATAAACTCAAGAAGGTTAGTGGGAAATGACACTTACCTTTATCATTTTAAGAAAACCAACTCCTCAAAATGACCAAACAGACAAAATACTGAAACCCTGGGCTTGAGGGTTCAGAAAACAAAATTAAGAATTTGTGGTCACCAATACTTCATTCCAGGACAATTTTCAAGACTTCCTGCTTCGATATTTAGATTTGTATTTCTCATTCCATTTTTCTTGATTCATTTAATGCTTATCAATAGCCCACAACTAGCAAGCTGCTATTTTAGGCACTAGAGATAAAGCAGTCCCCATATCTCTGGTAGCGTAGTGGTTACGAATCGGGCTGCGAACCTTAAGGTCAGCGGTTCGAAACTACCAGCCACTTCACGGGAGAAAGATGAGGCTTTCTACTCCCGTAAAGATTTACACCCCTTGGAAACCCTGTACTGGGTCGCTATGGGTCGGAACCGACTCGATGGCACTTAACAACAACAATATCAAAATACCTACCCTCTTGGGGCTTAGAAGTTCCTTAGTAGTTCAAATGGTTAATATGCTTAGATGTTAGCCAAAATTTGGAGGATGAGTTCACCAGAGGTACCTCAGAAAAAAAGACTGGCAATCTAATGCCAAAACATCATCCAGTGGTAATTCTATGGAGCATACCAGCACACACAGAGGATCATGAGTCAGCATCAACTTGACAATAACTGGTTTTCTGGTTTCTTGAAGCTTATACATCTTCGAGAAGAGCAGTAAATTACAAACAGCAACCTGTTCTATGCTTATAAAAAGCAGTTAAGGGGATTGAGGGTAGGAGACTTGGAAGAGAATTACTGATTTATACAAGAGATAGTTATGTTTCTTAAAAGGTGATATTTAAGCATAAACCTAGAAGAATAGATGAAATGATGGTGATATCCAGGGGTGAATGTTCCCAAAGAAGATACTATAAGATGTTTGTTGTTCTCGTTGTTAAGTACTACCGAGTCGGTTCCAACTCATAGAGATCCTGTACAGGACTTCCAAGGAGCAGTTGATGGGTTTGAATTGCCAACCTTGTGGTTCGCAGTCCAGTGCTGCCACACAGGATGTTCAGGCAGGTATTATTTGGCACTTTTCAGTAACAATAAAAGTCCACTTTGAAGGTGAGGAGGACAGTGGTAGCCTACGTGGTCAGGAAGATGGGAGGGACAAGACAATAACCCCTTTGGCTTATATTCTGAGAAGCCTTTAGGGGCTTGTGCAAAGGAGGGGCAAGAATTTACTTAATGGCAGAATCACTTTATCCGCTGTGTAAAGTGGCAGGGACAGGAAAAAAGGAGAACACTTAGGCACAAATTGATAGTGGCCTTGTCAATTGGCATACCTGAGTCCTAAAAGACAATGTTCTACATCCTACTTTGGTGAGTACCGACTGGGTTCTTCAAAGCTCATGAGCAACTGTGTAAGGTGCAACAATTGGTTTCACCATGTACAGAGGAAAGAGTGGTGAAAACTGAAGACAGTTAAAATCAATTAGCCGAGTGGACTAAAGGAACATGTGAACATCAGTCTCAGTGAGTCTCAGATCAGAACTAGATGGTGCCTGGTTACCACTACCCACTGCTCTGAAAAGGATCACATTAGAAGGTCCTAGATAGGGTGGGAGGCAATGTACAACAAAATTCAAAATTATAAAAAGAATATGCTGGACTTACTTGTCAGACACAGACTGCAGGAACCCACCACCATGGCACCCAACCACCCTTCAGAACTTACCCTCCTGGTCCAATTTTCAGTCCAGTGGTAGATAAATATAGAGTTACAACATTAGTAAGATATGCTTATCATAGAATGGCCAACCCTTCCAGATCAAAATGGCAACATTTACTTATGAACAAAGTTGAGAAGGGTTGGGAAAGAGGATGGAATGGTAATAAGAACCACAGGGAGCAAGTGGAATAACTGTTGTTACAAGAGGGGATTGCAATCATTGAGACGAAACAAAGTATATGATTTATTGAATGTAAAACTGATCATTTGCTCTGTAAACCTTCCCTCAATTCACCATAAAAAGTTGAAGGAAAAAAAAAAATTGATGTTGGCGTAAACACTGGTATCACCCAATGCAGTAACTCCCCGTCCACACCCCCATGCACCGCGTCTCATACCAGATATACCTAATTCTTTGTAATGCTTATTATCTATTCTAACCATTGAAAAATATATAATAAACATAGCTGTAAATTGCTTAAATATAACATTCCTTGGATTCTATGAATACTAACAACAAAATTGTTTTATAAAATCTTTCTACATTGAATTGTATTATTAGTTAGATTATTAGTAACTGAATGGAAGACATTTTTATTATTCCCTTATTTTCTTTTACTAACTGCTTCATTCTCCAAAAAAAAAAAAAAAAATTAGTAATACAGATTCACAAATACTACTTACAACAATATTGTAGCTAAAACACCAAAAGAATTAAAATCAACAACTATAAAAACACTGGCAGAAATAAAAACAACAGTGTATGCTTATACTGCCTGTAGACAAAATCAGGTGATTTGAAACTTCATTCTAATTGGGTAATACTGGCAGCTTTAACTGGAGCTCACTAAACTCAGCACCATGAAGTCTCTTCCCACTCACAATGACCCCACAGGGCAGAGGAGAACTGCTTCCTAGGATTTCTGAGTCTGCACATCTTTACAGAAGCAGAAAGTCTCCTCTTCCTTCTGCAGAGAAGCTGGTGAGTCCAAATTGCTGGTACAAAAAGTAACCTAGCACAGAATTTTAGTCTGGTAGTCTGATACATGTAAACTGGGTTTCTGAAAAACATTTTTGTTGTTATAACATCAGGGATGCTTTTAATACAAAAAAAAAAAAAAAGAAAGAAAGAAAAAAGAAAAATCCTGAAACACTGCACAAAATCAGACCTTTTTTTGTTCATCTGTAACACAGTCATTGTGACAACCCCCTCATCTGATAATGTCATCCAATGTGGTCTGCACTCCCAAGTAATGCATACCACTGGACCAGCTTGGTAGTGTTTACATCTGATATGCCTTACAGCTATCTGAGTAGGGAGAGCAGGTACTGGATATATACAATCAACGACTGAGCTAGGAATAGAAATGTGGAAAGCATCAGAATAAAGCCATGAGACTAGAAGAGATTATCTAAGGAGTCAAATTCTGAGGACTGAGCCCTGAAGCTTTCCAGGTGAATGGGTCAGAAAGATGAAGAGGCAGCAAAAAGGATAAAAAGAAGTAGCCAGTAAGGTAGAAAGTGTGGTTCCTCAGAGCCAACTGAGAAATGCATTTCAAGGAAGAAGTGGTCAACTGTGCCATGTATTGCTAACGAATCAAGTGAGAATAGAATGTTGGATTTTCAAAGCAAAGGTAATTGGTGACCTGGGTCAGAATGTTTTGAGAAGCAGTGGGTATGAGTCTGATGGAGAGAACATGTTCAGACAATCTTTCTGATGTTCTTTGCTATTAATGGAAAACAGAGAATATGTGTTAGTCAAAAAGAGTTAAGCACATTTTCTTTTCTTTTCATTTCTTTTCTTTTCCAAGGTTAAGAGAAATCATAGCATCTTTATATGCTGCTATGAAGTATCCAGCCGTGAGAAGAAACTGGGTGGACAATTAATTGCAAAAGCCAAGTCTTTTAGAAGGCAAGAGGGAAGAGGGGCCAGAACACCATAAAAGCTCATCTGCTGTAACTGAGACAGTAGTCTAATGCCTGTAGGCTGAGGAGAACATGCGGAGGCTTCCCCTGACTGAGCTCTTCTCAGGAAAACAAGAAGCATGCTAGTCCACATGACATGAGAAGTGATGGTGGAGTGTTGTCATGTCAATTCCAATTCCAACTCTGTATAGGGTTCCGGAGGCTGTAAATCTGTACGAAAGCAGAAAGCTTCATTTTTCTCCCTCATTAGATTAGAATTACAGACCTTGTGGTTAAAAGCCCAGTTCGTCATCCACTATGCTTCCAGAGCCTGAAGGAAAGACCTACTGAAGGTCTTAGGAGAGAAGTCAGAGTGTGAAATCATCATCCAAGGCAAGTGGGATTGCTGGGAAGTATCAAAGGCTTCTCTTACCTGCCTTTGATATGACTGCATAAAGCCCATCAACATTGGCGAACATTAATATTCATCTAAGGTTGAGGGAAAAATAAGGTTTGTGTGTACATGTGAGGAAAATACAGAAGATATGGTAATCTGAAGACAAGAGAAGGGGAATTCTAAATGATGCCCAAGATGTTGTTTTCCAAAGATTTCTAGCTGGAGGCTTGATTTGCTGCTGTAAGATACCACAGGTTGGCAGAGCAGGCTCACCAGCCACTCCTTGGAAACCCTATATAGGGTCATGATGAGTCAGAACCAATTCAACAGCACTTAATAACAGCAACTACAACTAGTTACCATCATATTGCTTCTAACTCAGTAGCAACGCCTTGATGTCAGAGTCAAACGGTGCTTCTTAGGTTTTCAGTGGCTGATATAAAATAAGTTGGTCACCAGGCTTCTCTTCTGAGAAACTTATAGGTAGACTACAATGCTCACCTTTTGGTTAGCATCCTAGCTAGCATGTTAAACATTTGCACTACCCAGGAGGAACTCCACTTCTGAAGGCACCATAAAGTTAGTTAGCTATGTGCCGTTGAATTGGTTCTCTTAGCGACCTTATATAGGGTTTCGGAGGAGCAACTGGTGAGCTTGAACAGCTGACTTTGAGGTTCAAGTTGATTTAGCAGTCCAGGGCTTTAATCCACGGTGCCACACCATAGGAGGTATTTATTCCCACCTGGGGAAGGAGCACATGCATTTGCAGGTGTTGTGACATGAACTAAAGGGATCCCTATGTCTCAACAGATCCCAACCCAACAGCATTCAAATACATGCTAACAATCTTTCTCATTCAGATGGGTGGACTCTGAAAAGTGTGAAAAACAAATCTGAAACTCTACTTTTAAAAGCTTTTTTTTTTATAAATTATCCTTGGTATGTGAAAGCCAAGCATCTAGATACAGAAACAAGGAAAAACACAGAAAAAAAGACTAACGACCCTTGACACTAGAATTTAAAATTCCCTGCATGTAAACGCATTTTCCCTCCATGATTTTGTAATGCAATAACCAGCGAGAATTAGAATTGCAAAAATGCTAAAAGAGCTACATGGAAATTATACAACAAAGTAGTTTCTCAGTGATACTGAGAAAGGAATACGAAATGAATACAAGATAACAGAGAGAGAGAGAAAATCTGTTGTTATGTATGAGTATGTGACTGTGTGTACATGCGTGCTCATGTGTGTCTGAGAGAAACAGAAAGAGAAAAATCATTCCTTTGCTTTGTTTTCACTGAGAACATTTTGAAAAGTAAAAACTCTGGTCATATTTTAATAACACAATGCATCTTTTGGCTCAAAATGATTTTTCACTAAAGGGTTTTTGAAATAAATAAAACATTTTGAATGTCTGATTTATTTTTTTCAAAAGAGAACAGAAATCAAGCAATTACCAACATATTTTCCAATACCATCAGATACTATTTTCTTTAACCTTTAACTGTGACAATTAAAGTGAGGTAGAAGGTTTCATGCCCTAAAGCCAAAGTATGTTAAATAATGCAAACAAGTTTTGAAAAATTATTTGACCCAAATAATGTATATCAGCTGCATAGACATTATTGTCCACTTGCTCCCTTGCCCCTCATCCTTATTTATTTTCCTTATTTTGCTTCTCTTATTATTAGAATGAGAGAAGAAAGAAAAGTTTCTCTCCATGTGCCATGAATAAAAAAAAGGAAGTGGCAGAAGCTAGCAAATTTCTCATTAGCTTTTGATTGGCTTCCATCTAATCTAAGGTTATTTCATATAGATCCTAGGGGCATGTGTCCAAAGAAAACTCAATGAATAATTCAAAAGGCAGCCAACCAAGGGTCTCCATGTGCATATGAGGAGCTATTTGATGTGGTGCCAACAGTAAAAGGTGAGGTGTCAAAATACCTGGTGTGTAAGACTCTTCTACTTCCCTACCCAATATTCCTTTCTTCCTTCTTTATCACTAACATCCATTTTGGACTGACCTAAATAAAAATGTTTAGCTTCCCAGACTGGCTTGCAGTTAGAAGCAGTCAATGAGTTATTAGCAGAAGTTGCTAGGTGGACTCCCAGGAGAGTCTGTTTGAAGTAGAAGACTTGGGTGACAGAAATGTTTTTAGCTTAGTTCTCTAATGCTGCTATAACAGAAATACCACAAGAGGACGGCTTTAAGAAACAGAAATGTATTCTCCCCCAGACTAGGCAGCTGGAAGTCTAAATTCAGAACTCTAGCTCTGAAGAAAGGTCCTTGTCTTCTTTCAGCATCCGTAGACCCAGCATTCCTTTTATGAGCTCCAAGTGTCTTGGTATCAAACTTTCCATGGACCTAGGAACTTCATAAGGCAGGGATGCCAGGTTCAAAGAACACATTACACTCCTGACTTCTTTCTTGGTGGCAGTTGATCTCTCTGAGCTCTGCTTGCTAGCGTAGTGGTTACGAGTCAGGCTGCTAACCTCAAGGTCAGCAGTTTGAAACTACCGGCCATGGGTTTGAACCGTTGAACTTGTGGTGAGTCATCCAGTGATCATCAAAAAATGCTATCAGGGTTCCTCTCCGTTAACATCAAATAAGGTAGGATTTACAAAACATTGAATAATGACATCAGATCAGGGCTGATCACATCGTGGGGTGATTGCATCATGCCAGATCTAATCATGTGGCATTGCTGGTTCTTAGCTGCCTGCTGTGGCGCTGTGGGCTAATGCCTGGACGGCAAAGTTGAGTTTCAACGTGTAGAGGTGGGTACTATAATACTGCTCATTTTATAGAGGTTAAAATTAAGAATTCAAACAGCTAAATAACTGACTCAGGACACACAGGACTTAAACCCAGTTATGTACAATTCTAAAACCTACACTCACAGCCACAAATTTACATTGAAGGTCATGGGTTACATTTTAAACTAATTTATTTGCTAATACATTATGTGGTGCTGTAGGATAAGCAATAGACCATAAGGTCTTGCAAGGTCAGCAGTCCAAACCAGCTGCTTGTCAGAAACCCTACACATGGTTGCTATGAGTCAGAACTGACACTAGTACACTTAACAACAGCAATACAGTCCTGGTATGCAACTGTACGAGAAAGTACTGGACCACAAGGTCAGTTTGAACCACAAGTGTGGCAGTTCAAACCCACTAGCCATGCCTCCGAAACCCTATGTAGGGTCGCAATGAGTCGAAACCAACTTGATGGCACCAACAACAATACAGAATAGGGGAGGCATTGGATGGTGCAAACAATTAAGAGCTCAACTACTAGCTGAAAAGTTGGTGGTTTTAACTCACCCACAGATATCTTGCAAGACAGGCCTGGTGACCTGCTCCCAAAAGGTCACAGACTTGAGCAATTCTACGCTGCACACCTGGGGTCACCATGTATCAGGAGAGGCGCAGTAACAACGTCCACCAAATACAGTGTTGGGATGTGTTAGTGAGTGCCTAACCGTGACATCAGTCAAAACAGTGCATGCTTAACTCTTACAAGGTTAGCATATAAATAATGGGGATTCTAGTATTACAGACTAGACTTCTCTTGCCCTGGAGAGCATTTTCATTTGAACTGAAGAGCAAGACGATTAGACTGTTCAGTATAAGCCTCTCCGGCTAACAGTGCTCTTTTCTTCCAATAAGGATATCCCTCTGTCAAACACCCTGTATCTATACAAAACTAGCTTTATCCAGTCCAAACTGTCCATACATCAATGACCTCACTTTAGTTTCCCTCCAGCCCTCAGAATTAAGAAGGACAAGCATTATTAACTCCATTTCCAGGTTAAAAGAACTGACCCTTAGAAGTTAAGGTTAAGTAACTTGCCCAAGGTCACACAGCAAATTAGTGGGACAAGCAAGAATGGGAAGCCTGTCTCCTGACATCCAGTCCAGTGGCACTCCCTCACCTGTCACTGTCACCCTTCTTCAGGGGCTCAGGGTTGATGGGGAATGCTATCAGTTCCTCAGGGTAAAACTATCCTATCTGGGTAGGGAAAAGCATGCACGCACACACGCACGCATGCGCACACTCACCGCTAGACACTGTAATTGCATCTGCCAAAATGATTTTATAACAGTTCAGTCAAGTATGCAGAAAACTGCCTTTCAGAAATGGAGCCCAGAGGGCCCATTTCACCACGAAGCAGGATTCCTTGGGTGGTGGATGGGTAGGTGGGTGGGTGGGTGGGATGGTAGACAGACTGCATTAACAATGGACCAGGGGACCAACCATAGGTAAAAGCTCTTGCAACTCTCACTACTCCAAAGCAATGACAGGCCAAAGCCACTGACAAGAAGAACGCCTGCCCAAGAAGGACTGTAGAGAAAAATTTCACCTTAATCCTTCTGTGATTTTCCCTTTGTTTCTAAATTACAGGGCATTCAAAATGCTTCTTTGAGAATAATGAATGCCTATTTTGACTCCTGGAGTCCTGGTATGGCACTGTGGGTTAATGGGTTGGACTGCAAAGTTGGTTTGAACCACAAAGTTGGTGGTTCAAGTTCACCATCTGCTTCTTGGAAACCCTATACAGGGTCGCCGTGAGTCAGAACTGACTTGACGGTGCTTATTAACAACTACAACCATTTTGTCTCCTGGTGTGGTGCTGTAGGATAAGCACTGGACTGCTAACCTCAAGGTTGGTAGTTCAAACTCACCAGCCACTGCTCAGAAACCCTATACAGGGTTGCCAAAAGTTGGAAACAACTCATTGGCACTGAACTACAACAACAAATTTTGACTCATTTCAAATGCTATATATAAAAAGTAAAGAAGAAGTGGGGTGGGTAATTGATGAAGAAAAAAAGAGAAGAGCAAAAAATAAGACGATATCATGGTCATTGTTGCTAAGCGCTGTCGAGTTGATATGGACTCATAGCATTTATGAGAAGCAGCTGGTGGGTTTGAATGGCTGACCTGTGGCTAGCAGTCCAGCACTTATCCTATAGCGCCACACCAGGACTCCATCCTTGGTCTTAATCTGACACCAAAGAAGGTACAAATGGAGGTAAACAAACCTCGCTGTCAGTTGTGCATCAAAGAAAGAATTTTAAATGGAGCGGTTTGCTTTTCATAAAGTAGGAAAGTTGTCAGATACCTGCCTCAATGGGACTGTCCAATGACAGCAAATCAAAAGTTCCCTGTTCCCACGTGAACAACAGGGCTCGCAGATACAAAGATTGAGGCATGGTTTGCATGGGTAAAAGTGGGGAAATGATGTTAAGATGCTTGGTTGTCTTTTGAATCTTGTTTTCCCTTGCCTACGATTGTAAAATAGACACCTGAAGGCGAGAGAGGACTAGCCAGAAACATCACCAGAGAAAGCTTGTAAATCCGTCTTCAGACTATAACTGTTTGGAATAACTAAAATGGGGCTAGAACTTGCCCAGTGAAGGAGGCTCCCTCCAGAGCCTTTGCACTGCACAAGACCATAGGTGACTCCTGATCCCCACCCAGAATCTTCTGAGGTGGGACATTCCCATGTGAAAGGACAAGTAGACCAGTCTGGAGCAGCTAGAAGAACAGAAGACACTTCTTGAAAGAAAGGCCAGCAGGAAACAAACAAAGAACAACAGCAGTCCAACTGACCACTACAAGAACAAGCAAGCTGTTCCCCAGGGAGCCATCAAGGCAAGTGGTCAAGTCCCCCCAAGGCAAACCCCCTTTCAAGACTGAAACTCAAATGGAATACACTAGCAGGCATATGCTGCTGCTGACCATGTTGGTCACCGATAAGGGGAAGAGAGGGAAAAACTGCAATGAAGTTGTGAACTAAGTCTGACCACATTCAATAGACTCCTGTTAACATGCATTGAGACCTGGTTAACCAGCAGTATGACGAGACCTAAGGACTCCTAGGCCCAGGGGCAGGGACATGGCCCCAGAGGACTAGAATGGAGTGTGAAGCATCTAGCTGATATAAAGAGAGGGGGGATGCACAAGAACACCCACATTTGCAGATAGTACCCATTTGACCTGGCATCAATGGCTGGATGATCAGAACACGACTAAAGGAAGAAAGAAGAGGGTGAAAGAAAAAAAAAAACAAAAACAGGAGCAACCCACTATAAATGGATGATTTTGACCTATGCTTGTAGATGCAGTATGTCAAAGGAGCGGACAAATCTCTACAGTGAGGCTCATTCCCACCTCTCGGTACACAGGGTCGACAGGGAGGGGGAACTTAGACACTGGCTACCCAAAATGAGGGGACTACAAAGGCAAGAAGTGACTGGCTTACAAGCTTTCAATAGGGAACCTAGATCCAGAGGATACAGGGAAAGGTAGAACCTCCACTGAATTGTTTCCAACCTGTCTGGATGGGGTTGATAAAAGGTGAGGGGGAAAGGACTCCTGTAGTTCAATAGGAAATGATTGCTATCAGGTCTGACAGTGAGTGTTGGAAAGGTAAATGTAAATGTTTGGTAACAAAAGGAGGGGAGTGGCTGATTTTACAGTCCAGGAGCAGAGATATCTAGAACTATCAAGGGAGAAAAGTGAAGTATGAGACCCTGTCTGGAAAGGCAATGACACTAGGGATGGAGACAGAGACAATGACATAGACAGAAGGAGCAGCTGGGGACTCTAAACTCAGGGAGTGAGAGGGACTTTGTGCTGGCAGCCAGGGGCAGGAGTGTGGGGTGTAGCCTTTGGGTGTTTGATGATGCGTGCAGGGGATTGTGATCATTGCAATGAAACAAAGTATGAGAAGATGAATGTAAAGATAATGTTCACCCATGTAAACTAACACATAATTCACAATAAAAACATATATATATATAAAGTTCCCTTCTGTTAGCATGGATGGTGAGATGAGTGGATATCATAAGGCAAAGAGAGGAATAGTAAGATTTGAACCTCAAAGATTGGCACTGGGGATGGAAGTTCCTAAGGAACTGAGACAAGAAGTCTTCTAAGCACGCTGTCAAAAACAGAGGCACTGACCTCTCCATATATTAACAATTCTCTCCTGTTATACATTAATGGGAACTCCTGGTGTGGTACTGTAGGATCAGCACTGGACTACGAAACACAAAGTCAGCAGTTCAAATTAAACACATGCTTATCAGAAACCCTATACACAGTTGCTATGAGTCAAAACAGACCTGAAGGCACTTAGCAACAACAACATTAACAATACATTAATGGTACAAACAGTTGATGCCCTCGTTTGTTAACCT
>NW_006408564.1:12198406-12201357 GCF_000296735.1 Chrysochloris asiatica
AACCTATGGTACTTTTAGTACTCTTCATCAACACAATAATTCAAATGCCTCAATTAATAAATGTTAATCTGCAATAATTCTATTGTTACAAACAAACCCAGATGCTAGGACTTTAATTTAGGGACTAGCACATGGTAGATCAGGAACTGAAGACCAAGCCCAACTCTACTTTGTATGCATGGACTTTCTACACACTGAGATTAACAATATGAACTAGGATTGAAAAAAGATTGTTCCCAAACAAAAAATTAACAAAAGATCTGAATAAGCAGTTCTTCAAAGATGATACAGAAGTGACCACTAAACACACAATAAATTACTTAATATTATCAGCTATCAAAGAAATGGAAATCAAAACTATAGTGAGATATCATTTTATACCCCTAAGATGGCTATAAGCAAAAATACAGGTAGTATCAAGTGTTACAGAGAATACAAAAAAATTACAACCCTTAAACATTACTGGTAAAAATGTAAACTGGTGCAGCATCTTTGGAAAGCAGTCTGCAGTTCCTCAAGAATTTAAACGTAGATTTTTTAAAGTTATATAGCCATGCATCTTTAGATTTATACCCAAGAAAAATGCTGATGTATATCCAAACAAACACTTGTCCACTAATGTTCATAGAGAATTATTTGTAATAGCCCAAAAGTAGAAGTCATACAAATGTTCATCAAGTATTGATTGAATAAATAAAATGTGGTATAATCCTATAATGGATTCTAATTCAGCACTAAAAGAAATGAAGTGCTGATACATGTTACAGGAGGTGTTAACCTTGAAAGCATCATGCTAAGTGTATGAAAAGCAAAAAACAAAAACCAAAATCTACTGTCATCAAGTTGGTTATGACTCATCTCAACCCTGTATAAAGTTTCCAAGGCTGTAAACCTTTATGGGAGCAGAAAGCCTCATCGTTCTTCTGCAAATGAAAAAAAGAGTCAGAAAAGACTAAATATTGCATGATTCCAATTATATAAAATGTCCAGAACAGACAGACCCAGAGAAACAGAAAATAGATTAGTAATTGACTAGGGCTGGAGAGAGAAGTGTGTGGCTTCTTTGGGGGTAATAAAAATTTTCTAAATTGATTGTTGTCAGATTACACTGGAATGAAGTTATGGGTTATGCCACCATGCCAAGAACTTAAACTTATCAAGGTCATACCTGAAGGAAGAAGAAATATGGAATAGATTAAGAAGGAATGCCAAATCAATCTTGTGACTACTTGGTGAAGTGAGAGAACTATAACAGCTATCCATTTTACTTCCTGTCTTAGTTTGGGATCTCATGAGGAATAAAGCCAGTGAAGTTTTTATATACAAAATAGATATTTATTTACAAAATAAAATATAAAACTTACATTTTATTTTATAAATAAAATATATTAAGAGAATGAAGTTGTGAATGCTGGCAAGTTCCAAATGCATGGATGAGGCACCAGGTTGTAGGCTACATGGTGGCAGGAGCTGACAAACCCTAAATCTACATGTCAGATGGAAGTCTGCTGGCTCAACTCCCAAGAACCAGAGGCTAGAGGATGACAAGTCAGATGCAGGATCAAGAGAGATCAACATTTTCCAGAACACACATACGTATAGGACTCAGGCCACTCCCCTAAGGAAATGTAATGACTTTTCAACTGATTAACTACTCATATCAGATCACAAAAATGGAGGATGATGACATTTTATTACATTACAGAAAGCGATCAGTCCAAACTCTGCCAAATCACTGAGAATCATAGGCTGTCAAGTTGACACATAACATTAACCATCAGACTTCCTTCTTGGGTTATCTATCTATATGTTATCTATATGTTAATGTACTCCCCTAATTATAATACAATTTAAATAGTATGATAAATAGTATGTCTATATATACACATAGGCTAATTGCAACTTATTCTATAAGTTATAGAATATCAAGAAGAAATTGTGACATATCTAGAGGAATGAACAGTATACCAAATATCCTGGATGGAATAACTTACAAATTATATGGTCAAGGAATAGTTATGCTATGTCAGAGAAAGTTATTATAACTTTGGAAGTTGAAATATGAAAATGGGAGTATTATTAGTATTTGATAACAAAAGATAGAACAGAGTGAAATCAATTGTTCAGGCTGCCCAACAGTTTCTGAACATTCTTCCTCATTATGATGGTTCCCAACATTGTGAATCCTTCCTTCTCAAGAAAAATTCTAGAAAACTCAAATGTTCCGCCTCCATCACAGTTGTGGTACAGGCATGTGTTCTATTCCCTACTTACTCAGCCCACGCAAGACTTCAAAACTGAAGTAAGCAATGAGAGAAAACAAACTGTATGTGTGGGCACCCATTCTGCTTGTAGATGCAATGGTGTCTACTTTCCAGGGATGTTTGGAGATACTGCAGTAAAACATGGCTCCTTGGGATCCACAGATGTTGCTGTTGTTGCTAGTTGCCATCAAGAGAGTTGCAACTCAGGGTAACTCCATGTATCTCAGGATGAATTGTCCAATTCTGTGTCAACGTCATGAGTGTTGGTATGTATGAGTTCCTTGTTCCAACCACTGTGCCAATCCTTTACCTTTACTGATACTCCACTTTACAAGGAGATGTCCTCCTCCAGTGAGAAGTCCCTTCTTGATGACATATCCAGAGTGGGTGGTGGTGGTTATGTGCCGTGGAGTCAGTTCTAACTCATAGCGACCCTGTATAGGGTTTCTGAGGCTGTAAATCTTTACAGGAGCAGGAAGCCTCATCTTTCTCCCTCAGAACAGCTGGTAGTTTCGAACTGCTGACCTTAAGGTTCACAGCCCAATCCGTAACCAGTATGCTACCACATATCCAAAGTAAGCAAGTCAAATTCTCAGACAATATTTTGTGATCCATAGGGTTTTCATTAAGGAGCTCTGGTAGCGTAGTGGTTACGAATCGGGCTGCGAACCTTAAGGTCAGCGGTTC
>NW_006408564.1:12201457-12205530 GCF_000296735.1 Chrysochloris asiatica
GGAAACCCTGTACAGGGTCGCTATGGGTCGGACCCGACTCGATGGCACTTAACAACAACAACAACAACAGGGTTTTCATTGACTAATTTTCAGAGGTAGATAGCCAGGCCTTTGTCCCTAGTCTGTTTTATCCAGGAAGGTCCCCTGGAATTTTTCCACCACAGATGACCCCATTGGTATTTGAAATCCTGATGGCATAGCCTGCAGTATCACAATAACAGGCAAGTCACCCTGGTATGAAAAACTAGCAGATGGGTGGTGGGGTACACAGGTGAGAGTAAGGAAAAGTCACTGGATCCAGAGTGTGGATGGAGGCAATTCCTATACCTAGACAGTCTAGTATTGTGGCACAACTCTACAACCAGCAGCGGCATCAGTGACTCTTCCCTTGCCAGGCCAGTTCTACAGTAGGACTTTGAGCATTATTCCCAAGAGCTTAACCCCAAGCTTCTTTCTCTAGGGCTCCCAATGAGCCTTTTAAAAGTCTCACATCATTTAATAAATTCATTCTTTATTCTGACTGGACAGAATAGATTCTTTATTTTGCTACTAACAACTCTAACCATACTTTCTTTCTCTCACTTCCAGACAAATAGGTTGTTTTTTTTGTTTTGTTTTTTTTTTCTTTAGCCATTCACATCTTAGCATTACCATCTCTGGAAGCTCTATTCCAGCAACATTGCTTCAGTGGAATCTCCATTGCTCTTCTTTCTTTCCAAGTCACAGACAGTGAATCAGACTGATGCTTCATAACAGAATCCCACCTGCATTCCCTTCTAACCCAATCTTCGTTCTTGTCCTATGGCCAGCCCATGTACTGATGAAATATAAATTTCTATCAGACAACTATGTTGAAAACCTTGTTGCTTATTTATCTCTCAAGTTGTAAGCTCATCCCTGGACACACAAAAGCTTTGAAAGCAAGTACTTACCTCTCTATCTTTGCCACTCTATGCCAAGCATTTTGCCTGCCTTTTTTGGTTACTCTTTGCCTGGCAATTCTGTCTTTCTGCAAACTCCTCAAAGTGTTAGAAAATCTGTCAAAGTACTTCCAAAACAGGAAACTGAGTGGCCTGCTTTTAAAAGAAGACAAAATTGGGAATTGACTCATTTCTCAGTTTGCTCACTGACTTTACATAACTCAGCAAATCCTCATGGTCCTCCACCACACACCTCTTAAAGCTAAGAGCCTCATGGCCTTCTATGACTTCCAGCAAAGACTTGTTGTTAGTGCCATCATTTCAGTTCCATAGTGACCCTGTATAGGGTTTCCAAGAGCAGCTGGTGAGCTTGAACCGCCAACCTTGCAGCTCAAATGGAATTTGCAGTCCAGCACATTAACCCATAGCACTGCACCAGAACTTGTTAGGCCACAGTAAAGGGGAGCTTAAAAGAGCTAGAGGAAAACATGAGGGTAAGTCAAAACGTATGGATACAAAATCTAGAAACCTTTGCTAAACAAAAATATCAAAACATGAAGTAATTGTTTCTCAGCATATCCTCCATCTATGTCTATATACTTCTGAATGCAGTGCGTCCATCTCTGTAACCCTTCCACGAAGAATTCATTGTGCACTCTTTGATTTACACCACATCAGAACAGCAGTTTTGGGGCATCCTCAAGGGACTCAAGTCTTATTCCTCTTAAATGTTCTTTGAGTTTTCTAACACAAAGAAGTCTGAAAGGGCAATATCAGGGCTATTGGCTGGATAAGGTCTCCCAAGAAAATTCTCATAGGACAGCCCTTGCTAATCCTCAAGTAAGCAAGTACAATGTCATGACAGAAAAAGCTCCTCAGTGTAACTTCCCAGGCCTTTTCCTCTCCAATGCAATTTTCAGGTTTCTGAAAACTTCTTCCTAACAAACTCTTGTGATTATCCTATGTCTTTCAAGGAAATAGATCAAAATTACCCTTTTGGAATAATAATAATAATTTTAAAAAGCAGTCATCATAACCTATTGAGCTATCTGCCTTGAATTTAACTGGTCCAGCAGATTCTCGGAAGCCACTGTTCTGATTAGACTTTATTTTTTTTAAGGTACCTTAAGAAGATCACAGAGATATACTTAATCATGCTTTGTTTGGAATAAACCTATGCATATATCAACTGACACCATAGTATCAATACTTTTTGACTTAGTCTTTTTTTTAAACAGCCGTCTTATGTGGGGGAAGCAGGAGTGGGAAGTGCATCTCTTGAGGCAATAACTTTTAGAAATTATTTAGATCCAGTATGTGAGTTCCCATAGAGTCCTCTTTAGCTCTCTTATCTATGTCAAAGCAAACTTAGTTTCACATCACTGCTGCTTCTCATTTATCCTAATGCTAAGGATTTCTTTCTTAAGCAAAATTGTTCATTTTTACCAGCCTGGAACTTTGAAACAAAATCACATCCTCTTCAAGAATTTCCATTAAGCCAAGATGTCATCAAGCTGAAAATCTGTAGACACAATGTTGGCTCTCTCACGCAGGAAAGATGGAGGAACACCCAATCTGGGCATGAACAGATTGGCAATGGCATGACTGACAGATTAGAAAGTGTTTAAAAAATGAAAACACAGGTGGGATATAAAGGTTTACAAAGAGTTTTGGTCTAATTCAATGTTGAAGCATTAAATTAGTCTGTGGCTTGGATGTAGGAATTTTCAGGAAAAGAAAATTACAGTTGGAGACTCCAGGGGTTTTATCCCATGATGTGTACACAGTACCAAGGTTAGTGATCCAAAACCTGGAAGCATGAAGATTATGGATGAGATAGAAACTCAATATCCAGATGAGAGACTAAGTAGAATTTTTACATTTCCTGTATTAGTTGTTTTTGTTGTTGTTTTTTGTTATATTTGTGTGTGTTTGTTTTTTCTGGCACCAGTTTTGGTGTGGCACTGTGGGATACAGGACTGGACTGTAAGTTCGGTTTGAACCACAAGGTCAGCGGTTCAAACTCACCAGCTGCTCCTCGGAAACCCTATGAGGGTCACTATGAGTAAGAATTGACTTGACTGCACTTAATGACAATATAGCAGCATAGTTAAAATCTGAGTAGGCAATTTCATAAAAATCACTAGCCAGAACATGAGCATCTATTTAGGAGAATAATGAGAAAATGTCAAGGTAAAAAGTCACACTTAATCAGATGTTTCAGGCAAAACTATAGAAAGAAATGGTTATCATCTAGACAGTAATGGTCAAGATCAAAGAACTGTCAACAATCGAAATCAACAATTAGCCCAAGACCACACCCCAGAACACATGTTGTGTGTATACCCTCTAGCTCTGTGTTCAATTAAATGAAAACATCTCCCTAGCCTTCATCCCAGATCATATGGATGTCAAAGACTTGTCAAGGCAAATTTCATGATCACTAATAAAACATTTCTTATTCATTCTATTAGTCTTTTCAATCACTATATGAAATCATTCTCTCTGGTGTTTTCCCCAGCAACCATTTGTATGCCCCTATCAGCTTGAGGACTAAGGTACACAAGCCATGGTATTGTCAATATGCATGCAAAAGCTGCACAGTGAATAAGGAAGACCACAGAATAATTGATGCTTTTGAGTTATGGTGTTGGAGGAGAATATTGAAAGTGTTGTGCGCTGCCAAAAGAACAAACAGATTTGTGTTGGAAGAAGTGCAGCCAGACTGCTCCTTGGAGGCCAGTGGCCAAACTTTGTCTCTCATACTTCGGTCATATTGTCAGGAGGGACCAGTCACTGAAGAAGGATATCATGTTTGGTAAGATGTACGGTCAGAGACAAAGAGGAAGACACCCAGCAAGATGCATTGGCAAAGTGGCAGCATCAATGGGCTCAAGTGTGTCAACAATTGCGAGGTTGGCCCAGGACTGGGCAGTGTTTTGTTCTGTTGTGCATAGAGTTGCTACGAGTCAGTACCAACTAGATGGCATCTAACAATGCCTGTACAACATATCTGGAGTCCTGGTGTGGCGCTGTGGGTTAATGTGCTGGACTGCTAAGTCAGTATGGACCACAAGGTTGGCAGTTCATGCTCACTGGTTGTTCTACGGAGACTCTATACAGTACAGGGTCGCTATGGGTCGGAACTGACTT
>NW_006408564.1:12205630-12211918 GCF_000296735.1 Chrysochloris asiatica
CCCCAGTTCAGCCCTTATATGTTCAGTGGCCATTTGGTACTTTTTCTTCTCTCTCATAAATCAAACCATTCCAGTGTCTTGTAAATGAATGTACAACTGTAACTCAAGTTTCCTATCAAGCTCTTTAATTAAGCCATAATATTGTTCCTCTGGTGTACAAGAGCGGCATCTGATTCCCTTTTGTTAAACTATTCGGCCTTTGGCCTTACAGCTTATTCATTTGGGAACTAGATTATAGCTCCCCAGACTAAGCTACAGTGGAATTATTGTGACTTGTTGCAATTTTTAATTAACACCAAACAATGCCAGACCAATTTCTGGCTTAACACCATCTCCTTTCATATAGCTGCCTCCTCATTTTGCCTTCAATAACCTGCTTGATTTGTAATCTTTCCAAGTGTTTCTTTCCAACTCAGTCCTCCTGTTGAATCAAAGTATTCTTACTTAAATTGAACTGTTCATTTTGTTATTTTAAAATGTCTAATCTGGATGTGACATTACATCTTTGATGCATGAGCTTCAGGAAGACATGGAAATGATAAAACTATCTGTTGTTAGTTGCTATCGTGTCGGTTCTGACTCATAATGATCCTATGCACAATAGAACAAAACACCGCCTGGTCCTGTGCCATCCCATAATTGTTGTTATGTTTGAGCTCATTGTTGTTGCCACCATATTAATTCAGCTTGTTGGGGGTTTTGTTGGGAGAGTAAATGTTATAAAACTCTTTAACACACCTTATCTGATTCGATCCTTAAGTTAGCACTCAGAGCTAGGCAGAGCAGATATTACAATTTGATTTAACAATGGTTTCTAAACTATGTAAATGAAGACCAAGCCCATAACATTGTTCAAACCAATGCAGTTCCTTTTACATTGTTTTAATTAAAAACAAACAAACAAACAAACAACTAAGTAATATAATCATCTGGACAAAGGAAATTCTGAAAAAAGGAAAAGGCAAAAATACTATTATAAAGAAAGGAAGCAATGTCGAGTATAGAAGCGAATTAACCACAGTCAAAAACAAATACTTGAAAGAGCAGGGAAAAACACCCAGGTCTTCTGGCTCCAAGGACCAAGTATTGTTTCTGATTCACGATATTTTCCCAAGAGGAAGAATTTTTTTTTTTTCTTTTTTTTAATGGGGAATGCATCTGTGAGTCATGCTCACTACTTTTTTTCCCCCTCGTTTCCCTATCTTGTAGCTATCTATCTAAGGTGCAACTACTGGTCTCGGCCTGTGTGGAGGAAAGAAGACTGATGATAACAGAAGACACTTGGAGTCAATTAGTCCAATGAAACATCAGTCTCCACGACTCTGAGACAAGAAGAACTACATGGTGTAGCTATCATTACAACTATTCCGATAGGGATCACATCAGAAGGTCCTGGGTAGGGTGGGAGAAAATGTGCAACAAAACTGAAAATTATAACTGAAAAAAAGGATGGGTTTACTGGTCAAAAAGAGAATAGAGGAACCTGAAACTATTAACTTTGGTCACCCTTCAGGTCTGGAACGGAACTTCCCCTCTG
The DNA here is from genome assembly GCF_000296735.1 of Chrysochloris asiatica. Lineage (NCBI taxonomy): Eukaryota > Metazoa > Chordata > Mammalia > Afrosoricida > Chrysochloridae > Chrysochloris > Chrysochloris asiatica. Next base: position 12,207,168 of record NW_006408564.1, read on the forward strand.
GCTCAAATTTCAGCCAAAATAGGTATATGTGGTTGTTGTTATTAAGTGTCATCCAGTCTGTTCTGACTCATACTGATCCTGTATACAATTTCCAAGGGGTGGCTGGTAAGCTTGAACCTCCAACCTTGCAGTTCAAAATGGCTTTGCAGTCCAGTGCATTAACCAGCAGTGCAACACTTGTTGTTGTTAGGTGCCATTGAGTCGGCACCAACCCATAGTGACCTTATGCACAGCAAAACAAAACACTGCCCGGTCCTGGGCCAACCTCACTACTGTTGTCACTCATGAGTTCATTGATGCTGCCACTTGGCCAATCCATCTTGTTGGGGGTCTTCTTCTTTTTCTCTGACCGTGCACCTTACCAAACATGATATCCTTCTCCAGTGACTGCTCCCTCCTGACAATATGTCCGAGGTATGAAAGACGAAGTATGGCCACAGTGGCCTCCAAGAAGCACTCTGGCTGCACTTCTTCCAAAATGGATTTATTGGTTCTTCTGACAGCTCATGGCATTTTCAATATTCTCAAAAGCATCAATTATTCTGTGGTCTTCCTTACTCACTGTCCAGTTTTTGCATACATATGAGGTTATGCAACACTAGAACTCCTAAAATAGGGATATTGGGCTGGCGGGGAGAGCAACAACACTAGTAAGGTATGCACGTCATGGAACGGTCAGCCATTCAAGATCAAAAAGGCAACACTGACCTAAGGAAAAATATCAAAAGGATTGGAAAAGTAGGTTGAAAGAAAATAAAAATCACAGGGAGGAAGTGGGATAAGTGATATTATCTTACATGGAGGGGATGGCAATCATTTACATGAAACAAAGTATGTGATTTGTTGAATGTAAAACTGATAATCTGCTCTGTAAAATCTCACTCAATTCACAATAAAAAGTTCTAAAAAAAAGTACTTATCTTTTGATCTTAAAGCTTTAGCTTCTAAAGAAGCTAGATGTTCTTTCTTGATTCTTTAAGCTGTTCCTTTACCTAAACTTCCTCTTTGAAAACCAACATTCTACACTGAGAACCCACAGACACACAAAATTGCATGCAAGTTGGATATCCATGAAGAAACGGAAAACCTAAGACACATCATACACAATGTAGGACAAATGGTTAAGGTGTTTGACAATAGAAAAGAAGAATGAAGAGAAGAGAGGAGATAAAAATCAACCACTGTACGCAGGGCCCACCATCAGTCCAGAGTTTTTTGGGGGGGTTGTTTTTCTACTGCTTTTCAAACAAAAAAGGGAGAGAATTTGCAGCCAATCGACCTCTATTAAGTGCAAAGTACATATTTTTTGCATAGCACTCTCTGCCTTTCAAAGTCTAATGTGAAAATGTTGCTGTTCATTGTTGGGTGCCTGCTAGTCAATTCCAACCATAGCAACCCTGGAAAGGGGTTGGTCTCTGAGGAATACCTAGTGAGCTTGAACAACAGACCTAGCAGTTCAAAGTGACTTTGCAGTCCAGCGATTGATTTATTAACTTACAGGGCCACATCAGCATTTTACAAAACCATTAGGCCTCCAATCAGTAAAGATATCAGAAAAGGGAGCTGCTAGGTTGAGTGCTGAAAGATGTGGAACAGCAAACATAATAATTTAGTATACGACGTTGCTAAAAATTATTTTTATTTTAAAGGTATTGGTGGTGGTGGTGGTGTACCGTGGAGTTGGTTCTGACTCACAGTGACCCTGCACAGGGATCCTGAGGCTGTAAATCTTTACAGGAGCTGAAAGTCTCATCTTCCTTCCATGGAACAGGTGGTAGTTTTGAACTGCTGACCTTGAGGTTAGCAACCCGACTTGCAACCACTACACTACAGAGTTCCTTTTTAAAGGCCTTAACATTTTTAAAACCTGAGAATGCTCAGTATAAAATTTACTGCAAAACAAAACCCCACAAACTCTAGCAACAAGATGACAAACAGTACAATAAAAAAATGGTCAAGAGATATTTCCCCAATGAGGAGACAATATATAAATATAAAACGATACCCAACATCATTAGTCATGAGATATCGCTTTACCACCACTCCCCATTAGAATTTTTGTTGTTAACTGCCTTAGAATCATAGCAACACTATACAGGGTTTGCTGTTATTGTGAAGTGCCATCGAGTCAGTTCCGACCCAACCCTAGTGCTTGATTTTTACCTCCTCTCTTTTTTTCATTCTTCTTTTCTATCGTCAATCTCATTAACCACTTGTCCTACATTGTGTATGATGTGCTTTAGGTTTTTCAGGAGCAGGTGGTGAACTTGAACTGCCGACCTTGCAGTTCAAATGGCTTTGCAACCTGGCGCATTAACTCACAGCACCACACCAGGGGTTTATGAGGCTATAAATCTTTACAGGAGCAGAAAACCTCATCTTTCTCTTGTACAGCAGCTGGTGGATTCAAACTGCTGACCTTTCAGTTAGCAACCCAGAGTGTAACCCACTGCTTTACTAAGGCTCCTTTTAGATTAAAAAATGAAAAAATAGCAGGTGTTGGCAAGATGGAAAAAAATTAGAACCCCCATCCATTGCTGGTAGGAATGCTAAAGGTTATAGTTGCTGTAGAAAACAGTTTGGTCTTCAAAAAGTTAAACACTGAACTACCATTGTTGTAATTAGGTGCCATTGAGTTGGTTCTGACATATGACGACTTTGATGCACAACAAAATGAAACACTGCCTGATCCTGTACAATCCTCACAATTGTAACCTTTGAGCCCCTTGCAGCTGCCACTGCGACAATCCATATCATTGGAGGTCTTCCTCCTTTTCACTGACCATCCACTTTATCAAGCATGATCTCCTTTGGCAGGGACTGGCTCCTGATAACATGTCCAAGGTATAAGAGACAGAGTCTCACCATCCTTATAAGTCATATTCTGGCTATACTTTTTTCCAAAACAGACTGGTTTGTTCTTCTGGCAGTCTGTGGTACTTTTAATATCCTATTCAAACACCAAAATTGAAATGCATCGATTATTCTATGGTCTTCCTTATAAGATGTTAAACTTTTCACATATGACTCAGTAATTCCAGTCCTAGGTATATATCTAAAAGAACTGAAAGCAGGAAATAATCAGAAACCTATATAACAATATTCACTGCAGTACTGTCCTTAGTAACCAAAAAATAGAAATAACCAAAATGTTGATCAACAGGTGAAAGGAAAAAAAAAAAATACAATACACAAACATGGACTATTATTCAGTCATAAAGAGAAATGAAGTCTTGATACACACAACTATATTGATGAACCCTGAAGACATGATGCTGAATGAAATAAATTACAAAGGGATACATTTTATATGATGTAAATTACATAAAATTAGAAAATATAGGGAGAAAAATATATAATTAAAAATAATGAAATGTTTCCATGAACTTTTTAAAGCCTCCTCACATATAAAGATCAAAGGTTTTTTTTTTTGGAGGTTACCAGAGGTGAGGGAACGGGAGAGTCATTACTTAGGCACACTGAGTTTCTGTTAATGATGGCGGAGTCATTTGGAAAAGGATTTTTGTGAAAGTTACACAGTATGATGAACTTCATCAATGTCACTGAACTGTGCATATAAAAATTATTCAATTAGTGGACTTCGAGCCATAGGGTCAGAGGTTTGAGTCCACCAGCTAGAGGAGAAAGATAAGACTTCATGATCCTATGAAGATTCACAACCTCAGAAATCCTATACAGAGTTGCTATGAATCAGAACTGACTTGAAGACACTTAACAATAACAAAGTAGTGAGCAAGACAGGCATGACATCTGCCCTCAGACAGCACATAACTATTGGTGGGAAATTGGAAATAAAAACAAACTAATATCGCTGTGGGTTAATGCTCTAGACTGCAAAGCCATTTGAACTGAAAGGTCAGTGGTTCAAGCTCACCAGTTGCTCCTTGGAAACCCTATACAGGGCCGCTATGGGTCGGAACTGACTCAACGGTACTTAACAACAACAACAACAACAATACACAAATGAATATAAAGGTACGCAAAACAGAATTACTATTAGGATTCTAGTTTATATAAGCACAGGTTCATTACAAGTAAACATATCACTGTGAGGGCTACAGACAAGTTCTTTCAGTAATATACTTGACTTAGTCTTGTTAGGGTGCCTTCACAAAAAAGGTTCAATGAAAACAGAAGAGGATCTGCTGAGTCAGTTATATTGAAGGCAGAGATATCAGCTCTGAAGACCAAGATGATTGGGGGACATCAAATGAGTCATCTTTATTTTCTCAAAGGACACAAGACAATCACAGGAAATTTTACTGTTGCTGTTGTTAGGTGACATCAAGTAATTTAGTATTCCTAGGAACTCTAAGTTCAATAGACTGACACATTGTCCAGTGCTGAGTCATCTTCACAATTATTATGTTTGAGTCCAGTGTTGCAACTACACTGCCAATCAGTCACAAAGAAGTTCTTCCTCTTTTTCACTAGCCCTCTACTTTACCAGGAGTCCTGGTGTGGCACTGTGGGCCAATGCACTGGACTGCAAAGTCAGTTTGAACTGCAAGATCAACGGTTCAAGCTCATGAGCCGCTCCTTGGAAACCTTATACAGGGTCACTATGAGTTGGAACTGACTCAATGGCACTTAACAACAACAACTACTTTACCAAGTATGATGGACTTCTCCGAGGACTGGTTCCTCCTGAAAACATGTCTAAAGTACAGAAATGTAGTCTCAACATTCTGGATTGTAAGCAGTCCTCTGGCTGCACTTCTTCCAAGCAG
>NW_006408564.1:12212283-12230854 GCF_000296735.1 Chrysochloris asiatica
CCCAATGCAATATGTTGTTTAATTTCTTGATTGCTGTTTCTATGAGTATTAATTGTGGATCCAAGTAAAATTGAAATCCTTGACAACTCTAATCTTTTTTGTTAATCATGGTGTTGTTTACTGGTCCAGTTGAGAGGATTTTTGTTTTCTTTACCTTGAGTTGTAATCCATACTAAAGGCAACATAGCCTTTAATTTTCTTCAGCAAGTGTGATCAAGTCCTCATCGCTTTCAATAAGCAAGGTTGTGTCATCTGCATATTCCAGGCTGTTAATGAGTCTTTTTCCAATCTTGATGCTATGTTCTTCTTCATATAGTCCAACTTCTCAGATTATCTGGTGAGCATAGAGATTGAATAAATACGGTGACAAAATATAAGCACGATGCATGCCTATCCTGGTTTTAAGCCATTCGGTATCCCTATGTTCTGCGTGAAGGACTGCTTCTTGGTCTAAGTACAGGTTCTGTATGAATAGCATTAAGGTTTCTGGGACCCCCATTGTTTGCAATGGTATCCATATTTTATTATGATCTACACAGTTGAGTGCCTTCAATAAAACAGAAGTAAACATCTTCCTAGTATTCTCCACTTTCAACCATGTCTGACATCAGCCATGAATCCTTCATTCCATGTCCTCTTCTGATCTCAGCCTGAATTCCTGGCAGTTCCCTGTTGATGGACTATGAATTTTTTTAATTATCTTCACAAAATTATACTTGCATGTGCTATAAATGATATCGTTCGATAATTTATGCTTTCTTGGGAATGGGCACAAATATGGATCTCTTCCAATCAATTAGCTAAGGCATCTGACTTTCAAATTTCTTGGCATAGATAAGTGAGGACCTCCAGTGCTGCATCAACTTGCTGGAGCATTTTCATTCCTGAAGCCATGTTTTTCACCAGAATGTTCAGTGCAGGTTAGACTTCTTCCTTCAAAGACAATAGTTCCTAATCATGTGCTACCTCTTGAAATAGCAAGCCATCGACTAGTTCTTTTTGGTATCTTTTGTGTATTTCTTCCACCTTTTTAGAAACTTCCTGCATTGTTTTGCTCAAAGAATTCTTCAATACTGAAGGCTGAGGTTTGAATTTTTCCTTCAGTTCTTTCACTTTGAGAAATGCTCAGTCAGTCCGTCCCTTTTGGGTTTTCTCACTCCAGGTCTTTGCACATTTCATTATAATATTTGACTTTGTCTTCTTGAAATTTTCTTTTCAGCTCTTTGACTTCCTCATTTCTTCCAGTTGCTTTAGCATCTCTGTGCTCAAGAATAAGTTTCATATTCTTCTGTAGACATATTATTATATAAGAAATATTTCATTTAAGCACTTTATAACTATTATTTGTCACATATTGTTCTCTGACTTAAATTTAGAATAAACATTACTAAGCTTTGTCTGGATTGGTATGGGAGAAGGATGACAAGAGAAGTTCCCAGACTGGGTGACACCAGTCCTAGTCACACCCTGGTTCCATTGTATATTTATATCTGGATCTTGGAACATAAATTTGGAGAAATAAATCCAACATTTCCTGATAAATCACATTTTAAAGTAATAGATTATTTAATGTTTCATTTAAAGAAAAAAGATGAATGGATATAGGATGACGTTTCATTAATCTTTCATAAGATTTGCTACAAAAAAAAGTAGTAGAGACGACAGTGCCTGCTTGCCCCTTTAGCAGAGAATGCAGCAGACCTTGTTTGAGAGATTAACTGAGGCAATACACTCAGAAGACTTAGGACTTTAATTCCTTTTCTGCTCATGTGTTTAACCATGGTCAAGAAACTTACTCTAGAGTTTGGTGTTATACTTACTCTCTCAACTGTAGAGAACTTACATAATAATAACATCAGTATGAATTTCTCCTCAAGAGTACTTGTCACAACCTGCCTCAGGAGTTGAGAACTTAACTATTCTTTGTCTGGTCATCAAATGCTCATCAGATCAGGTGACTGTAACAGTATCTTCTGCTTGTCTCTCCAGACTCAATACCCCATCCTTTTTTTGAAGGCTGGTCCACATGGATTTGAGGATTTGACAACTGACTTGCCTATCCTCTGACTTCCAGCTGTGTTTGGTCAATGGGCAGTCCTGGAAAGAGGTTAGAGGGTTAGAGGATTGGGACCACCCTGCAGTGGGGGCAGCTTGGCTCTGTTCATCTTCTGAAAGCTATTATGCTCTCAGGTGGCATGTTATATCTAATTCTCCTTCCTTATAGTTTCTGGTAAATGCTTCTGCCCCTAGTCCTGTAGATCAATGGGAGTTAAGAAACCCTTTTAGCATCTCATTACTGCACTCTCCTGTGTACTTCCTGAAAAGAAGATGGCTATCTAAACAAAGTACAAAGACCAGTTGGGAGGGAGTTCTTGCTGTTTCCACATAGAGGTGATCACTGAGACTAAGCTTCTGCCTGAGATTTTCAAGACAGGGAACATCTAGAAATAAAAGTGGTGGAATGGAGGTAGGAACCACAGGAAGGAAGGAAATAACTATTGTTGCATGGAGAGGACTGTAATCATTGAGATGAAGCAAAATGCATGACGTGTGGAATGTAAAACTGATGATCTTGTTTGTAAACCTTCAATCAATTTACAATAAAAAGGTTTTTTGTTGTTGTTGTTTTAAAAAGTAGCGTATTGATGAGTTAAGTTTAGGACGTGCTCCAAAGTGAGGAAGCAGAAAAAAAAAAGCTGAAAAAATGGGATGGAGAAACAATAACTGAAAGGCTAAGAATCAACAGGAGGGATGATATAGTCCAGAAGCAAAATGAAGAAGTATAAGAAGGAGTTGGTCTGTCTAGAAAGTGATGGCTGAGAAGAGGCTTTGATGTGGAAACTGAGATCTTTGTTGACGAAGGGCAGGTAAGGATCAGAACCGCCTGTTGCTGTGATGGAATCAGCAAGCCAATAGATGTCTCTGAGCCCATTTCTTACTCGGCAGGCAGAGAGCATACCATTAAACTCCCATGGAGGGAAATGCTTCCTTGATTCATTTTTCCAGCATTCACTGTATTCCTGATATGAGCCAGGTACTGGCAGAGGATTTATTCATCACTGCAGCTTTGCTCTCTGCTGTGTCTAAAAGCTGACCTTGGTGTCCTCTGAGTTTCATCCCAGAGAATAGCACAGCAATTGAGCAATCCCCCAGGCACAGGTGGACAGAATTTGAGAATGATATAAAAACAAGATTCCCTTCCTTCCTTGAGACTCTGGGCTTGTGTGGCTGAATCCTGTAGTTTCAAAAGGGGAGTGCTGGGCAGTAGGTGATTTCAACTCAGTTGAAAAGCAACAAGTGTTTGCTGAGATTTTACCATATGCTGAGTAAAGACACAGATGCAGTGGAAGCAGAACTAAATGAAATGGCCCCTTCCCCCCAGGTGCAGAAAATAAAAACAATATGCATCAGATGGGAGCAGGGTGGAGCCCATAAATCACTCTTCATGATTAGTGAACATGTGTGTGGTTATCTATAGAAACAGAGACAGAAGAATCCAATATCTTTTCCTATGTGTACTTGTTTTATAACATCTATATATTCACCAGGAGTCAGTATTGGAATAAGAAAAACAAAACAGCCAAATCAGCAATTCAACTCCTATGTATATATACCAGAAAAGACTTAAAACCAGAGACTTGAAGATACCTGTATATGAAAGTTCACAGCAGCACTATTCACATTAGAGAATAGGTGGAAACAGCCCAAATATTCATTAACTAATGAGTACAAAGACAAATGTGGTATATTCATACAATGAGTAGTGCTGTTGGCATTTCGAATCCACCAGCTGCTCTGCAGGAGAGAAATGAGGCTTTGTGCTCCCGTAAATATTTGCAGCCTTGAGAATCCTATACAAGGTCACCATGAGTCTGATACAGGATTTCTAAGACTGAAAATCTTTATGGGAGCAGACACTCTCATCGTTCTCCCTTGGAGAAGATGGTGGATTTGAACCACTGACCTACGGTTAGCAAGCCCATGTCTAACCCAGGGCTCCTTAATCATAGAGAAGATAGTTTTAAATAGGTAATTGTTAGTTTGTTTATTGTTTTGTTGTTGTTTTTATATCACCTGTGCCTTGCACAGGACCTATCACTAAGTAAAGATTTGATAAATGTTTGCTAATAATGAATTAAGGAAAAATGGGCTAATTTTCCTAGTCTATCAAGGGCTTTGTCTCATATGTGACTAAACTGGTGTAGGGAAAATAATAACAATTTATTTTAAACTTTAAATTCATTTGAGTTTGAAAAAACCGGATTCATTATAATGACTTTTCTATATTTACACGTTTTTTAACCTCCAAGTAGGAGAATCCAGAATCATGTGTATAGCTTTAAAGTACTCCATTATTATCCCACTTCCAGTGAAATGACCATCAGATTTAAAATGTCAGGAAGACTTCAAGGGCTGTTTTTTTTTTTTTTTAACTTTTCAGAATCCCCATAGTTATCTTTAAAGAAGAAGTCAATATTAAAACCAGGAATGAAAGAAGGGAAGAAAACAAGAGACAAGAGAATAAAAACAAAACAAGCCTCAGAAGATGAAGACAAGAAAGAATTCTTCATTCTACACACATTTTCACTCACTAGTCTATCAGTTTTTCATACTGAAGGTGCATGCACGTTATTGTGATGCTGAAAGCTGGAATGCTTTTTAAAATACAAGCAGGGTGCACTGATGCATTGGAGTTATGGTGTTGGAGAAATAGATTAAAGGTGCGATATTAAAGTCCATATATTAAAGAACTGCCAGCAAAACAAAATAATCCGTGTTGAGAAGTATACATCCAGAATGACCCTAAGAAGCCAAGATGGCCAGGCATTGTCTCTCATACTTTGGATATTTTATCATGAGGGACCAGTCACTGGCGAAGGACATCATGCTTGGTAAAGTGAAGGGATGGCAAAAAAGAGGGAGGCCCTTAATGAGATGGACTGCCACCATGGCAGCAATAATGGGCTCAAGAATAGCAGCAATGGTGAGGATGGCACAGGAACGGATGATGTTTCATTCTGTTGTACATAACGTTACTATGGGTTGGAACCAACTCAATGGCACCTAATCGCAGCATGGGAAAAGATGGAATTATGCAGAAAGCACTGAAAGAAAATGGAAGGAGTACATAGAGATACTGTACCAAAAAAGAAATGACCCATGTTCAACCTTTTCAAGAAGTAGCATATGATCAAGATTTAATAGTCTTGAAGGAAGAAGTCCACGTTCAACTGAAGGCACTGGTGGAAAACAAGTCTTCAGGAATGGACAGATGACACATTGAAATGTTTCAACAAACTGATCGAGCACTGGAGGCACTCAGTCATCTATCCTAAGACATTTGGAAGACAGATACCTGGACAATAGGTTGAAACAGTTTCATATTTGTGCCCATTCTAAACAACGGTAACCCAGTGGAATGCAGAAATCATGGAAACAATATCATTAATATCACATGAATGTAAAATTTTGCTGAAGATAATTGAAAAATGATTGTAACAGTGCATCAACAGAGACCGTCCAGAAATTTCAGCTGGATTCAGAAGAGGATGTGGAACAAGGGATATCATTGCTGACATAAGATGGATCTTGGCTGAAAGCAGGGTATATGAAAACAAGTTTACTTGTGTTTCACTGACTATGCAAAGGCTTTAAACTGTAGATCATGAAAAACTATGGATAACATTGTGAAGAATGTGTATTCTAGAACACATAATTATGTTCATGAGGAACTTATACATAGACCAAAAGACATTTTAACAGAACAAGAGACTACTGCATGGTTTTAAATCATACAAGGTGTGCTTCAGGATTGTATCCTTTCACTATACTTATTAAATCTATATGTTGACCAAATAATCCAAGAAACTAGAATATATGAAGAACCTGGCATCAGGATCGGAGGCAGACTCATTAACAACCTACAATATGCACATGATCCAACCTTGTTTGCTGAAAGTGATGAGGACTTAAAATATGCACTGATGAAGATCAAAGACTCTAGCCTTTAGTATTAATTGCACTTCATTGTAAAGAAAATGGACCATCTTCAGCATCTGTGAGCGGCTGCAGAGACAAGAAAACATATCTGTTTCTTACAGAGACAATGGAGACAATAACTGCAGCCATACAGCTCAGCCACAGCCATACTCTCTACAACTCCACCAACCGCTCTAGAGTCCTTACCAACTGCTACACACCGGATCAAAAACAACAACGAATGTCAGCTAAATTCACTGTTAACAGAACTGCATGATAGTTAACAAAGTGTGACATGCAAATTTATCTCTTGGTCACAACCACCAAGAGGCAGCTAGAGAGTGTCTTAGAATATACCAACATACATTCATACCAACATACATTCATCAACTTAATGCAAATACAACATGACAATGCCACAAAAGCAACAGGTAATTTCAATTTACATGAAAAAACAAGACAGAGTAGCTCAAACAAAAGACCAAGAGTCAAAGCTAGAAAATGTTTTTCAGGATAAAGAGGCACTGGAACTACTTGGAAAAGAATTCAGGAGAATGATATTTAGGTATCTCCAAAAGATTGACAGAAAGGCTGAGGAAAACAAGGAAGAATTCACAAAAGCTCTACAAGAACAATCAAACAAAATAGATAAAGGTTTGGAGATAGTACAAAATCTACAATCAGAAATCCAGAAAATGAATAGTACGATGTCAGAAAAGGACATTACACTGAAAGGTCAAAGGAGTAGAAATGAATCAATGGGAACCAGAATTAATGAGCTGGAAGACAAATTTCTCAATACTAGTAAGGTAGAAGAACAATCAGAAAAAAGAATGAAAAAAACTGAGGAAAGCCTAAGATTCCTGTGGGATAGCATGAAGAAGAATAACTTACAGGTGGATCAGAATTCCAGAACAGGCAGAGACTAAGGAAAACACAGAAAATATAGTTAAAGAGCTGCTGAAAGAAAATTTCCCTAACATCACTAAAGATGAAAAGATAAGCATTTAAGAAACTAAACAAACCCCAAACAGGATAGAACCCAAAAGAAAATTACCAAGACATATCATAGACAAGCATTCCAAAATCAAAGACAAGGAAACAATCTTGAAAGCAGCTAGGGAAAAATGAAATGTCACTTACAAAGGAAAACCAATAAATTTAAGCTCTGATTTCTCACCAGAAGTCATACAGGGAAGAAGGCAGTGGGGAGATGTATACTCTGAAAGAAACTTCTGAAAGAAAAAAACTGCTAACCAAGAATCATGTACCCAGCAAAACTGTCCTTCAAACATGATGGTGAAATTATATCATTTACAGGTAAACAGAAATTAAAGGAATTTGTAAAAACCAAGGCAACTTTATAAAACGAAAAAACAAAAAAACACTAAAGGGAGTCCTGTTACTAAGAAACAACAACAGTGGACAGTTAAAGAATGACATACCCTGCAACACCCCCGGAACTCAATCTAGATATAGAAACATCCAGAGTAAAACAAGCCTACAAGACTGAGAACAGGGAATCAGAGATGTCAATGTATAACAAAGACAATTACAAAGCAAAAAGAGGAAACAGTGTAGACAAAGAGCTTCCAAATGATAAGGAAATCAAGTTAATTTCAAGATAAAACAGATTGCTTTAAGATGGGGCGAAAGTTAATAAATTACAGAGTAATCTCAAATAAACTTAATCATCACATCAAATCAAGAAAAGGAAAATTCATGAAGATTTTGTAAATATTAAAACTATGAAGAAATTGTCAAGAAAACAACACAGAAAAAAATGGACTCAGCACAGAAAAACATACAGAACAAAGCAAGCAGCAGTAATACACAAAAAAATCACATACACAGCACCTATCGATATTTACACTGAACTACATACCTATCGATATTTACACTGAACAACAATGCATTAAGTACACCAGTCAGGAGACAGAGAGTGGCAAAATGGATAAGAAAACCGAATCCTTCAATACACTGTCTACAAGAGATACATCTAACACACAAAGTCAAGCAAAGATTCAAAATTAAAGGTTAAAAAAATATATATCAAGATAATGGTATTAAAAAAATGAGCAGGAGTGGCAATATTAATTTCTGATAAAATAGACTTTCAGGCAAAAACCAGCCTAAGAGACAAAGGAGGATATTATCTCATGATTAAAGAGTCAATTGAACAAGAAGACACAACCATAATAAATATTTATGCTCCCAACACAAAAGAGTCTCAAAATATATAAATCAAAATTTAGTAGAATTGGATAAAGACATTGATTGTTGTTGTTAAGTACCATGGAGTCAGCTACGACTCATAGTGACTATGCATAGGGTTTCCAAGGCTGCAAATCTTTACGGGAGCAGAATGCCTCATCTTTCTCCCATGGCCATGCTGGTAGTTTCGAACTGCTAACCTTGAGGTTGTCAGCCCGACTCGTAACCACTATGCTACCAGAGCTCCTTAAAGAAATTGATATGTCTACAATAATAGTAAGAGATATGAATACACGTTTTTTTAAAAAGTTTTGAACAACATGAACAAAATACAGCAAAGACACAGATGAACTAAATAACACAATCAATAAAGTTGATCTCAAACATTTATACAGAGCACTTGACCCAATCATAGCACAAAGCACATTCTGTGCAAGTGCACATGGAACAATCTCCAGAAAAGACCATATGTTAGGCTAAAAGCAAGGCTCCACAAATGTGAAAATGTCAAATTCCTATACACCATATTCTCAGATCACAACACTATATATTAGAAACGAACAATAGGAAGATCAAGGAAACAAAATCAAATGAATGGAAACCGAATAACACCCTGCTTAAAAGCTGCTGGGCAATGTTGTTGCTAAGTGCCATTGAGTCAGTTCCGACCCATAACAACCCTGGTACAAGGTTTCTGAAGACTGGCTGGTGAGCTTGAACCATCAACTTAATGGTTCAAATAGACTTTACAGTCCAGCGAATTAACCCACAGAGCCACACTGAAATAAAAAATTTCTTGTAGCAAATGAGAATGAAAACACAACATGCCAAGACATTTGGAATGTAGCAAAAGCAGTGCTTAGAGAGCAATCTGTAGCAATAAATGCACATATCCAAAAAGAAGAAACAGCCAAAATGAACACATTAACACAACATCTCCAACAATAAGAAAAGCCCACCAAAATAACCCTACAATCAACAGAAGAAAAGAAATAATAAAGATAAAGGAATTAGAAAAAAGAAAAACAAAAGAAACCCTGTGCAGGGTCACTATGAGTCAGAACCGACTCCATGGTACTTAACAACAACAAAGATTTACAGCCTTGGGGACCCTATACAGGGTGGCTATGGGAAACAATTCAGTGGCACACAACCACTACCACCATATACAAGGGTGTGATGTTGCAGCACAAGCATTGGTTGGTAAACCCACCTGTTGCACCGCCACGAACCCTGCCCCACCTCCCCCACCCCCCGTTGTTGTTATGTGCTGTCTAGTCAGTTCTGACTCATAGAAACCATAGATTAGATTTCTGAGAAGCAGTTGGTGGGTTTGAATTGCCAACCTGTGGTTAGCAATCCAGGGCTCATCCTACAGTGCCATATCAGGACTCCATACACTAGGGGGGTTCAAAAAGTTTTGGGGAAAATGCAATTAAAATATTAAAGAATTCTTCCACAAAGTTTTTAAAGTCTCCTTATGTGTGTGTGTAGCACACTAACAATATTGATGTCCCATTTACTTTTGTAAGATTCTCTGGATGCTGAGGTCTGTATGCAAGGCAGTGATATAAATTTAAGAATCTTTGATATCCTAACTCTTTGGGAACAGTACCTATTAAGAACCTAACTCTTTTTCCTTTAAATATAGTGTTGGTGGTGGTTGTTATGTGCCACCAAGTTGGTTTAGACTCATAGCCACCCTGTATAGGGTTTCCAAGGAGCTACTGGTGAGTTTGAACCTCCAACCTTGCGGTTCAAGCCAACCTTGCAGTTGAGTATTTATCCTACAGAGCCACATCTGGACACCTGTATAGGGTTTTGTTATAGTTGTTAAGTACCTTTGAGTTGGTTCTGACTCAGTATAGGATTTCCGAGGAGCAGCTGATGAATTTCAACTCCCGACCTTGTGGTTAAAACTAACCTTGCAGTCCAGTGCATTATCTCACAGAGTCACACCAGGACTCCTGTATAGAGTTTGTTGTTGTTGTTAAGTACTGTGGAGTCGGTTCCGACTTATAGCAACCCTGTACAAGGTTTCTGAGGCTATAAATCTTTACAGGAGCTGAACGCCTCATCTCTTTCCCATAGAACTGCTGGTAGTTTCGAACTGCTGACCTTGAGGTTGGCAGCTCGACTCGTAACCACTACGCTAAGTCTGTAAATTTGTACAGGAGCAGAAGTCTTCATCTTTCTCCCTTGGAGCGACTGGTAGATTCAAACTACTGACCTTTCAGTTAGCAGCCCAGCTTGTAATCCACTAGGCTACCAAGGCTTTATTAAACACAGTGAAGGATGAAATCTGGACCCTAGGTGAGGCAAAAGCCTGTCTGAGAAGGCAAATGAAAAGGAGCGATAGAAAAATAGTAAGACAGCAACCTGTCAAAGACAGAAAACTTGGGAGATACAGAAGCAATAAGACCAACCCTTTGAGATCTGGCTATCTTGGGTTTCACTGTAACGAATCATAATTCTTACTAAATTTGGAACTTGGATGATGCATAAGGAACACATTGTTGATGGAGGTTGAAAAGGAAAAAAGGAGAAGAGAGAGACAGATACAACACCAGCTGGAAACAAACAATTCATCCCTGTAAAGGGTTCTGTAGAAATTCTGATAACAACTAAAACAACTATAACATTAAAAATTCAGTGTTGGCTGAAAACGATATAATCGTGAGTGATTTCAACAGACCAGAGTTGGCATATGTTGTACCACAGGTGGATGTGAGGTCACCAAAAAACCACTTCTCAGTTTTCCCAGAAGTACAGAGTCAAAAAGGTCACTTGTGGTAAAAGATCCTTTGGATTAGTCTTTTAAATCAATGCATGAATTAAAGACAATTTACATATAAATAGGCTAATACTCTGGCTTTGAAATTAAATGAATTTTTAAAAGATTTAAGTAACTGCAGGAAAGGTCAGTTAGGCATTAAGTATACATAATGTGATTTTTGAAAACTGCTTGTCTTGTTGGTATATTAATATTTTGTATTCATTGCCAACGTCATTCTAAAAAATGCGTGCATTAATTAGCAATGCTCCAAAGTCAAAGATGGGGCTTCAAATGCAAGGAAAATGTTATTTCACAAATCAGTCTTTGGAAGGATAGGCCTAGCATCTGGATATGAAAATAGTCAAAATTAACCTTTGCTCATATATTAGTACACATTAGAACCAAATATCTCACAACATATTATAAATAAGCATGACATCGCTCCAGTGAAGTCTACCTTCAGATTAAATCTGACAATTTCATTTATAGCATTTCTGAAACACAAAAGTTGCAGGTAGTCTATTGGGTTATGGGGGATTGTGATCATAATCTGAAATCCTGATTCATTGTCTGATGGTGGTGGTGGTTATGTGCTGTGGAGTCGGTTCGAACTCACAGTGACCCTGCATAGGGTTTCCAAGACTGTAAATCTTAATGGGAGCAGACAGTCTCATCTTTCTCCTGCAGAACCACTGGTAGTTTTAAACTGCTGACCATGAAGTTAGCAGTCTGACTTGTCTAGGGAATTTAAATCTGGATGTATTTTCTAACTGTAATGTAGGGAAACAGCAGTACTTTTATAGTGTCAAATTATATATTTTCCCTGATTACCAATACACAGCGAACACTGTTGTTGAGTGGGTTCCAACTCATAAAGACCCTATATAGAGTTTCCAAGGTTGTACATCTTTCTGGGAGTAGAAAGTCTCATTTTTTCCCCTCAGAGTCGCTAGTGGACTGAAACCACCAACCTTGTGGTTTGTAGCCCAGTGCTTATCCAACAGAGCCACATCAGAGCTCCCTGTGAACTACAGTACAAAATTTAAAATGGTAGACCAATGCAATAACACTGTCAAAGTCACTTTCATTAGATAAATGAATTCCAAATTCTCAGATGAGCCCTGTTGTCTCTATGAGATGATTTACTGACCAGTTGGTTTGGAACAATTGGGAAAATGGAGTAGGATAAAGGTGGGGAGGGAAAACAATGAGCATTAGTCTGTTCAAACTAGGTCCTAAACTGCCACCTCTGTTCCTAACAGAGTAACTTCCCTTTCATCTGTTGTATATACTGGTTCTCTATATTGGAGTCCACTGAACAAAGGCGCCTCAGTTAAAGGGGGAGGAGGAAGGAGAACAAAAATCACTGATATAAACCCAACACCTCCACAGTTACCAGTTTATTATATACTGGTCAAATGCCCGTGGCAAACATTAACAGGGTGATTCATGGTGGATAGGTTTCAATGGGGTTTTTGGACTAAGACAGACTAGAAAGAAAAATCTACAGATCTACTTCCAAATATTAGTCAGTGAAAATCGCATGGACCACAATATAATATTGCCCAATGTAGTTCTGGTAGCATAGTGGTTACGAATTGGGCTGCTAACCTCACAGTCAGCAGTTCGAAACTACCAGCTGTTCTGCGGGAGAAAGATAAGGCTTTCTGCTCCCATAAAGATTTACAGTTTCGGAAACCCTGTACAGGGTTGCTATGAGTTGGAACCGACTCCACAGCACATAACAACAACAATAATGTAGTTCTAGAAGACGAACCCCCTAGGTTGGAAGGAACTCCTAACAAAATGGCCACAACAATAGACTCAAACAGACCAATGATTATGAGGATGGTGGAAGGCCAAGCAATACTTCGTTCTGTTGTCCTTGGTATCACCCTGAACCGGATACCGCTGAAGGGCGACTGAAAATAACAGTCTCATCCACTAATTCTCGGAGTTGCTATGTAAATAAGTAAACAAACATTTAACTAAAACTTCTCACCTTGTTATTATTATTACAATTTCTGAAGGTGCTAAGTAGAAACTAAGTGAAGGCCTTGGAAATGATCCAACTATCTGTATTTACGGAGTTTGTGGTGTACCCAGGA
Source organism: Chrysochloris asiatica (assembly GCF_000296735.1). NCBI lineage: Eukaryota > Metazoa > Chordata > Mammalia > Afrosoricida > Chrysochloridae > Chrysochloris > Chrysochloris asiatica. Next base: position 12,225,361 of record NW_006408564.1, read on the forward strand.
CTCTGCTATGTATACTATAGCCTATGGAGCTAGAGAGAGAGATGATGCCTCACCATCCTGGCTTCCAAAGAGCATTCTGGCTGTACTTATTCCAACACAGCTTTATTTGTTCTTCTAGAATCCATACTATTATTAGTATTCTTTTCCAATACCATAACTCAAATGCATCACTTCTTCTAAGGTCTTCATTATTCATTGCTCAACTTGCATATGCATAGAAGCTACTGAAAATACCACGGCTTGGGGCAGGAGTACTTTAATCCTCCAAATTACATCTTTGCTCTTCTACAGTTTAAAGAGGTCTTGTGAAGCAGATTTGCTTAACCCAATATGTTGTTTGATTCATGAGTGTTGACTGTGGATCCAAGTAAATGAAGTCTTTGACAACTTCAAACTTTTCTCCATTTATCATGTCATTTAGTGGCCCAGTTGTGAGGATTTTTGTTTTCTTTTCATTGAGGTGCAACCCATAGAGAAGGCTGTGGTCTTTGACCCTCACCAGTAAGTATTTTAAATCCTTTTCTCTTTCAGCAAGCAAGGTTGTATCATCTGCAAATCTCAGGTTTTTACTGAGTCTTCCTCCAATCATGATGCCACATTCTTCTTCATATAATCCATTTTCTCAGATTATTTGCTCAGCATATAGACTGAACAAGTTTCGTAAAAGAATATAACCGTTTAGTGTCCCCTTGTTCTGTTTGAACAACTGCCTCTTTGTCTATGTAAATGTTTCTTATGATCACAATTAAGCGTTCTGGAATACTCATTCTCTACAGTGTTGTCCATAGCTTGTCATAATCCACACAGTTGAAAGCCCTTTATTAGTCAATAAAGCACAGGTAAGCATCTTTCTAATATTCTCTGCTTTCAGCCCAAATCCATCTGGCATCAGCAATGATATGCCTCATTGCACATCATCATCTAAATCTGGATTGAACCTCCGGCAATTCCCTGTCAATGTATTGTTGCAGACATTTTTGAATTATCTTTAACAAAACTTTACTTGTATGTGATTTTAATGATGTTGTCCAATGTTTTCCACATTTAATTGGGTCACTCCTCATTGGAATGGGTACAAATATAGATCTTTTCCAATCAGTTGGCCAGGTAGCTGTCTTCCAAATTTCTCTCATAGATGAGTGAGTGCTTCCAGTGCTACATCAATTTGTTGGAAATATTTCTATTTGTATTCCATCAATTCCTGGAGCCTTGTTCTTTATCAATGGACTCAGAGCACCTTGGACTTCTTCCTTCAGTACCATTGACTCTTGGTCACATGCTAGCTCTGAAAATGACTGAACACCAACCATTTCTTTTTGAAATGAATGCTTCTTTGAAGCCAGGATGGCATGACTTAGTCTCTTACACTTTGGACATATTATTAGGAAGGACTAGTCATGGAGAAACACATCATGCTTAGTTAAATGGAGGGTCAGCAATAAAGAGGAACACCCTCAAAGATATAGAATGGCACACTGGCAACAATATGTTCAAGCTTGACAGTGATGGTGAGGTTTCCACAGGAGTAGTCAGTGGCTAACTCTGTCGTGCACAATGTCCCTATGAATCAGAATGGTCTCTAAGGTACCTAAAAATCAATAATAGGGGTATAGGTGCAATACAAAACTTATTGCCAGTTCTCAAAAAGCTTAAAGGAGTGATAAAAATAATACTTAAAAAAATGTGAAAACAATATAGTATGTTTAAGGCACCAACATCCAGCTAAAAATAGACATCAGATCTTTTGTCAAGTATCAACAAAATGGCAACCTTGAATAATCTGAGGGTTGAATAATCTCCAGTGGACTCTCACTTTCCTGAATCTTTGTCTTTCTTTAAGCCAAATGGACACTATAAACAAATCTGATAATCAGCAATTGATTACATCCTTATGAAATACATACATAGAAAGGATTTATAGAAGAATGTAAACAACACTCCCTATTATATCATCTATAATGTTATGCACGTCTCTTCTCCAAGTTGGTGTCTTCCCATCAGTACTTACCAACAAGTTATTTCTCAGGATCTTTCAGATGGCAGGCTGGTACCAAACATAGGCATACTGAGTCAGAAGACTTGGGGACTTCTCTCAAGCCTGTTGAGAGATGTCCTGACAGGAGAAGCAGCAGCCTCCAATCAGGATGGCCTTCTCCAAGACCTACTCACCCCTACTTCTGCAGAAATAAACACCTTAGACACTGCTGTTTTGTCGAATATCCAGGATTATAATGAGAAAATACCCAGCTGTTTATGACAGGCACAGGGATTTTGGTAAAGCGTTTATGCAACCTGTTTGTGGAAGAGAGAATAAATAGCCATGTTCATAGATATGTCTACACACACATATACACATACACAATCACACAGAGTAAGTGAGTTAAACCCATGCCATTGATAGCCTCTCAAATCTAGAGAAACTTATGACTGTAAATGCAGGCATGCATTCAGGATATTAAAAACAGGAGAATTATAAATACTTCAAGAATTAGCAGAATATAACTAAAAATGCACAAACAGAAGAAGATAAACTAGACGACTGGGACCTCCTAAAAATTAAATACTTATATGTACCCAAAGACTTTTCTAAAAGAGTAAAAGGAGAAGCGGCTGAAAGAGAAAAGTGTCATGGAAATAACCTACCTGAAAAGGGACTAATCTCTAAAAAATATTAAACGTCAGTACCTCAACAACAAATAGTGCAATTAAAAAATGGGCAAAGGACAGTAACAGACACTTCACCAAAGATGTTCAGATAGCCAACAAATAGATGAAGAGATGCTCTTAAGCATTAGTCATTAACCTGCTGCTGTTAAGTCAATTCTGACTCATAGCCACTCTGTAGGATAGGGTAAAACTGCCCTATAGGATTTCCAAAGCTATAATATTTACAGAGGCAGATTGCCACATCTTTCTCCTGTGGAGCAATGGTGGGTTCAAACTGTCATTCTTTTGGCTAGTAGTCAAGCACTTGGTACCACCAGACCTCCTTCATTAGTCATTAACCAACAAGAAAAACACAAAAAACAATCAAGCCAACTGCCATTGAGTCCATTCCAACTCACAGTGACCCTATGTAGGGTTTCTGAGATTGTAAATCTTTACAGGAGCAGACAGTCTCACTTTTCTACCATGTAGAGGCTGGTGGGTTTGAACCATCGATCTTGCAATTAGCAGCCCAATGCTTTATCCACAGTATCACCAGAGTTCATGAGAAAGATGCAATTCAAAAAACAACAAGATGTCATCTCATCCCAGCAATAATTTTGTGGTTGCTACATGCCATTGAGTTGGTTCCAACTCATTGTTGGACCTTATGCACAACAGAACAAAACACTGCCTAGTTCTGGGCGGGCCATCCTCACAATTGCTGTAACATTTGGTCAACTGCTGCTGATACTGTGGCAATCCATCATGTTGGGGGTCTTCCTCTCTTTAATTGATCCTCCTCTTTAACAAGCATGGTGTTCTTCAGTAACTGGTCTCCTCTGGTAACATGTCAAAGGTGAATGAGATGAACTCTTAACATTCTTGTTTCTATGGAATATTCTTTCTGTACTTCTTTCAAGACAGATTTGTTTATTTTTCTGGCAGTTGATGGCACTTTCATTATTCTTCTCCAATAACATATATCAAATGTATTAATTCTACAGTCTTCTTTATACTTTACCCAATTTTCACATACATATGAGGCAAATGAAAATACTATGGCCTCAGTCAAGAAAATCAAAGTGACATTTTTGCTCTTGAAGACCTTGAAGAGGACTTTTACAGTAGATTTGACTAATGCAATATGTTATTTGACTTCTTGACTTACACTTTATCCAACTTTCAAAAACATATGACGCAAATGAAAATACCACAGATTCAGTCATGCAAATCCAAGTGACATCTTTGCTCTTGAACACTTTGAAGAGGTCTTTTGCAGTAGATTTGCCAAGTGCAATATATTACTTGATTTCTTTTTATTTAAAGTTTTTATTGTGAATTATGTGATCATTTACATGGGAGAACATTAGTTTTATATTCATCTTATGGTATTTCGTTTCATTGAAATAATTGCAATCCCCTCCGTACATCATCAAACAGCTAAAGGGTACACCCCAAAAGACTGCATCCTGTTACCTGATTTCTTGACTGTTTCTTCCATGAATGTTGATCGTGGATCCAAGCAAAATGAAGTCTTTGAAAATTTCTCTTTTTTTTTGCATTTATCATGAGGTTATTTATTGGTCCACTCATGAGTACTTTTGTTTTCTCTACACTGAGGTGTAATTTATCCTACAGAGTATATAGTCTTTGCCCTTCATCAGTAAGTATTTTGAGTGTCTTCACTTCCAGCAAGCAATAAGGTAGTATCATCTGCATATTGCAGGTTGCTAATGAGTCTTCTTTCAATCCTGAAGGCATGCTTTTCTTCATATAATTCAGCTTTTCGGATTATTTGCTCAGCATATAGATTCAGTAAGTATGGTAAAAGGATACGATCCTGCTGTACATCATTCCTAATTTTAAGCAATTCAGTATGCCCTTATTCTGTGTGAAGGGCTGTTTCTTGCTCTATGTATATTTTACTCATAAGAACAATTAAGTGTTCTGGAATTCCCATTCCTTGTAATGTTATCCATAGTTTGTTATGATCTACACAGTTGAGAGCAAACTTTGCTCAGTTGGTTGAAACACTTCAATTTGGATTTTGTCAATTACTGGAGTCTACCAGCAATAATAGCAGTGATAAATAAGCAGGAAACAACAAATTCTCAAGAAGGTATAAGAAGACTGGGACTCGCCTACACTGCTGTTGGAATGTGAAATGGTATGACTGCTGTGGAAAATGATATTGTGTTTCTTTAAAAAGTTAGAAATAGTGATATCAGGACTGGAAAAAGATGGCGGATCGGGTGGAAGTGTAGTGATGAGCTCTGCTGAGAACAACACAAAATACAGGACCAAGAAGGCTCAGGGAATGGTCCCAGTACTCTGAACCACATATAAAGGAAGATTTAGAAGGTTGAAAGACTTACAGCTGGGGAGTTTGTGGCAAAAGCAAGAAATCCATTGCTTCCTGGTTCGGGACGCTCAACTGCTCCAGGAGCTGCCATTTTGTGTGGGGCCAAGCTGGGAAAGGATCACAGCAGCCATGGGCACCTGACAGAGCCGCAGAGATAGAGGTGTGGACATTCTTTTTTTTTTGGTATCTTTTCATTGGTCCTTTGCTGTCTGCGTACCTCCATTCTGGTAACTATAGGGGTGCCTGAGCTAGTGGGTAGCCCCACCCTCGGAGGGTTCTATTATGTATGTGCATAGATCGCCTCGAAATTTAAAGAGACAGTATCCACTTAAAACCAAATGGCCGACAGATACTCAGCCCAAGAGCAGGCCTTCAACTTCTCTTGTTTGCTTTTTGTTCCTGTGTTTTTTAACACAGGAAAGAGAAGAAGTGGGCTGTAGGGAGGGAAAAAGACCTCATATTAGGCTACAGATTTTTTTTTTT
>NW_006408564.1:12231458-12248407 GCF_000296735.1 Chrysochloris asiatica
AGTTGAGAAACATAAGGAAGAAGCCAGGAAAGTGCAATAGAAATAGTGATATCATAAGACCCAGGAATCCCATTACTCAGAGAAATCAGAGCCCTGACAGCAATAGATAATACATACCCAAGTTCATCGTTGTACTATTCAAAACTGTGAATAGATAGAAACAACCTAAGAGCCCACAAGTGGATGAATAAATAAACAAAATATGGTCCAATCACCAAAGGAGTACTACACAATGTTAAAGAATAATAATGAATCTATGAAACATCTCACAATATGGATATACATAGAGGACCTTGTCCTGAGTGACACAATCACGAAAGAACAAATATTGTATGATACCACTTTAAAAAGTCAAGAAAAGTTATACACACTTGAAAAAAACATTTTTAAATTTTTACCAGGGATGGGAGGGAAGGGAGAGCCAATCACTAACAGAGAGCAGACATGCATTAACTTAGGTGAAGGGAAAGGCAATATACAATAAGAAGGAGGTCAGCACAACATGACCAAGGCAAAGAAAGATACTGCAAGGCAAACAAGAGTAAAAGGCAACAATGGTAAATACTATTACAAGCACAGTCTACTAATTGAAATAAAAAAAAAAAAATAAGAATTTACAAGTGAATGCATAGGTAGATAGGTAAGCTGAAAAAGTGTGAGCTGGAATATGGAAGTACACACATGAACCCATATAGGTTTGGTAACATAGTAGGTAATGCTTTGGGTTGCTAATTGCAAGGTCAGTAGTTCAAATTTGCCAGCCACTACACAAAAGAGATTTCTGCTCCAGTAAACATTTACAGCCTCAGAAATGTTATACAGGGTCACTATGAGTTGGGAACGACTAATGGCACATAACCACCACCATCATTCATACATAAGCAGTTGCATGTGCTGTAAATATATTCATGTACATAATAGAACAAACAGAGGGCAAAGTTCTGATAATGCCTTAGCTATACTCATACACCTTGAGGGACTGAATCACTGGGTTTCAGGACTAAGGACCTTAGTTAGAATCAGTGATATCTAGGTCAATTACCATAAAATAGTCCATAAAGCACGCTTCTATATTCTCATTTGGTGAGTAGTGACAAGGTTCTTAAAAGCTTGTGGGTGGCCACTTAAGATACTCCTATTGGTCTCTTCTCATCTAGACCAGAAAAGAGTAAAGAAAATCAAAGATTCAGGGACAAAATTAGTTCAAAGGACTATTGGATCACATGAACCACAGCCTCTACTAGCCTTGGACAAAAATAATTAGATGGTGTTCGGTTACCACTACCTACTACTCTGAACAGGATTATAATAGAAGGTCCTGGGCAGAGTAGGAGACACATGTAGAGCAAATTCAAAATCATACAGAAAAAGATCAGACTTAATGATCTGGCAGAAACTGTGGAACCCCAGAGACATTGGCCTAAAATACTCTTGAGACCTACAATTGAACCCACTGCCTGAGATCACCTTTCAGCCAAACAATTGCTAGGCCTGCAAAGTGAACAATAACACCATGAGGAATGTGCTTTTCAGACAAATCAACCATACAAGGCCAAAAAGACAGCATTAGTCCAAAACCAAAATCCAAAGACTGAAAGGTAGAGGAAAGATGGACAAATGGAAATGGAAGACCCGGGGTGGAAATGTGAAGAGTGCTGCTAAACTGAGAGGATTGAGCTAATACTGTGAAACAAAATATGTATAAACTGTTGAATGCAAAATTGATTTGTTCTGTAAACTTTGCCCAAATGACAATAAAATATTAAAAGAAAAAAAGCTTACCTGAATAAATGAATTGTCTGAGAAGCATGAATATTTGCAACAGAGTCCAGCTGGTTCCGAATGTTGACCAGCAGACCTATTGCCAATGAGTCACTGGGAGAGCAACCATGATTAAAAAGACAAAGATACTACACACAAATGACATGCTTTATTTGACAATGAGCCCTGGATTCAGAGGTACCAATGCAATCTACTAGCAAAGTGCTTTTTGGTATTCACTAGCCCACTGAGGCCAGCTACAAAAGAATCATAATACAGAACCCTCTTCAAATAGACAGAGTTTTTACAACCTTTAGGAATTCTATCCTTGCCGGGGACCTGCCTCGACATAGGGGTTCGGTTCACGAGGAGGAGATACCTGACGGCGGTAACAATATATCAAGAATACACAGAGAGAGACAATGAGGCACCCCAAAGCCAGGGTGGATACATCACTGGTGGGCAGGCTTGGGACTACAGGCATCGTGGCCTCTGCAGGCAGCAACTCACTGCCCTGAAATCTTTACTGCATGCCTTCCAACCCGTAATGCACACCTGGGGAGGCCCGAGCCTCTGCTTTATTTAGGGAAGGAGCTTCACACCAAGCTGGGAGGGACTAAAACAGGATACAGCTAACATCAGTAATTTTCCAGACATTCAGGTAACTTTACATCATACTTCGCTGGTTCGAATCCCAGGCCAGCAACTTGGTTTCTCAGGCCCAATTAACATATCTATAGCCTCTGAGCTCAGGTGGGGGAAGGTGAGAGGTAATGACAAAAGCTTGGGCGGAGTCCCGCTGTTTCGGCTTCCTGAGCCAGGTTTTCAAGAGGACTTGAGACACCCAGGTGAATGGGCTGCACCTGGAAAAGGATTAGGGAGGATGGGTTCTTTGTCTGTAGAACAAAGAACCGAGAAGTAGCTAAGATATTTTTAGTTAATCCTTTTGGAGAAAGGCTTGACCTTGCAACCTTTAGTCTTAGGCTTTAGGAAAATATCACATTTATCTGTGGATTATCAAGAGCTCCATGTATTAAATTAATACATGTAACAATATTAAGATAAAAAACAATTTGCCATTAACTGCCAGTGGCCTCATTTGTTACACTCGGGCCTATAGGGCCTCGAACCTCTGACCAGCCTTACATGGTCAGCAACATATCCTGAGACTGCCCTTCAGTAAAATGATTTCTTTCTTTTGTAAAAAACATATAATTGATGTTTTGTCTTTTACCAAGATAATGTACAGAAGCTGTTAGGAACTTGCATAATATATTAACTATGAGTAGCTGAATAGTGACCTTTGATTATGTACAATGGTTAGAATGTCTGTGCCGAAGTTAGAAGGCAGGTGACCTTTCTTTTACTGAAATTATAGAAGCAGAACTGAGGTCAGGTTAAAGAAAAAGATGATGATATCTACTGTTGTTCAGCACCATCGAGTCAGTTCCAACTAATAGTGACCTTATATGGGGTTTCTTCAGAATAGCTGGTGGGTTTGAACCATCCACCTGGCAGTTCAAACCGACCTTAGGATGGCGTGCTTATCCTATGGTGCCACAGTAGGACCCCATAGTAACTATTGTTGTTACTCTTGTTAAGTGCCATGATGTTGTTTCCTACTTGTACGGATACTGTGTAGAGTGTCTGAGGAGCAGCTGCTGAGTTTGAAACACCAACCTTGCAATTCAAACAGACCTTATGCTCCAGTGTTTATACTACATCACCACACCAAAAGTCCATAGTCCCTATGTTATTGTTGTTATGTGCCGTGAAGTCGGTTCCAACTCATAGCAACCCTGTATAGGGTTTCCAAAGCTGTAAACTTTATAAGAGGCTAGAATTCCCAAAAGAATGAAGCCATTGCTATTTCATTTTATCTCAATATTACTCGATGTTATTGTATGCTACTTCTATCTACATATAAGGATAAGTCAAAATGTATTGCTCCCAAAATCATAGAAACCTTTATTTTTTTAAAAAATGCCATATGTGAAGCTATTGCTTCTCAACATATCATCTACCTTGGTGTACACACTGCTGAAGGTGGTACCTGTGCCCTTCTGAAGAATTGCTACCTCAAGTCTTTGTTGTTGTTAAGTGTCATCGAATTGGCTCCAAATCAGCAACTCTGAAGTTCAAAATGACCTTGTCAAACTGCAGTACCACACCAAGACTCCTCAAAGTAAAGTTGACCAAAATGACAAAATGACATGAATGACCAAAATGACAAAGGAACCTTTTGGGACCTTCATTTACTGATAGGGAACAACTCAAAATAAAAACAGATACAAACATCCATCAATAATTACAATCTGGGATGTACTAAGTATACACCTTAGAAAATTGGAAGCTGTCAAAAATTAAATAGAATGCAAAACTATCAATATCCTAGATATTAGTGAGCTCAAATTTACTGGTTTGGGCCATTTTGAATTGGACAATTATATGGTTTGCTATGAGAGGTATGCCAAATTCAAGAAGAAAGGTGTCACATTCATCATCAAAAAGAACATTTCAAGATCTGTCTTAAAGTATAATGCTGTCTGTGATAGGATAAGACCCATACACCTACAAGGAAGACTAGCTAATGTCACTATTATTTCTAATTTATACACCCTCACAGTAAATGATGAAACAGAAGAATTCTAACAACTTTTTCAGTTTGGAACTGATCAAATAAGAAATCAAGATTCATTGATAATGACTGGTAAATGGAATGCAAAAGTAGAAGATAAAGAAAGAGGAAAGATGAGTAGTTGGAAAATATGGCTTTGGTGACAGAAATAATGCTAGAGATGGCATAAAAGAATTTTGCAAGATATATGACCTATTGATTGTAAATGCTTTTTCAACAACATAAAAGGTTACGAATTAGGCTGCGAAACTCAAGGTCAGCAGTTCAAAACTACCAGATGTTCCACAGGAGAAAAATGAGGCTTTCTGCTTCCATAAAAATTTACAGCTTCGGGAACCGTGTGCAGGTCACTATGAGTCGGAACCAACTCCATGGCACATACCCACCACCACCACCATACACGTGAACCTCACCAAATAAGATACACAGAAATAAAATAGACTACCTCTGAGGGAAAAGACTGTGGAAACATTCAATATCATCAGCCAAAATATGACTAGGAACATCAATTGCTCCTATGCAAGTTCAGGCTGTAGCTGAAGAAAACTAAAACAAGTAAACAAGAGCCTAAATACGAGCTTAAAGATATGACAAGTGAATTCAGAAACCATTTTGAGAACAAATTTGATGCATTAGACAGTAATGACAGAAGACCAGAAATGTTGTGGGATAACACCAAAAACATCATATATGAAAAAAGCAAAAGGTCATTAAAAAGATAGTAAACAAAATAAAAGACAAAAATGGATGTCAGAAAAATCACTGAAACTTGCTCTTGAAGGTAGAGAAACTAAAGTGACTAGAAGAAATGAGGAACTAAACGAGTTGAGCAACAAGTTTCAAAGGGCAGCTGTAGAAAACAAACGAAAGCATTATAATGAATGTATAAAGGCATGTAGATAGAAAACCAAAGGGAAGAACATGCTCGGCATTTCTCAAGCTGAAAGAACTGAAGAAAAATTCAAACCGTGACTGGATATGGAATTTTTTGCATAGAAACTTCCAGGTTTCTATGGAAAATACACTGAATAAAGCAAAAAAGCATCAAAGAAGATATAAGGAATATACAAAGTCATGAAAATATAAGGAATAGATATAAGAAATATACACAGTGTGAAAAAGACTTGGTCGTTGTTCAATGATTTTGAGAGGCAGCATATGATCAAGAATGAATGGTCCTGAAGGATGAAGTCAAAGCCTCATTGAAGGCATTGGGGTAAAACATGGCTTCAGGAATTGACAGATTACAAAGTGAAAAATTTCAACCAACTGATTAAGCACTGGAGGCACTTACTCATCTATGCCAGCTGATTGCAAGAAATCCGTATTTGTACCCATCCCAGAGAAAGGTGACCCAAAAGAATGTAGCAATCATCAAACATTATCATTAATATTACATGCAAGTAATATTTTGCTGAAGATAATTCAAAAATACTTGCAGCAGTATATCAGCTGGGAGCTGCCAGAAATCCAACTCAGACTCAGAAGAGTATCTGGAACAAGGGATATCATTGCTGATGTCAGATGGATCTTGACTGACAGCAGAGAATACCAGAAACATATTTATTTGTGCTTTATTAACTATGCAAAAACTTTCAACAGTGTGTTGTTGTGGTTGTTAAATGCCATTGACTTGGCAATGACTCATAGAGACCCTGTCTAAGGTTTCAAAGTAGCAGTTGGTGGGTTTGCACCTCCGACCTTATGCGTAGCAGTCCGATACTTATCCAAGAGCAGCACCAGGACAGTATAGAGCCTAGAAAACTATGGACTATATTGCAAAGAATGAGTATTCCACAACACTTAATTGTGTTCATGAGAAACCTTATAGACCAAGAGACAGTTGTTAGAACAGAACAAGGGGACAATGAATCGTTTAAAATCAGGAAATGTATGCACCAGTGTGGTATCCTTTCATCATATGTATTCAATCCATATACTGATCAAATAATCCAAGAAACTGGATTATTTGAAGAGGAATGTGGTTTAGAGGAAGACTCATTATGAATCTGTGATCTGCACGTGCTACATCCTTGCATTTTGGATGCAAAGTGGACTTAAAATGCTTACTGATGAAGATCTAAGACTACTGGACTCAGTATGTATTGCACTTCAAAGTAAAGAAAAGGAATATCTTCAGAACTGGACCAACAAATAGCATCTTGATAAATGGAGAAAAAAAATGAAGTTCTCAAATACTTCATTTTACTTGGATCCAGAATCAACACTCATGGAAAGGAATAGTCAAGAAATCAAATGACATTTTGCAGGAGGTAAATCTGCTGCACAAGACCTCTTTAAATTGTCCAAGAGCAAATATGTCCCTTTGAGAACTAAGACTGCCTGACTTAAGTCATGTCATTTTCAATTGTATCATATGTATGTAAATTTGGACAATGAGTAAAGAAGACAATAGAAGAATCGAAGCACTTGAATTATGGTGTTGGAGAAGATTACTGAAATTAACATGGACTGGCAGAAGAAGAAGCAAATCTGTCTCAGAAGAAGATGTAAGGAATATACACAGCCACTGCATGAATAAGAAAAGTCAGAATGCTCTTTAGAAGCGAGGCTGAGAAGACTTGGAGTCTCATAATTCATACTTGCTGTAAAGAGGTACCAGTCCCTGGAGAAAGAAATCATGTTTGGTAAATTGGAGTGCCAGCAACAAAGAGGAGGAGCCACTAATGACATGGACTGACACAGTGACAGCAACAACAGGCTCAAACATAACAACAATTGTGAGAATGACGCAGGACCAGGCAGTGTTTCCTTCTGTTGTACAGAGGATCGCTATGAGTCAGAACCAACTTGATGGCACCTAACAATGATTTCCCATCAATGTTCACGGAAGCAGTAGTCAAGAAATCAAACTGTACTGAGTTGGACAAATCTGTGCACCTGGCATCTTTAAACTGTCAAAGAGCAAAGACGTCACTTTTATGTCTAAGGTGTGTCTCACCTGTTATGGTATTTTGAATCATCTCATAAGCATGTGAAAGCCAGACACTAAATAAGGAAGACAGAAGAAGAATTCATAGATTTATGTTATGGTGTCAGTGAAAAATAATGAATGTTCCATGCACTGAGAAAAGAATAAGCAAATCTGCCTTGGAAGAAATACAGTCAGAATACCCCTTAGGAGCAAGGATGGTGAGACTTTGTCTCTTATCCTTTGGCTATGTTCTCAGGAGGGACCACTTCCTGGAAAATGACATCATGCTTGGTAAAGCTGAAAGTCAGCAAAGAAAAAGATGTCCCAATAAGATGAATCAACACAGTGACAGTAACAATATGATCAAACACAACAATTATAAGGATGGTGCAGGACTGGGTTGTGTTTCATTCTGTTGTGCAAAGATTACAAAGAGTTACAATGAGTCTGAGCCAATTCAATAGCACCGAACAACAAAATCAACAAACCTTTCCAGAAGAATTCTGCAATCTTTGATTTACACCAAGTCAAAATAGCAGTTTTGTCATTGGCAGAAGACTCAAATCACGTCCCTTTTAAATGTATTTTGAGTTGAGGGAACAAAAAGAAGTGTGATGGGGCAAGGTCAAGGCTGTAAGGTGGATGAGGTAAGGTTTCCAAACAAATTTCTCATAGGACACCCCTTGTTACCCTTGAATAATTAGTGGGTGTACTGTTTGATGGTAGAAACGTCCTTGGCATAACTTTCTTGGCCTTTTGCTCAACAATCCAGTTTTCCACTGTGTTCAATCTTCTTCCTAATAAGCCCTTAGGATTGTCCTGTGTCCTTTGGGAAAATCTTTTTAGAGGATCTCTCTTCCTTGAGTTTAATAGGCCCAACAGATCTCCTTGGAAGCCACTGTTTTGATTGGACTTCCTTTTTTAAAATGCACCCTAAGGAGACAAGTATATTACTGAAAGAACGTATCTGTAGACATCCACTAGTTGTAAAGACATATTTTATTTGGAATAAATTTAAGAATATGTGAACAGCAACCCTAGTTCTCAATCCTTAGTTTTTTGTTTTTAAATGCTCAGACATTAATAGTAGATCACAGCCATCTCAGGTCCCATGATCAGATGCTGAGTAAAGGATGCATGAAAAAGCAACTCTTTAAGGAAGAAGTCCTTACATTTCACAACACTTGACTGCTGGAAGTTAAAGACCAGGGGTTTTCTGAGATCTTGAAGAAATTCCTCAGTATTTTCCATTGTTAGTCATTATATATTTTTGGATTTTCATACTTTGAGTAACTTTGGGTAACTCATTTTCTAGTAAAATTCCAATTTGTCAAGATTTTCAATGTTATTTACAAAACATTTCTTTTTTCTCACAGTTTCTTTGCCCCTTTCAGTTCTAAATTTATGACTTTGGGCCAGTAGTACCCACCCTGCACATTTTCTATGGAATCTGAGGAAAACCCTTGCAATTATAAATGTGCATTTGCATAGCTATGTAATTCCTATGCTTTCAAAGCAAGGACACTTTCTGTTTTGCTGATCATTTCTAGTGTGCAACAAGATGCCTGGAAATCATAGGGATTCAAAAAGATAGTTTAGAACAAGTGAGGTAGAGCACTGTCTGTGTCTTTCCAGCTCCTCTAGCATGAAGCCTGTATTTCTACAGAATTCCCAACATTAATGATCTTCGAAGTACTCTTAGCTTTTAAATTGTCTTTCCAAGCTGAGCTTTCTTCCTCTATGCCTCTCTGCCTTCCCAGGCATTCCTCGCTTTCATCAATTCAAGTATACATCCTTTGTGACATCTTTGAGACCCCTTTTAATACCACATGATAGGTTTCTAAATTTCTACATTTATTTCTGAATTATTCACTTTAAAAATCATGCTAATCCTGTCAAAATAGAAGTTTCTTTAATAAGGTGTAGTATTTAGTAAGGACATGTACTGTAATGGGCTAATAACAGAAATGTTGGAGGTTTACATCTACCCAGAGGTGTCTCAGAAGACAGGTCTATGAACCTGCTTATAAAAGTCACAGCCATGGGGGCTCTATGGAGCACAGTTCTATTATGAATTTCCTGGGGTAGTCAGCAGTTGGAATCAACTCAGTGGTACCTGGCTTGGCATGAACACTCAATCCAGGTAGCAAAAGACAATGGTGTCTCAACAAATATTGGTATCCTTCATTGACTTAGCCTGGCTCCCCACTGCACTGTCATATCTCACTGTGGAAAGCAGAACCTAAAACAAAGACTTACACGCTTCAAATTTATTTGGGGAAGAGATCCCAGCAATAAATTGGGGGACTAAGGAGCTAGGGGAACTGAAGAAAAATTCAGGCCTCAATTTTCATTATTGAAAGAGTCTCTGGTCAAATTACTGAATGATGCAGAAAGCATCAAGAGAAGATGGAAGGAATACACAGAGTCACTGTACCTGAAGGAAATGGTTAACGTTCAACTGTTTCAAGAGGTAGCATATGATCAAGAGCCAATGATACTGAAGGAGGAAGTCCAAGTTACACTGAAGGAGTTGGCAAAGACAAGGCACCAGGAATTGATGGAATAAAAATTGAAATCTTTCAAGAAAGTGAGGCAGCCCAGGAGGCACTCATTCATCTCTGCCAAGAAATTTGGAAGACAACTATCTGGCTGACTGATTGGAAGAGATCCGTATTTGTGCCCATTCCAAAGAGCGGTGACCCAACAGAATGCGGAAATCACCGGACAATCTCTTTGATACCCCATAACTACAAGCATACATTGACAGAGAACTTCCAGATGTTCATGCTGTATTCAGAAGAGGCCGTGGAATAAGGGATTTCATTGCAGATGTCCAATGGATCTTGGCTGAAGCAGAGAATATCAGAAAGATGTTTATCTGTGCTTTATTGACTATGCAAAAGCTTTCAATTGTGTGGATCATGACAAGCTATGAACAACATTGCAAAGTATGAATATTCCAGAAAACTTAATTGTGATCATGAGGAATCTGTACCTGGACCAAGACACAGTTGTTCAAACAGAATATGGGAACACTGAATGGTTTAAAATTAAGAAACGTGTGCGACAAGGTTGTATTCATTCACCATACTTATTCAACCTGTAAGCTGAGGAAATATTCTGAGAAGCTGGGTTCTATGAAGAGAAACGTGTCATCAGGACTGGAGGAAGGCTCATTAACAACCTGTGATACGCAGATGATACAACCTTGTTTGCTGAAAGTGAAGAGAACTTAAAACATTTACCGATGAAGATCAAAGAGCACAGCCTTCGGTATGGATTGCATCTCAATGTAAAGAAAACAAAAATCTTCACCACTGATCCAATACACAACATTCTTTTCAATGGAGAAAAGATTGAAGTTGTCAAGGACTTCATTCTTCTTGGATCAACTATCAACACTCACGGAAGCAGCAGTCAAGAAATCAAACAACATATTGCATTAGGCAAATCTGCTGCACAAGAACTTTTTAAAGTGTTGAAGAGCAGAGATGTCAGCTTGAGGACTAAGGTGCACCTGACCCAAGCCATGGTGTTTTCAATAACCTCATATTCATGCAAAAGCTGGGCAGTGAATAAGGAAGACTGTAGAAGAAATGATGCTTTGAGTTACGGTGTTGGAGGAGAAGACTGAAAGTGCCATGGGCTGCCAAAAGAACCAATAGATCCATTTTGGAAGAAGTGCAGCAGAGTGCTCCTTGGAAGCCAAGATGGCCAAACTTCGTCTCTCATACTTCAGACATATTGTCAGGAGGGTGCAGTCGGTGGAGAAGGATATCATATTTGGTAAGGTGGAGGGTCAGAGAAAAAGAGGAAGACCCCCAACGAGATGGATTGGCCAGGTGGCAGCATCGATGAACTCTAGTGTGGCAACAGTAGTGAGGTTGGCCCATGATCGGGCACTGTTTCATTCTGCTGTGCATAAGGTCGCTATGAGTCGGTACTGACTCAATGACACCTAACGACAACAACAAAAGCAAAGGAAAGTGAAACTGTAAATAAGGGTGTCTTAAATCAGGTAAACTTGAAGTAGAACCTGAGAGAAAATCTTATACAATGTAATCAAACATAACAATGATTGTGAGGATGGTGCAAGAATAGCCATTGTTTCATTCTGTTGTGTGCTGAGTCGTGATGAGATAGAAAAGTCTATACAATATGATCAAACTTAACAACACCCTCAAGAGAAAGTGATGAAGAAGTAAGAGAGCAGAATGGGGCACGAAAGATGCTGAGTCAAGATGTGGTTTCAGTAAAGTCTAGTCCTGACTTGATCCCACAAAGAGCTTTGGAGTATGAATAGTACCACCTTAACAGCTTCAGTTAATCAGTGACTACCAATCACCTTTGAGCAGGAGTAAAGGGAACCTATACAGAAATTTTGCACAAGACAGCTCCCCTATCTTTGAGGTTAAGTCTTTTAAGAAGAGGTCTGCTGTGAGACATTAGCATTCAACACTCTAAGCAGCCAGTGCATGGGTGTGCTGACCCAATAAAGCATCCTTTGCAGAGGGAAACGCTGTGCCCTGTAGGACTGGACTGCTAATCAAAAGGTTGGTGCAAACCCACCAGATGCTCTTCAGAAACCCTAGTAGGGTTGCTGTGAGTTGGAACTGACCTGACAGAACTTGACAACAGCAACACAGAGAAACATAAAGCAAGGAAAATTCACAAATCAGTCACTACTTTGGGCAACTGGGGTTCAAAGCTGCTGAGACCCTCTGAGAAACCTTGTATAATATATCCCAGAATTGCCTAAACAAGCCTTAGAACAGGGGAGAATTTATCTACCAACTCCCATCCTCCACTGGTCAGGGGTAACTCCAGGTACTGGTAGGCTGTTAGTCCCACATCAAGGTGTCAGAGAACAGCTGGGACAGAGAATGAGGACACACATGCAGTTAAGGAAAGAGGCTTTCAGATGACATCAGTCCTAAGCTGTTTCCCACAGCAATGGCAAAAATGAAAAGCAGGTCACAAGGCATGACCAATACATCAATTAATTTATTTCCCTAAACTTTTGGAGAACATGACTATTCTGCCGTCTTACTAAGTTGATATCTTACTGGTATTTCTGGCAGGCTGGAGCTGTTCTTCCCACCTGCTACTCTTGAGCTATCTGTTTCATATGCATTTACAGTTAGGCAGTTCACATAGCCTAACAGATCGTGATTAAGCAAAAGAGAAATGATAATTAACTCATAACAGTACTGAGCTATCTGTACTTTTCTTAGGGTCACTGGAACTGGTGGTATTATTTCATCCTTTGATGATGAGTACATGCGGAATATGTCATTAAAACATTCAGATGTTGTCTATAACGAGAGCAAAGATGAACTATGTATACCAAACAGTGGTGATAATCGTAATGTGCGCACATTATCAAGCAGCCCCTGAACACCATTTTTAATAGTAAACAGTGATTCCCTTCCCCAACAAATTAAACAAAAATGTTAAGTTCCCATATTGAGACAAATCTGCAGGATGGCACATTTCCTTCAATTCACAGTCATTAAGAAGTATTGTACTTGAGGGGTTAGAAACATAAAATAGCCAACCTTCCTGTTTAACAGAGCCCAGCAAGGACTCAAAGCACAGTTCATTATTGTCATTATGAAAGAATTTCTGCCAACAAGTTACAGTCAGGTAACTATCATTCAATCATGTTGCTAATAGGAATAATTTCATGGTAATTGGTGGATTCCAGACAAGACGAGAATGCAAATGGCTGCCGGAATCATTAATGATTGGTGCTGACTTTCACGGTAAAAATGACAATGTATTAGTTTACCAGATGCTGGATCAAGCCACGGGCCATTAACAGGAGGGTGTTCTCGGAACGTTTTCAGAACAAATACCAGCTGGTTTATTTTCAGCTTGCAGACATAATCTTATGCATCCTATATCAGATCTACCACAATGCTGTCAGTTGCATCATAAATTAAAGGTTCCACAGGCTCATTATCAGCTCTGATTCTCAAAAGCAACACATTGTACTCCGAGACCCCAAATATTAAATGAGCGATTAAAGAAACTGCACAACAAAAAAACTAAAATCTCTATAAAACTATTTACAGTACTCAAGTATTCAAAATGTCCTTCATCTTCAATTTTGCCATAACATTTGTAAGAAAAAAAAAACACACCAAAAACAACTCCAGTCTTGTCAGAAAAGATTTCTAGCTGAGTCTCTTAGGAACTGGGTGTCAGTTTATTAGTAAATTTAATAAGCTGCATTGAGAACATAGGTGTCAGCAACAAATAAACACATTAAAAAAAAAAAAAAAAAACCCTCACTCCAGGAAATTTAATGTACACTACATTAGTAACCAGGATAACGCATATTTGGCAGAAATCTGCTGCACAAATACATTCTTATGAGCAAAAGTTTCCACCTTTCCAGAATCTTCTAAACCAATGTAAAACGTATTTAAATTTCCTCTTTGTCTTCTCTATGCATAAGGCTCCTCCCCACAATACTGAACAATCCATTTGGGATGGAGGGAAGCTTGCCAAAAGAAAGATAGATAGTTTTTTGCTTTGTTTTAACTGTTGATTTCCTTACATAAACTGGGGTTGTGTGTCTGTGTGTGGGATCAGATTACCCACCTGGGAAAAGACAGAAAACAAATCTTCCAATTAACACTCATCTGGCAAAGTGCTGCATTTCAAGAATCAAAACCTTGGTCAGTGGTTGTTCTTAGTCAGAAAAAGCTTTACATTACAGACGACCATGGCCTGGTCTGTGTGAGGCATTCTCTTACCACGAGTTGTGTGTGCAATATGACTCCTTGTAATTATCGCCTATATGAACAGTAATTGTTAATTAGTGCATTTGTAACCAGCCACCGCCAAAGACAGGATGGCATTCTTACATCATGATTAGGGGTTTTGTGAGCATTGTGAGGTGGGGGACACTTTCTCACTGAGGACACTTCCGCCCCATTCACGCTCATTCAGCTCTTTCTAGGGGAAGTTAAAAGCTGCAGTGATAATCCCTTAAGTATGACTTGGAAGAGAATAAAAGGTGCAGTGTATAAGCAGTTGGATGAGGAAGGCTTTTATGTCGAGAGTCACTGAATGGATGACCAAGGACACTGCGAGTGGGGAAAGAGAGGGGTCGACTTTCCTTTCTAAGGTGGTGAAAGACCCGGGAACAGCGTACCAGTTGAAGCCCCTTTAATGATCCCATTGCTGTGCAGTCCCTGTCCCTTATTTCACCTTGTTCCCTGGTACCAAACAGCTCCTCTTTGCCATTTTACATTCAGAGGGGGGTGGGGGAGCAAAGCGATTTTTGGTAGGAACCCAGTTTCTCGCTGAATGCCAACTCAGCCAGCTGGCACCGAACAGGCCAACCCTTCTTCAGAGGAGGTTAGCAAAACCCAAATTAGCATGCTCCATTTTAAAAACTTGCTTTTATTTAAAGACTAATTCATGACAAACAGTGGCTCCAACACTAAGGTCTGGCGCCCCGGGGGGCTGGCACCCAACCAAACACATGCAACTAATTGCCACCCTCAGATGACATGCAACTAACAAGCTCCATTTTGAGGCAGTACATTCACTCAGAATGTAACCCCGGAAGGCAGGGGATGCAGAAAAGCTCCTTTCATAACGCTGTCCTAGGCTAACCATGGCAGCACAGCTCCTGAAAAACACTTTTGTTTCCCTGCACTAACAGTGTGTCTCCACGGGTGGCCGCAAACATGGCTAACTTACAGGGAGGTGTGATAAAAGGTGGAGATAGGGGCTCTTGTCCTCTTTTTCAAGGAAAGACCCAGAACTTTATACTATCTCAAAGTGCAGCATCTTTCTCCAATGGCAAATCTACTGACAACCTAATAACTGGATTTAAATGCTCTGGCCTCCATTGTTTAACCAAGGATTCAGAAGCCAAGATGATGTTATTACTGTTAGCTGTCTTCTAGACAACACTCCATGAACAATGGAAAGAAATACTGCTCCATTCTGATCCAACCCCACGATCAGTTGCAGATCAGACTCTTGTGATCCATGGAGGTTTCATTGGCTGACTTTAAGAAATACATCACCAGATTTTTCTTCCTTGTCCATCTGAGTCTGAAAGTTCTACTGGCATCTGCTTAGCATCATAGCAACATGCAAACCTCCACTGAAGAAAGGTGCTAACCGCACATGAGATGGGATAACCAGGAATCGAATCCTTATCTCTCCATGGAAAGTGAGGATTCTCACCTATACCCCCAATATAGAATTTCAAATTTCGGCTCCACCATTTACTAGAAATTGGCATTACAGATGTCTCAGTTTCCTCTTCTGTAACAATAGCACCTACTGTCTAGGATTATTATGAAGGTAGATCATTTAATGATATGATTATTGCTTTCTGAAAGAAGATTTTTTGGTCTGAGATACCTCATCCTTCTGAAGATAATTTATTCTTTATATAATTTGCATTTCAGTCAAACAAAGTGTACATACTTCTCTTAAACTTGCCAAGATTTCTAATGCTAAGGAATGCTCACCATCTTCCACTGTCCTTTCCCATTGCTCAATTCTGCATGATCAAATCCTATTTTTTTCCTCTTCTTTCTTCTTCTTGTTGAGCTCTGATCATCCAGTCATTGAAGCCAGTTCAAATGGGTATTACCTGCAAGTGTGGGTGCTCTTGTACATATAACCTCTCTTCTTATCAGCTGGACACTTCACTCTCCACTCTAGTCCTCTGTGGCTATGTCACTGACTGTGGGCCCAGGAGTCCCCAGATCTTGCCAAAACTGTTGGCCGTTTAGGTTCACAGGAGTGTATTGAATGTGGTTGGACTTAGCTTGCAGATTCATTGCTGTTTTTCCCTCACTTCCCCTTATAGGTAACCAACGTGGTCACCAGTCAGAGCACGTGTCTGCTCGTGTATTCCCATTGAGTCTCAGTCCTGGAAGGGGGTTTGCACTGAGGGGTCACAGCCACTTGCCTGGATGTCTCCTGGGTGAAAAACTTGCTTGTTCTTGTAGTAGTCATCCAGACTGCCATTATTGTTTTGTATTTTTCCTGTCGGTCTTTCTTTCAAAACGTATCTTCTGTTCTTTTAGCCACTCCAGGCTGGTCTGCTTGTCCTTTCAACTGGAAATTTCTCACCTCAGAAGATTCTGGATGGG
Source organism: Chrysochloris asiatica (assembly GCF_000296735.1). Lineage (NCBI taxonomy): Eukaryota > Metazoa > Chordata > Mammalia > Afrosoricida > Chrysochloridae > Chrysochloris > Chrysochloris asiatica. The sequence continues at coordinate 12,247,930 of NW_006408564.1, forward strand.
TTTCAAGATTCCACCCATGGTCTTATGTAATGCAGAGGCTCTGTAGGAAGCCTCCTTCACTGGGCATGTTGTAGTCCCATTTTAGGTATTCCAATCAGTTATAGGCAGAAGATGGACTTATAAGCTTTCTATGGTGATATTCTGGCTATTCCTTTCTCTCACCCTCAACTGTCTATTTTATAATGATATGCACGGGAAACCAAGATTTAAAAGACAGCCAAGCATCTTAACATTATTTCCCCCTTTTTGTCCATTCCAACCGTGTCTCGATCCCTTTATCCCAGAGCCCTGACATTCCAAGGTTGTGCATACATCATTATTTACCTCTGTCCCACTCAGCCCATGCAAACCTGCCTAATTGTTTTCCCATTGGTCTTGCTCTTCTAGTTCCCGCCCCCTTTTTGTGTACTGCCCCCATCCCCAGCACCCAAACTATCCTGTGTCTATTCCCTACCAGTGCTCCACCTTCCCCTCCCTC
>NW_006408564.1:12248602-12249720 GCF_000296735.1 Chrysochloris asiatica
ATCCATTCTTCTTTTGATGTGCACTTAGGCTGTCTCCATCTTTTTGCTATTGTGAATAGTGCTGCTATGAACATTGGTGTGCATATATCTACTTGTGTTATGGCTCATATTTCTTGTGGGTAAATACCAAGTAGAGGAATTGCTGGATCATAGGGTATTTCTATTTATAACCTTCTGAGGAAGTGCCATATTGCTTTCCAAAGAGGTTGGACCATTTTGCAATTCCATCAGCAATACAGGAGCATCCCAGTCTCTTCGCATCATCGCCAGCATTTATTGTTCTCTACATCTTTTATTTTGGCTGTTATTGCTGGTATGAGATATCTCATTGTTGTTTTGATTGGCATCTCTCTAATGGCTAGTGATCCATCGTGAACATTTCTTCATATGTTTGTTGGCTACCTGGATCTCCTCCTTGGTGAAGTGTCTGTTCATGTCCTGTACCCATTTTTAATTGGGTTATTTGTCTTTTTCTTGTAGAGGTGTTCTAGTTTCCTATGTATTTTAGAAATGAATCCCTTGTCTGATATGTCATAGCAAAATATTTTTTTCTGATTCTGTGGGTTACCTTTTGTATTCTTCTGGTGAAGTCTTTTGATGCACATAAGTTTTTAATTTTTAGTATGTCCCAATCATCTATTTTGTCTAATTTTGTTTGTGTAGTTTTCAAAATGTTTAGTAGCCTGTGTATGCCCTGAATTAGAGCCCTTGCATTTGTCCCTATTTTTTCTTTGATGTGCTTCATAATTTTGGGATTCACATTTAGGTCTTTAATCCATGCTGATTTGGTTTTTGTACAAGGTGTGAGGAACGGTCTTGTTTCAATTGTTTGCATACTGCTTTTCAGTTTTGCCAGCACCATCTGTTTAAAATACTATCCCCTCCCCATGCGATATAGTTAGGTACTTTATGAAAAATTAGTTGGCTGTATGTGGATCGGTTAATTTTTGGAATCTTAATTCTATTTCATTGATCAATGTATCTTCCACTGTACAAGTACCAAGCTGTTTTGACCATTGTAGCCATATGATAAATTTTGAAGTCGGTGAGTGAGAGATTTCCAACCTTATTCTTCTTCTTAAGTAGTGGTTTGCTTATCCTAGGTGTCTTCCCTTTCC
>NW_006408564.1:12256899-12271114 GCF_000296735.1 Chrysochloris asiatica
AAAACCCCAAAACAAAACAAAACAAAAATAGATTGGATACCGTAGTCTATAATTCCAGAAAGGCAGAGAAGAAAAAAAAAAAAAAAATCTGTAGCCTAATATGAGTATGATTTTGTTGTCCTCTTTCAGCTTCTTGCTTTCAAGGCTGCCTGATAAATTTCAAGCTGCCAATGTTGGTTGTAATGCTGTTTTTCACGATTTAATTTTCAGCCCGTTTTTGTTTTTAAACTCTCTTCCCCTCTCCACACTCCTTGTACTGGCCTTTACCCTATTAAAAAGAGTTCAAGGCTGGCTCTTGGTCTGCTGGTCTCTTTAAATGCTGAGAGCATCTGTGCGCATGCATGCCAGAAGAACCCACCAGTGGTGGGGGTGGGGAGTGTCCACTTGCTCAAGCACCCCCTCTAGTCACCAGAATGGAGGTGTGCAAACACTGGGGAGCCAATGAACAGATACAAAAAAAAAATAAAAAAATCAGAACAAACCAAAACTGACAAAGTGTATTGTCCACCTTTGCTCTGAAGTTCCGGTGGCATTATGCCATGGTGGGTCTGCTCCCCTACTGGGTCTTGCCATTTGGTCTCATCCAAGTTGTAGACTCCGGGCTGCTTAGCCCAGCAGATTCTAAAGTATGAGATTTCTTACTTCTGCTACAAGTTCCACTAGCTGTAAGCCTTCAAACTTTTAAAATATTCCTAGATACATGGTTCAGAGTTTTAGAGCTCTGCCTGAACCTGCTTTGTCTGGTATTCTGTGGTATTGCTGATGGAGAACTTCTCTGTACCTCTACCCTATGCACCATCAAGCCCCGTCCTTCCTGTAGCACTTCTTGAAACAAATGGCAGTGTGTTACGCACCTGTTCAGTTTTCTACTTAAACTGATAGGACCTTCTAAGTATTATCTGTGAGTTGCTGGACACATAGTAGACAGTATATACTTGATGAATAAGTAGATTAACGAGTGGAAAACGGCTCTGCATAAATGTATAGCTTTATAGCATGGTTACACTGGGAATTACTTATAGAAAGAACAGGAAAATATTTTCTTAAGAATGATCATAGTTGCTTTGACCCAAATTAAGAGTTCTAGCTAATCTACCATTGACTTAAACTCACAAATCTAATCCATTAGGGAAACATGTTAATAACATATACAAAAAGGGAATGGTTAATACTTCAAACATGAATTTAGCAGTTGCTTAAATACATAGGGAGAAGGGAAATGTGCAGAGTCCTTCACTCCTAGAGGTGAGTCATTGCATTTGGGTCTTTATCATTTAGTCAAAATTCAAAGAGAGTAGACGCAAGTGTGGCAACGAAGATATACAACTGTTTTATGTAGATGAAAAAAAATCACGTTTTCATCTGAAGTTGTAGGGTTTCATTGTGGGACTCAGCCATTTATCCCTTTGACATAAGAAGACATCAGTATCCTTAGATATACCCTTAGAACAACATTTGTTGTTGTTGTTAAGTGCTGTCAACTCGATTCCAACCCATAGTGACCCTGTATAAGGTTACCAAGGAGCAGCTGGTGAGCGTGAACCACCGACCTCACAATTCAAAGGACTTTGCAGTCTGACGTATTAGCCCACAGCGCCAAACCAGGACTCCTAAAACAACACTAGCACCTGTTAAAGCCATAATCTCTCTCATGTTATGACTCTTGTTGCTGTTACCAGCTATCTTAGTTCTCTAGGGCTACTACAACAGAAATACTATAAGTGGATGGTTTTAACAAACAGAAATTTAGTCCCTCATAATTTAGGAGGCTACCAGTTCAAACTCAAGGTTCCAGGTCTAGAGGAAGGCTCCCTCTCTCTCTCTCTAGCTCTCTGTCTTTCTGTTGGTTCTGGAGGAAAGTCCTTTTCTCATTTCTACATCTATTGGACCAACATCACTTGGAGATCTTCCTAGATCTTGGCATCAACATTCTCTTGCATCTAGAAGGTTTTCAATGCAAGCACCCTGGGTCCAAAGGATGTGCTGTCATACTGGGTTTTCTTCCTTGATGATAGTCAGCTAATACTATCCCCTCTCCCCACTCATTTTGTCTCTTCTTTTATCTATTGTAATATAAAGGGTGATGCAAGCCATGCCCCCCACCCTAAATTCCCCTTACATGGGATCAGAGCTATGATCTAAGTAAGGGTGTAGCATCCCATGCTAATCCCTTTACATTAATTGGCTGATCACATCATATCACTATCACATCACAGGGAATGATGACAACATAACTGTCAAATCATCTCATTAAATAACTGCTAAACCATGAGAATCATGGTCCAGCCAAGTTGACACATATTTGGGGGGGACAGAATTCAGTGCATGACACCAGTCTACACCTTTTATACTAGTTTGGCTTTCTCACATTGTTATAATTCAGTGGCATCCCATTATGCAGAGTCCTCATATCAATCTCCAAGACAATGGCTCCTAAGGTGTTTGTTCATACCCTCTCTTAAGAAACACAACACTTTTTACCTGGTAGGATAATGATTTCTAAGCATATACATCTCTCTTGCCAAAATTTGAACTTATTGCCATCAGACTTGTATTAGATCCATTGAAGTATCACAACTAGTGTTTAACAGAGTTATGGTAAAAGCTTGCTGTAGTTCACACAGGCTTTGCTATAAATATAGTAGTGATGCTAGGCATCACAAAGTTACCCAGCACCACTAGGGATGAGGTCACTACATAAGAGAATCAAGATCAAATATCACCTTCCATTTTTCATCCACCGCTTCTAGCCAGTTGACCCAGAAACATTCCACACCTCCTCCATAACTTACCAATTTATCTGAAATAATAAAGAGGGAAATGAGAGCCTATTAGCTCCACTTCTACTCTCTAGTCAATCATTGTTCTAAATTATTAATCAGTTGAAGTATTGCCAAGAAATTTTCAGGCCTCCCTCCAAAAGTATAAAAATCATCATTTTCAAGTGAACACAAGTAACCATTTTATTCATCCAGAAGTCACAGGATTTATAGAAAAGCTAATTCCTAAGGCTTTTTTTTTTTTTTGCCTTTGCGATGCTGGGAAAGGTAAGAGAACACCACAAGAAACTTGAATATAGCTTCCTGCCATCGTTCATTTATTAAAGACTTGCAGTTAGAGAATTCTAAGTTTAAAGGAAATGTTCTAAACTATTTACTGAACAGTTCAGCATCTGTAATATTTTTACTAAAATCATGACACTCCAAGTGGTCATTGGTGGCCAGGGCAAAGTGATCAATTGTCAGCAGTTTTTGTTTTTGTTTTTTTTTTTTCCCTCTTTATGATTGATTTGTTGAAGAAGTACAGATGGAGCTCCTGCTTTCATGGCATTTACTTCTAGGGAAGGAGACAGCCAAAACAGCAGGGATATAGGCAAATAAAGCAAGTGACAAATATTCTCTAAAAGAAACCAAAAAAGGGGTTTAATAAGAAAAGGAAGATGTGAGGTAAGTAAGATGTTAGTAATGTCCTCAGTAGCAATCATCATCATTCATGGATCAGGAGAATCCAGAAACATGGACCCTCAGATGCAAATGAAACTTAAGTGTGACTATGGCATGGAGAACTCACAAAAGATGGATTTAGCAACAGTTAACTTCCGAGACTCCAAATCCCTAGCAGCAGCACCTCTTTGTCTTTTATTCTAGTTATGTGTTACATTACTGCTATTATTGCAGTTGTTTCTGGGTAAATTTTGGGTAGTTGTTTCTGGGTAAGGTTAGCTTACAATTGGCATCGCAATTTCATCTGAAACTTACTATTTGTCGCAAGTTATGTGTAACTGATATAATTTTGAAGGTAGTATGATATGTGACTTAAAATATTTTTAAAATATTACTGTTTTGGTATGGTTTTTTTTTTTGTTGTTGTTGTTATGAGGTTGTTGTTGTTGTTGTTAAGTACTGTGGAGTTGGTTCCAACTCATAATGACCCTGTACAGGGTTTCTGAGGCTGTAAATCTTTATGGGAACAGAAAGCCTCATCTTCCTCCCGCAGAATGGCTGGTAGTTTCAAACTGCCAACCTTGAGGTTAGCAGCCCGATTTGTAACCAGTACACCACCAGAGCTCCTTTTTTATGAAGTAGGAAGATAAAAAATAAAGTTGTATTTTAACCATATCTTTAGTAGAGTCTTTGGCAGGTGCAAATGGGTGATGGTTCAAACCCACCGAGAGACTGCTCATCATAAAGGCCTTATAGTCCACTTCTAAAAGATTGAAGTCTTGAAATGTTATGGAGCCCAAATCTATTCTGCAAAGCATGGGGTCACCAAGAGTCAGAATCATCTCAATTGTGACTGGTTTGGTTTTTATGTTTGGTGTATTTATAAGGTTGCTTATGCATTGGCAGCCGTGTCGAAGACAATAAAAACCAACAATTAAATATCTACTTTAAAGTATAGAATCTGTAGTAGCCAGAGCCCTTAGCACATTTTTTTTGGGAGGTTCAGTCCCATATTATTAGTTAGGTCTATTACATTAAAGAGTTCTGGTGTGGCACTCTGGGATAAAGCTCTGGAGTGTAAAGTCAGTTTGAACCACATGGTCACTAGTTCAAAATCACCAGCCGCTCCTTGGAAACCCTATGCAGGGTCACTATGAGTTGAAACTGACTTGATGGCACTTAACAATTACATTAAAAACATTTGGCTCTGAAATATTTTAAAGTATTTTTATAAATTTGCTTTTGAAACCATTTGATTACATACTCATATAATTTCCTTGTTTTCGTTTCAAAAATTGTTATAAACTTTCATTAATGACTACTGATTTCCAGAAATTCTTGCAAAGGGAGGAAAGCACACAGTATCAATGTTTCAAACACTGTAATTATAATGTAGTTATAGACTCCATTATAAATATTAAATCTATCAATTAATAACAATCACATAATGCTCATTTTGTTGACATTTTAGTAAACACAACATCTAATTATTTTTGGTTCTGTAGTTTCTTCACACATTGAAGCCCAAATAACTGTTCTTTTCATTTTCAACAAACTTTGTATGCCTTTGAAAAATGCACTGGTCTGAGGCATTAGGCCAGAGGGCAGTTATGGTTTCATGATAGAATTCTTCTCACCTTCAATGAATGAAAACAGGGTTCCATTCCACTTCTCCTGTCAGTGGATGCTTTAATGTTCGTATGATGTTCAACAACTTTCAGCACAGCTTCCAGATGAAGACAGAGTAGGGAAAAAAGTCTGGAGACCTACTTTCAAAAATCAGCCAGGAAAACCCTATTAATTACAACAGTCCAAACTGCAGCAAGGCATGGGGTTGGTAGCGTTCCTTTCCATTGTAAACTGGATTGTCATGAGTCAGGAGCCAACTGAGTGGCCATTAACAACACTAACCTAAAGGTCAAAAAGATTAGAGACTATTGGTACCATTTTGGTTTTGTACATTTATACGGAACTAGGTGGTGGTTGTTGTTAAGTGCCGTCAAGTCAGTTCCGACTCATAGTAACCCTGTTTTCCAGGGGTGACTAGTTAGCTTGAACTGCTGACCTTGCAGTTCAGCATATTAGCTGGCGGCATCATACCAGGATTCCATCATCCTAGGTAGTCAGAGTTGTCTCCCCACCAAAAATAAAGCTGATGCTATTAAAATCATAAGTGATACTATAATATGCCTGGACCCAGTTAAACCCAAATGAATATACTAAATTGTTTGCTACTGAAAAAAAATAATAAAGTCTGTCCTGAATTTAATGTGATCTGCACACTCGCCTCTGAATTTCCTTTAGAATTATTATCTTGCTTCTTGAGCAAATTACCAAATCTTGAAGCATAAGAATAACCTTAAGCTCTTAAAAATAAAGATACCTGAGCCACTACTAAATTGCATTTAATAGATCTAAAGTAGAGATCAGAAAGCATTTTTTAAAGAACTATTTTGCTGTGTTTTTAGTGAAAGTTTACAAAGTGGTGTAAGTTCCGATTCAACAATTAATATACAAGGTTTTCAGTGACATTGGTTACAATCTTCACAATGCATGAGCATTCTCATTTTTTCCATTCCGGTTGGTCCATTTCCATCACTCCAGTTTCCTAGTCCTATTACATTCTCATCTTTGCTGTAAAGCAATTGTTGAATTGTTGACAGTTTTGTCTCAAACAGGTGTTTTTTTGTTTTTTTTTAAGGACCATAGAATTTATGGTTGATATTCATGAGTTTTTTAGCCAACTAGCCAACTTGGTTTTTAGTTACAATGTGATCTCAAGGGTTAGTTTCAGCTCAAGGATGGAGAGTACCTGAGGGAATACTCTTGGGGAGTTTTCCAGACCTCATCAGTCCAGTAAGTATGCTTTTGTTATTGTTGCTGTTTAAAAAAGCATATTTGTTGTTATTTTGAATATGAGGTTCTATTCCACAATTTTATCATGTTCTATCACAGAAAATCTACTTTTAAATTTTCCCAGTGAATTTTATATACAAATTCCTTATTATTATGATTTTTAAAATATTGAATGTTTTCCATTTAGAGGTCATTAAGGGTAAAATTCTTTCAAATATTTCCTGTAAAAGGCTGATTTAAAGAGGGGTCTCTCTTCCACATTTTGGAAAAACAAAAGTTAAGACAAAAGCGGCACTGATACGCACACATTGCTGTGAAATTCTCAGTCTAGCTAGATCAATACAGAAAACATCCTCCTTTTTAACCCTCTGTTAACTCTTTAGTAGACATTGTTTGATTTGGGCATGTTGACGATAACAGTCTTGAGAGGCAAAACCAACTGAAGGTAATCTGTGTGTGCAAAATAGAACTACGCTCTGCTGAGTTTTCAATTCTGTGACCTTTGGGAAGCAAATCACAAGACTTTTCTTCTGAGATGCTTCAGAATGGATTTGAGCAGTCATCCTTTTGGGTAGTAGTTGAGCATCTTACCTTTTGTGTCACCTGCACCACCCAGACTCCAAATCTAGTTTGTTGTTAAATGCCATTGAGTTGGTTCCAACTCGTTGTTGTCACGTGCTGTTAAGTCAGTTCTGACCCATAGTGACCCTATACACAACAGAACAAAATACTACCCAGGTCTGTGCCATTCTCACAATTCATGTTATGCTTGAACCCATGCCACTGTGCCAATCCATTTCATTAGGGGGGGTCTTCCTCTTTTTCACTGACCTTCTATAAGCATGATATCCTTCTCTAGGGACTGGTCCCTCTTGATAATATGTCTGAAGTTTGAGAGAAAAAGTCTCACCATCCTGGCTTCTAGGAGCATACTGTTTATACTTCTTCCAGCACAGATTTGTTTGTTCTTCTGGCAGTCCATGGTACTTTGAATATTCTTCTCCAACACCATAATTCAAATGTATCAATTCTTCTACTATCTCCCTTATCCATTGTCCAACTTTCATATGCAGATGAGCCTACTGAAATACCATGGCTTGAGTCAGGTATACCTTAATCCTCATATTGACATCTTTGCTCTTAAACACTTGAAGATGTCCTTTGCAGCACATTTACCTAATGCAATATGTTGTTTAATTTCCTGACTGCTGTTTCCATGATTGCTAATATTGGATCCAAGCAAAATGAAGTCTTTGACAACTTTAATCTTCTCTCTACTTACTATTATGTTATTTATTGGCCCAATGGTGAGGATTTTTGTTTTCTTTATATTAGGTGCAACCCATAGTGCAGGCTGTGGTCTTTGATCTTCATCAATAACTGTTTTAAGTCATCTGCACTTTCAGCAAGCAAGGTTGCATCATATGCACATGACAGGTTGTTAATGAGTTTTCCGTCTATCCTGATGCCATGTTCTTCGTCATATAATCCAGTTTCTCGAGTTATTTGCTCAGCATATAAGTACAGTAAAATAATACAACCCTGGTGTATACCTCTCCTAATTTTTTTTTTTTTTTTTGGATGTATACCAAAACTTTCAGGAATATACAATCATTCAAACACCCAAAAGGCATACCCTGCAAGCCTGCCCCCTGGCCACCAGCACACAGCTCCTCTCCCTCCTGAGTCTAAAGTTCCCAGCCGCTCCATCTCTCATGTGATCATCTCTGTCTCCATCTCTGGCATCACCGCTTCTCTGAATAGGCTTCCACACTCTGCTGTTCTCCCTTGATGGTCCCAGGGTCCTCCACTCCTGGACTGGTTGCAGCCATTTTTGAACTATCTAAAATAGACTTCGTCTCTCATACTTTGGACATATTGTCAAGAGGGAACAGTCGCTGGAGAAGGATAACAAGCTTGGTAAGATAGAGGGTCGGAGAATAAGAGGAAGACCCCCAACAAGAAGGATTGGCCAGGTGGCACCATTGATGGACTCAATTGTGGCAGTGGTAGTGAGGTTGGCCCAGGATTGGACACTTTCATTCTGCTGTGCATGGGGTCACTATGAGTCGGTTCCAACTCGATGGCACCTGACAACAACAACAACAAAATAGACTTTACTTGCCTTTGATATTAATGATATTGTCCAATGATTTGCACATTTTGTTGGGTAGCCTGTCTTTGAAATGGACACAGATATGGATCTATTCTAATCAATTGGCCAGGTAACTGTCTTCCTAATTTCTTGGCATAGATGAGTGAGTGCCTCTAGTGCCCCATCAGTTTGTTGAAATCATTCAATTTGTAAACCATCAGTTCCCAGAATCTTGTTCTTTGTCTTGTTCTTCAATGTATGTTGGATTTCTTCCCTCATTAACATTGGCTTTTGACCATATGCTGCTTCTTGCATGTTTAACTCATAGCAATGCTGAATAGGGTTTCCAGTGAGCATCTGGTGGGTTTGAACTGTTGACTTTGTGATCAGTACTCAGTTGACAGCAGATCAGTAGCCTAAGGTGCCACACCAGGACTCTACAAATCTATCTTAATCTCCCTCAACCCCTGCTCATACAGAATCTACTGAAGAGCTCTTTAAAACAAGTAGCACCCCATACCACCCAATTTTTAATTAGTTGGTTTGTGCTAGAGAATGAGGTTTAGTTTTCTGTTTTTTGTTTTTAAGCTAATGGTGTGGTGATGTAGGTTAGTGTGCTGGATTGCAAGATCAGTTTGAACCAAACGGTCAACAGTTCGACCTCACCAGTCACTCCTTTGAAACCCTATACAGGGTTGCTATGAATCAGAACTGACTCAACAGCACTTCACAACAACAGCAATGTACAAATTAAGAAACACCAGTAGTGTAAGGGCATTAGATCTCAGAAAGGATGCACTCTCCCACTGAGGTGACCATAAGGCCTCATCTTTAGCTTATCATCTATAAGTGATTTCACTCATAGTGATCCTATAGGACAGAGCAGAACTACCCCACCAGTCCCAAGCCTGTAACCTTTATGGAAGCTGACTTTGTCTGCTGATGGCTCTGCTGTGCCCAACTTTCCGTCAGCAGTCTAGCACTTCACCACAGTGTCACCAGAGCACCTTGGTGAGGAAGAACTCTCTAACAAAATAAAAACATCACTGCAGAGATGTAGCATCACTAAAACCCATCAAGTTCTGTCATTCCCAGATTGTTTCAGCCCCAGTACACACAAGTTGCCTTTTAGAGTTACAGCACAAAAAATAGGGCCCTTTCCTTTGGTTTTCATTTGCTGGCAGAATGATTAAGTAATTCTATTATAGAAGCAACTCCATTATAATTACAGTGTTTGAATTATAAACAAACACAAACAAAACAAAACAAAAAAAACTAGAAGGAATAGTCCTTTAATCAAAACTGTAAAACAGAACCATTTCTGGATGCAGTTAAAAGCAAATTCCGAAATATTAGGAGTAATCTCTCCAGCCCTTTGATTCCTGCCTCTTCCCCATAAGAGCGACACTATGCAGTTTTTCAATTAAGCAGTTTGACAACCTGAAGAAACCCACAGAGCATGATTTAATGAGCACATACTGTATGCATGGTAATCGGCAGGATGACAGTTTGCTCATTTTAAACTGACAAGAGAGCACTGCACATTAGCAAAAAGTTATTTTTTGGGTCTCTTTTCATTCAATAAGCTTTACAGTTGAGGAACATTCCAACTGTATTGGCAAAGCTGTCACTGCTGGTCCCTGCCGTGACCTGACTCTCTGTCACTCTCCAAGTCCTCAAATCTTGACTGAGATATGACTTTCTAAAAACAAAGCACAAATACAAAATATGGATACTTAAAGGTTTCCTGATGTTGCCAGGGTTATGTGGAGCTTTGATTCTCCTTTAGTGATGTTACAGTGTGCTGATTCGAACCCAGTGTGCGCTAGTTCTTCACAATGCCCACTTTATAAACTGGAAGTATTCTTGGCAATCATGCCAAAAACGGTCAATTACTTTAATACTTTAGAAGCAGTATGGCGTGATGGGGAAAAATAAAAAACCAGAAGCTTTGATGACAGAGCTAGAGTTTCAAATTCGGACTAAAATCCTGACATGCAGCTTTGGTCAAGTTTACACATTTACGAGGCTCAGTGTCCTTGTTTATGAAACAAAGGTGGCAACATCTGTTCTCTACAGTTACTGAGAAGATTTTAAAGTGATCCTCACAGTGACTGACAACATAGTGGAAGAACTGGGCTTATTACCAACCAATGAGGCCACCACTCATCTGTCAGTAGAGGCTTGTGTGTTTCTATAATACTGGGAAGGTCTCAGCGAAGCTTCCAGACTTGGGCAGAGTAGGAAGAAAGACCTAGGGACCTATTTCTGCAAATCAGCAAATGGAAACATATGAACCACAACAGACTGGCCCTATTGTACATGGGGTTTTTACGAGTCTAGGTCTGATTTGATGGGAGCTAACAAAGTTTTAACAAATCTGACTCTCCTGAGATAGCTACAATGGGGTTGTATAGGAAGGAAAACAGTATACCAATATTGATTAAGAAATTTCATCAGACATTGTGCTAATATACTTATAAATGTAGCCTCATTTAATCCTTCAACAACCTGAAAGGGCAGTGTACTTCATTTTTATAAAAGCATAGAAACAGGAAGGGATCTTAGAAATCAAAGGACACATTTCTTCCAGTATTTAAGGGGCAGGAAAAGAGCTTTGCCTTCACGGAAGAATTGACATATTTTACCCTTTCTGATAGTTAGAATATTAAAATTCCTATCTTTCCTTCTTGCTCTGCCTGACATAAAACTCAGAGGCTATATTTATGTTTAATGTATACTGGCAACTCTGTTAGTAGTAATTTGAAAATTTGTTTCCTGACTTTCTATATATTTATTATCCTTATTGTGAGATGGCTACAAACAACCTCAAAGTCCCTGGGTGGCCAAATGGTTTGGGTTTGTCTATTAACCTACAGGTTGGCAGTTTGAACCTATCCAGGGATGTCATAAAAGAGATCTATGAAAATTGATGATGGTTGTGGTTGTGGGCCACCAAGTCAGAGCAGTTCTGGCTCTTTAGCAACCCTGCATAGGGTTTCCGAGGCTGTAAATCTTTATGAGAACAGAAAGTCTCATTTTCCTCCTGAGGAGTGACTGGTAGATTTGAACTACTAACTTGTGGTTAGCAGCCCAGCTTATAATCCATTATCCCAGTAGCGTTCCTTTCAATTAAGATTACAACCAAGAAAATCCTATGCAGTGTAGTTGTACTTTGCTACTCACGGGGTTCCCATGAGGTGCAATGAACTTGATGGTAGTGGGTTTGTTTGTTTTGATTTTTATGTTATTGTTGCTGATAGCTGGCACTTCTACTCATTGTCACCATAAGTGGTTCTATACAAGCTGCCTCAAATGATGTACAGATTTCTTAGTTAGCTCGTAAGGGAGCCATGATGCAACCTCAAGCTAGGAATCCTCACATATATTATGAAAATTGAGCTGAAAATCACACAGACAAGTACAGTGAGGCTATAACTCATTGTTGGGATCCTATGTCATAGAAAGAAACAAAGTCATTAGCCTTCTATTTAAGAGGAAAAAATGTGGAAGCATCTGTGTCCTTATTTCCAAAATAAAGTAATATTAAGATTTTTGTGAAGATTCAGGGAAAGTATTTATGAAAGCATCTAGTATTTAAAACATAGGTAAAAAATCTGAAATATTGACCCTTTAAGAAATAAATGCTCTTCGATTAATTGGAAGTCATAAAACTCAAATGTACAGATGCTTAAAGACCATTTAGAAATCATTTATCCCTCTGAACTCCATGCACTGTTATAAAATGCTGCCCCAATCTGGGACAGGATCCAGACATTCTGCCATTCTCTCATGTCACAGATACATGGAAATCTGGGAATGTTGTTCATATCTCTAAATTCTTGCTTAAACGTGTCTTTTGACATTGCAGAATACCATCAAGAATGCACACATATGATTTTTTTTTTTCGTTAAATTTACTCAGTCAATTGGACCAAAATCATGGGTTCTGTGTCCATGTAAAACAGTGAGCTTCCCCATATTTCCTATCTATTAACTATACCCATAAAAATAACCAGACATGCCATTAAAATGTTCATGAGTCCTCAAGAGAGTTCAGGACAAGGCACCGTAGCTCTTTGATACATACTTAATAACAATATAAATAGACAGACTTGAATTTCAAGTCTGACTCTGCCATCCACCAGTTATAGCACATGGGGTAACCTACTGACTATGGCGCTGAAGGGTCAGCACTAGACTGAGAACCATGAGCTTGGCAGTTCAAACCCACCAGCTGCTCCTTGGAAACCCTATACAGGGTCGCTATGAGTCAGAACTAACTCTACAGCACTTAACAACAAGAACAACCAATTGAGTTTCTTGGAGGTTCTTTCACTGACAAATAGGGGAAATACTCCTAATGTACATAACTATTTTATAATACTAAAAATATTTATCTAATAGTATGCTGAGGGTACCAGTCAGATCAGACTTAATAGCTGTCTTGGTACATGATGATGATTAAATATAAGCTCTTTTTAAAGGATTAAATTATGATGGTATCTAGCTTGACTTCTGAATCATGGGTGATACTTAAACATGTAAAATGCATTAAATGAAGGAAACATATAACATAAATCACTGTGATGAGGAACTTAAAATCAGGGACGGAGACCTCTGCACTTTGCAACAACATTTTTTTTTCATCTCTGTTATACTTTCACTCCAGGATATTATTAAATGATTGTCCAAGGAGCCCTAATGGAACAGTGGGTTAAGTGTTGGGCTGCTGACCAATATTTAACCCACTGGATGCTCCAAGGGCAAAAGATGAAGCTGTCTGCTCCCATAAAGATTTATAGTCTCAGAAATCCTACATAGCAATTCTAGTCTATCCTATAGACAGTCTCTATGAGTCATTTAAAATAATGGGCTATGTGTATCTACTGGCTAAATGTTGGCTTGTTGTTGTTAAATGTTGTTGAGTTGGTTCCAACCCATAGCGACCCTGTACAAGGTTTCTGAGGAGCGCATGGGGGGCTTGAACCACTGACCTTGTGGTTCTAATCAACTTTGCAGTCCAGTGCATTACCCACAGCACTACACCAGGACTCCAAATGTTGATAATAGTGTTCAAAATAATCTAGACTAAAAAATACATAGAATGGTCTCGCTTGGCGTATTTTTTAATCAGGTGTTTTGTTGTTGTTGTTGTTGTTGTTAATGCTGGCGAGTTGGTTCCAACTCGTAGCGACCCTGTATAGAGTTTCCCAGGAGCAGCTGGTGAGCTTGAACTCTAACCTTGTGGTTCAAATTGACTTTATATATTTATAATTCTAATGTCATTTTAATATAATGACTCCTTTATTATTATACAGTTCTTTACCACTGCGAATCTTCTTTTCTAAAGTTTAATTTGCTTGTTACTATATCTGCTGTAGACATTTTATGCTGACTATTTGCATGGTATATCATTTTCTGCTTATTTACTGCTAATCTATGTCTTTACATTTAAAGTGTATACCTGGCGGAGGTGTTAAATGAAACCCAGACCACAGAGCGTAGGGGTGAGAAATGTCTGGAGACCAGGTCGATGGGGAGATGCTGCCTAGCAGAAAGAGACTGCAGGGGCTGTCCTGGCTGTCCTACTTACCCCGGATGTGAGAGCACCATCTTAGCCTAACCATTGGATCGTGGCTTTGAGGCGGGGTCGACCAACTTAGCGACCCACAAGAGCAGCCCACAGCATCTCACTACAACCCAGTCGCCCCTGCTGTGCTTCTGTCTCTTGACTGACATCCAAGAATGGAAATCCCGCCTTTGAGCTGGACTTAAGGGCCCTAGCACAAGGAGATTCCTATTTAACAGCAACCATGCA
>NW_006408564.1:12274144-12279676 GCF_000296735.1 Chrysochloris asiatica
CTGGGTAAGGTGGAGGGTCAGAGAAAAAGAGGAAGACCCCCAACAAGATGGATCAGTCAGGTGGCATCATTGATGGCGTCAAGCGTGGTGGCGGTCGTGAGGTTGGCCCAGGATCGGACATTGTTTCGTTCTGTTGCACATGGGGTCACTATGAGTCAGTTCCAACTCGATGGCACCTGACAACAACAACCTTAAAATAATATAGCTGTATTATTTTTTTAAAAAAGATACAATCTGATAATGTCTACCTTCTCATTAGAGTGTTTAGTCCAGTAACATTTAATGTAATGATTTATATAAATGCATTTAGAGCTACAATTTTATGTTTCTTATCTGACACCCTTTGTTACTTGTTGCTCTATTCTCTTTCCTGACTTCTTTGTGCCTCATTTGGAAAAGTTGTATTTACCTATTGGAAATTTAATGGTTATTCTAAGGATTAAAATACACAGTATTGACTTTTCACAGTCTGTGGTTGTTACTTGCCTTTGAATTGTTTTCACTCCTGGAAACCTTATGTGTATTGGAATGAAATACTGCATGGTCCTGTACCATCTGCATGCTATTTAATATGTTTGAGCCTACTGTTGTAGCGTCTGGGTCAGTCCATCTCATTAAGGAGTTCCTTTGTTCCTATAGAACCTCTATTTTACTAAACATGACGTTCTTTTCAAAGGACAGTTCTTTTCTGACAACCTGTTGGAAACAAGTAAGACAAACCTTTCTCATCCTCACTTTAAGAAGCATTCCAGTTTTGTTTCTTCTAAGACTGATTTGTTTGTTCTTCTGGAAGTTCATTATATATTCCATATTCTTCATCAACAGCAGATGCTTCAATTCTTCTACATTTTTCATTATCCAGCTTGTGTATGTATATATATATATATATATATAAAACACTTAAAAAGATCATGCATAGCTTGGTCAGGCATTCCTTAGTTATCAAAGTGGCATCTTTGCTTTATAGAACATTAAAGAGGTCTTTTGCATAGATTGGTTCAATACACTACATCATTTGATTTTTGGTTTACTTCCATAGGCATCGATTGTTGATCCAAGAGGAATGAAATTATTGACAACTTTGACATTTTCCCCATTTATCATGATGTTGCTTATTGGTCCAGCCTTGAGGATTTTTTATTTCTTTACAGTCAAATGTCAATAATTACTTGTGTCTTTTATCTTCATCAGTCATCTTCATTTTCAGCAAGTGTTGGTGTTCATCTACATATCGCAGATTGTTAATAAAATTTCCTCCGATTTTGATGTTATTTTCTTCTTCATATAATCCAACTTCTAGGATTACTTAATGCATAAACAAGTTGAACAAATTAAAAGATACAACCCTACTGTATGCTTTCCAATTCTGAAACAGGGAGTATCCCTAATTGTGTTCAAACAACTGCCTCTTAATCCATATACAGGTTTCAAATCAGTGCAAGTGTTTTTGAATTTTTTCTTCATAATGTTATTCATAATTTGTTATAAACAACACAGTTGAATGTCATCACACAGTTGATTAAATATAGGTAAATTTCTTTCTGGCATTCTCTGCTTCAGCCAAAATTCAATTAACATAAGCAATGATAACTCTTGTTTCATGTCTTCTCCTGAATCTGGCTTAAACTTCCTATTGATAGATGACAACAGTTTTTTTTGAATCATCTTTAGCAAGATTTTGTGATATTAATGACAATGTTCTATAATTCCTGCATTCTGTTTGATCACCTTTGTAATGGGCGGCAATATGGAATCTCTTCCAAGTTGTTGGCCAGGTCGTTGTCTTCTAAATGACAAATGAGAACTTCAGTGTAGCATCTGTTTGCTGAAAAATCTCAATTAACATTTTGTTAATTCCTGAAGTCTTGTTTGCCAATGCCTTCAGTGTATTCTGAACATCTTCCTTCAATACCAGTAGATCTTGCTATATACAATCTTCTGAAATGGTTGAAAAGCAACTGATTATTTTTAGTAGAGGGAATGTGTACCCCTTCCATCTTCATTTGATGCTTTCTACATTATTAAGGTGTGGCGCAGTGGGTTAATGTGCCAGACTGCAAATCCATTTGAACTACAAGGTTGGTGGTTCAAGATCACCAGCTGCTCCTTGAAACCCTATACAGGGTCGCTATGGGTAGGAACCGACTTAATGGCACTTAACAACAACACACATTATTAAATATTTTACCAATAGAACCCTTCAGTACTATAATTCAAGGCTTGAATTTTCTCTTTATTTATTTTAGCTAGAAAAATGGTGGTCAACTTCTTCCCTTTTGGTTTTCTAATTCCAGGTATTTGCATATCTGATTATAATCCTCTACCTTCTCTTCTCATACCATCCTTTGAAATATTCTGTTACTTAAGGTTCATTCATATCATCTCATATCAAATTTGGAAACCTTGCCACTGCATGAATTTATTAGCCATGCCCTGTTGTGTAAGTCATCTTTTATACTTACTGTTCCCAACATTCTTCATTCCCTCTTGAAGATCTACAATGTGTGTATTCTTACTTCAGCATGACCAGCTTCCTTTTCCATTTCTTAAAGTGCAGATCTGCTGGTAAATTCTAAGTTTTATTTTATCTGAAAAATGTCTTTAATTTGTACTAATTCTTAAAAGATATTTTGTTATACATTTTAAGCTAAAAGTCTTATTTTTCCTGTACTTTAAATACATAATTCCACTCTTTCTGGTCTCTGTATTTTTTGCTGAAAAGTCACTGTTCATTCAAATAATTATTTCTCAGAAATTAATTGTGGCTCTGGCTACTAATCAAAATGCTTTCTTTCATTGTTGGCATACAACAGTTCTAATATTATGTGCCTAGGCATGGTTTCCTTCAAACTTATCCTGTTTTGAGTTCAATGAGTTTGTTTATCTATAAAATTATGTATTTCAACAAAATTTGGGTGAAAAACAATTTCATTATTTCTTCAACTACATTTCTGTCTTATTTGCTTTCTCCTTTCTTCCAAGAAATTACATTACATGGATACTAGACTTTTTTTTTTTTTTAATTATAAATCATTCTTTGTGTTCTTCTGAAGGAAAACTTTTACTGATATATCTGCAAATTTGTTGGCATTCTCTGTTACTTCCATTCTGTTTTAAGCCTTTACACAAGTGAATTTCAAATACTGTATTTTGCAGTTCTATAATTTCCATTTGGTTCTTTTTCACAGTTTCTAGTTATACCTTTATATTCATTATGGACCTATTTTCCTTTCCTTTATTGAAAATGATTATAAACACTGTTTTTAAATCATTGTATAGTAATTCTAAAATCTGGGCCATCTTTGACTTGGTATTCAATGACTGTATGTATTTTCCTCTCAGAACAGGTCATATTTTCATGGTTCTTGATATGTCAATTATTTGGGGCTCTATCTTGGGAATATATAAATGTGAATGTTCTAGTGTAAAGATTCTGAATTATGTCATATTTCCCTGAAGAATACTGATTTATTTGTTTGAGCAGGGGATTAACTTGATTCCATTCAAATTGGAAACTCTCAGGTGACAGCTCAAATCTCAGTTCAAGGCTTTCATTTCTAGATGCGTTCTTTGTGTCTCATATACGCGAGTCAGTCAGAAATGTTGTTGTTGTTAGGTGCCATCAAGTCAGTACTGACTCAACAACCCTGTGCACAACAGAATGAAACACTGCCCAATCCTGGGCCAACCTCACTATTGCTGTGCTTGCGCCCATCGATGCTGCCACTTGGCCAATCCATCTCATTGGGGGTCTTCCTCTTTTCCTTTGACCCCCCACCTTACCAAACATGATAGCCTTCTCCGGCGACTGGTCCCTCCTGACAATATGTCCGAAGTATGAGAGACAAAGTTTGGCCATCTTGGCCTCCAAGGAGCACTCTGGCTGCACTTCTTCCAAAACGGATCTATTGGTTCTTTTGGCAGCCCATGGCACTTTCAATATTCTCCTCCAACACCATAACTCATAAGCATCAATTCTTCTACGGTCTTCCTTATTCACTGTCCAGCTTTTGTATGCATATGAGGTTATTGAAAATACCATGGCTTGGGTCAGGTGCACCTTAGTCCTCAAGCTGACATCTTTGCTCTTCAATACTTTAAAAAGGTCTTGTGTAGCAGATTTGCCTAATGCAACACGTTGTTTGATTTCTTGACTGCTGCTTCTGTGAATGTTGATTGTTGATCCAAAAGAATGAAGTCCTTGACAACTTCAATCTTTTCTCCATTGATAAAAATGTTGTTTATTGGTCCAGTGGTGAGGATTTTTGTTTTCTTGACATTGATATGTAATCCATACCAAAAGCTGTGCTCTTTGATCTTCATCAGTAAATGTTTTAAGTCTTCTTCACTTTCATCAAGAAAAGTTGTATCATCCGCATTTAGCAGGTTGTTTATGAGTCTTCTTCCAATCCTGATGCCATGTTTTTCTTCATAGAACCAAGCTTCTTGGATTATTTACTCAGTATACAGGTTGAATAAGTATGGTGAAAGAATACTATCTTGTTGCCCACCTTTCTTAATTTTAAAGCATTCAGTGTTCCCATGTTCTGTTCCAACAACTGCTTCTTGGTCCACTTATAGATTCCTCAAGTGCACGATTAAGTGTTCCAGAATACTCATACTTCGCAATGTTGTCCATAACTTGTCATGATCCACACAATCAAAAACCTTTGTGTAGTCAATAAAGCACAGGTAAACATCTTTATGATATTCTCTGCTTTCACCCAAGATCCGTCAGACACCAGCAATGATATCCCTCATTCCACGGCCTCTTCTGAATCCAGCTTGAACTTCTGGAAGTTCTCTGTCAATGGATGCTTGCAGCCGTTTCTGTATTACCTTTAGTAAAAATTTACTCACATGGGATATCAAAGAGATTGATGATTTCCACATTCCATTGGGTCACCTCTCTTTGGAATGGGAACAAATACGGATCTCTTACAATCAGTTGGCCAGATAGTTGTCTTCCAAATTTCGTGGCAGAGATGAGTGAGTGCCTTCTGTGCTGCCTCACTTTCTTGAAAAATTCAATTTTTATTCCATCAATTCCTGGTACCTTGTTCTTTGCCAATTCCTTCCATGCACATTGGACTTCCTCCTTCAGTATCATTGGCTCTTGATCATATGCTACCTCTTGAAACTGTTGAACATTAACCATTTCCTTTTGGTACAGTGACTCTGTGTATTGTTTCCATCTTTTCTTGATGCTTTCTGCATCATTCAATAATTTGACCAGAGACTCTTTCAATAATGAAAGTTGAGGCTTGAATTTTTTCTTCAGTTCCCCCAGCTTAGAAATGCTGAGTGTGTTCTTCCTTTTTGGTTGTCTGACTCCAGATCTTTGCACATTTTGTTGTAATATTTGGCTGTATCTTCTCAAGCTGATCATTGAAGTGTTCTGTTCAGCTCTTCATTTGTTCTATTTGCTTTAGCAGCTCTGTGCTGGAGAGCAAGTTTCAGTGTCTCTTCTGACATCCATTTTGATCTTTTCCTTCTTTCTTGTCTTCTTGATGACTTTTTTGCTTTCTTCAT
>NW_006408564.1:12280071-12303950 GCF_000296735.1 Chrysochloris asiatica
CGGTAATGATCAATACATCTTGATTGCATGTTTGATCAATTTCAGATTGAAGAAGTTGGTAGAATTCTTCTATTTCATCCTCACTGGCTTTAGTGTAGGTAGTGTTTATACACAGAACCAGAAGCTTTCCTTCTTTTCTGTTCTCTTTTCCAGAATTCAAGCCTCATTTTCCAGTGGCTATGTTTTCCCAAACTCTGTTCTTTGATTCTTTAAATCAAAAAGACTGACAGTTTTCTATTGGATAGCTACATAAAATTACATTTCCCTCGGTCTAAAACCCTGAGGTACGGGAGACTTACTCTGTAGTGGTCCCTTATTCTAAGTTTTGAGTTTCATCTTCCCACCAGAATCTGCCTGTTTATTCACTCTCTGGTGCCTTCAGATAATTGTATGTGTATGTGTGCATGCAGAGTTGCTGTCTGGAGTATGTTAGGTCTCAGTAGCACTTGCTTAGCCACATTGGGAGTGGAAGCACGTAGAACTATTTAGGAAACACTTCTCTGCATTTCTTAGCTCTTCTAAAAATACTTAACCTCCATCTATTACCCTATTTAGTAATATGTAGGTTTGGTTTTAAATAGAAATTGAAGTCAGACCCAAAACTTCCTTGATCATCTTGCCAACTATATGAGAATATTTTGAATGAAAGCCTAGCATAAAGTTAAATGATAAAACGATGAAAGCATCAATCAGATCTAGCGCTCACACTGGCAGCATTTAATCTCAAAGCAATGAAGCTTGTACAGGTTCATGACTACCAAAGATTATCTGCATGGTACTTTGCCAGGTTATTTATTTTACTTTAAAAAAAAATCAGATAGCTCTATAATCCACCTCATTGAAAACTGCAATACGTAATATCTTAAGAAAAACAAAATATTGAGCAATGTATCTTTCAGTACTAACACAGAATTGGTAAATGTACATTTCCTTCTAAAAAAATTACTCTATCATTTTTGGAGCACTTCTGTATGTCAGCCACCTGGATAAACACTTCACAAAAAATATCATTTAATCCTTTGTTGTTGCTATTGTTGTTAAGTGCCAAGTCAATTCTGACTCACAGTGGACCTATATAAACTTTGTAAGGAGCAGCCGGTGGGTTTGAACTGCTGACCTTGTGGTTCGCAGTCCAGTGCTGATCCTTTAGGACCAGATTATGAGATAATTCCTACAGTAAGCTTCGTTTTACAGATGAAGAAGCCAGAGTTCAGCGAGGTTAAATAAATAGACTGAGGTCACACAGCAGATAGCAGAGATCAGTTTCAGTCTATTTAAAGAAAAGAAACAGCAAAGAGGGAGTACTTGGCATCACTGGGCACATTCCCTTGACAATGATGAGAGAGAAGAGAAGTATTTATTAGCAAGAAATAATAAATGGGAAGTTTAGCATGCAAATCTATAGCCTACAATTCTACTTCCCTTGAATAACTAATACTAAAAAATACCCCCATTTAAAAGATATATTTTATATTTGACAGCTTTCGTATTAAAAAGAATCTTGCCTCAAGGCTTAGGAACACTAACCAACACAAGAAATGAATCAAATAATGACATTCAAAACTCATAATAAGGAGTCTTATCATTCCAGTGCTCCATTTCATCTAGTTTCAGGTCCTGCTCTTAGAACTTACCTCCTTTCTAGATAAAATCTCTGGATAGGCAGGTACTTTACCAAAGAGAACGCAGACACATTAGGAAGGGACGATGCCTGCTGGGACTCACCACAATCTCCATACAGTTGGGAAGCATTGCAGGCATCCCTCACATGCTAGAAATTCTGTGGGCAATCCTGCCTGAGTCTATACATCTATACATGCTGCATTCATCCATGGGAGGAGGGACAAAGGAAAACAAGATCAAAGCTGAAGAGGAAGATACAATATAATAGATACAAGGAGTACACTACAGCAGACTGGGTTTTGACTGGAATTGACTAGCACATACACTATATTATTCAATGTATGGTGTTGTCCATCAAGTTGGTTCCAACTCATAGCGACCCTATATAGGCTTTCTAAAGAGCAGCTTGTGGGTTTGAACAGCCAACCTTGCAGTTCAAATCAATCTTGTGTTCCAGTGCTTATCCAACAGCACCAAACCATTCACTATGTAGATCTAGCTATATAGATATAAATATACATTCATTATAGGTACTAATCTTTTTTTTTTTTTTTTTTTGCTAAGACCTTTGAATGGGAATAAAGTGCTAGAAAAAGGGGAGCTGTGCATAAGTGAGACCTGTTGTTGTTGTTAAATGCTGTTGAGTTTTTCTGACTCGTAGAGACCCTGTATTGGGTTTCCTAGGAGCAGTTGGTGGATTTGAACTGCCAGCGTTGCTGTTACCAGTCCAGTGCTTATCCTACAGCAGCTTACTACCACTCCAAAGAGGAGGAGGAGGAGGAGATTAAGAGAATACAACCCACTGAGAAGTTGGGGAAAAAATACCAGATCCATACATTGTTATTTATATCAAATAGTGTTGGTGATGGTCTTTATGTGCCGTGGAGTCTGTTCCAACTCATAGCAACCCAGTACAGGGTTTCCGAGGCTACGAATCTTTACAGGAGCAGAAAGCCTCATCTCTCTTCCACGGAACAGCTGGTAGTTTCTAACTGCCGACCTCACGGTTTGCAGCCCTATTCATAACCACTACACTACAACAAATAGTACTTTTTAAAAATGCATGCTCAGCTTATACAGTGAAACTATTCAAAGATCTATGAAGACAGGTGGCTATTTTACCCTATCTTCAAGGTTTCCAATGAGACTGATTCTTCTCTGTGGCGACATATGCCATGAGGACTTCCTACGATCAAGAGTACCCCTAGATCATTTCAGAAATACATTCATACCACAGTTATGCCTCTATTGCTACAAATGTCAAGTCAATTTAATGACCATTTTCAAAACCAACCACGGAAAACATTACCAGTTGACTTTGTGTCTGCTCCACCTTACTTTTTTATATACATAAAAATTATTAAAGATGTGCAACTGTCGAGAGGGGGGAGGATAATATAATAGCATGCCAATCAGGGAACAATTAAGCTACATTTCAAGGAAAAGAAAGGTAATGCTTTCATCAATACTGAAGTCATCACTCTTTTATCTAACTGTCATAATATTTATAGCCTGATTTTCAAATGGCAGCTGCAAATAGAAGTCAAGAGAGGATAAATTATCCAAGGGAACATAGTCCTGGAATTTTACTATTTTAAAAAGCTCTATTTTTTATTCTTAGAGTCCTGGTGTGTTGCTGCAGGATAACGTGCTGTACCACAAAGTCAATTTGAACCACAAGATCGACAGTTCAAACACACCAGCCATTCCTCAGAAACCCTATATAGGGTCACTATAAGTTGGAACCGACTCAACGGCACTTAACAACATCAACAATTTTATATGTAAATGGGAACATAATTCTTATTAGAAGAATGCCTATTGCAGGTCAATGATACCAAACTCTTTGAAAACATTAAAATTAATAAAACACTACCTTCTAGAAGTCCTCAATGGCAGGATTCACGACACTTTTAACAAGTGTCTAGTCAGGTAGGTAGTTCTGGGATACCTACAGAATAAACAAGAAATGCAATGACGATTAGACAGAGATTCAGACAGCTTCAAAGTACAACTTCATTAGGAACATTCATGACAAATACTGAGCTAGCATTACTGAACTGGAATTTTTTTTTTTTAAGTGCAGGATAAAGACACACATGTAATTTGTATAGACATTGTTATTACTGTACACAAGATAAAGTGTGGTTAAGAGTGGCTTGAGGGATTCAGATAAGACTGCACAATGGAACATACCCAGGACCTTGCTGGCTAAATTATTTGATCCTCTTCCGGATTTAGGAAGTGCCCATATTGGAGCTTTCCCTTTTGCAAGGAGATAAGGTTTACTCCTTAAGTGTGGTAGGAAGAATGCTTCTCTGGTTTTGTGACAGTCTATACTGACTGTCTGAGCGCCTGGGTGTCACAAACAGTAAACTGAAAGATTGGTGGTTCGAACCCACCCAGAAGTACCTCAGAAGACAAGCCTGATGATCTGCTTCTGAAAAGTCACAGTTTTGACAACCCTATGAAGTACAATTCTACTCTGCACATGAGGGATTGCCGCGTCAATGAGCTAGAACTGAGTTAAACACAACTGGTTTGGCTTCTAGTAGAGTGAGAGTCTGGCTCATTAGTCATTTAAGACTCCAGCTTACATCTTTTCTTTTAAAACCCTACTGTTCATGAGAATCTGAGGGAATCTCATAAGGGAAGAATGTGGGGTTTGGTTCTGAAACGGAGCTGGGTTTGAATCTTAGCAATACTGTATACACTACCTTAGAATCTTTAGAGTTACTCAACATTTTTGAGCCTCAATTTCCACCTCTGTCAAATGGGCACGATAACCCCATTTGTGTGCCAGCCATGTAAGCTCATGGTAAGTGCTCAAAATAGAAGCCAGGTGCCCCACCTCACTGGCAGGGGTAACCCCACAGTGGGGGCATGGCAAGGATGCAGAGAAGCTCATGAAGCTACATTAAAACAAACAAACTACAGCTTTTTCTTTTTTTTTTTAGTGCAGAAACAACTAGAAATGGCTGAAAAGTCTTCCTACAGGGAGAATGAGAGGATGGAATACTATGCAGCTATTAAAGGAAATGAATTGGTGTAAGAAGCACACGCAGACACACAGGTTTCAAAAATAATGTCAAATAGGAAAAGAAACAACAATCTTTAAATACACAAACACAATAGTATGTACTGACTATCGATACAAATACTTATGTATCAAAGTATAAGCAGGGGGCTAGTTAAATGCCTTCTAAATTTATGGACAAGGAGCTCTGGTAGTGTAGTGGTTACGAATTGGGCTGCTAATCTCATGGTCAGCAGTTCGAAACTACCAGCGGTTCCACTGGAGAAAGATGAGGCGTTCTGCTCCCGTAAAGATTTACAGCCTCACAAACCCTGTGCAAGGTCACTATGAGTCAGAACCAACTCCGCGGTACTTGACAACAACAACAACAAATTTATGGACAGGAAGTGGTTACAGGCAGCAGAGAGAGGACCAATCAAACCCAATCTCACTGCCATCAAGTCAATTCCAACTCACAGTGACCCGGTATAGGGCTTCCAAGGCTATAAATCTGTACCAGAAAGTCTCATCTTTCTCCCGCAGAGCGGCTGGTAGGTTTGAAACACTGAACTTGCAAGTTTTAAGTCTAATGATTATCCAGCAGCACTACCAAGGTTCCTTGAGGGAAGGACAGGGCAAGGAAATTAACTTTCATTAATAATTTCCTTAAATTAAAAACAAACAAAAATACAAGATCCTAATCTGTCTAAACCTAGACAGATGTTCCTTTGGGGATATTGGGAATACAGATGTTTATTATGCTAGTTTTTTGTGCTTATTTATGTTTTTAAACTTTGCTCACACACAAAGCAAAGTAGGATGAAAGAGAGGGAAGGCGAAAGGAAGAAAGAGAGGAAGAAAAATCACCAGTTTTGGAGTACACTTAAGCTGGCCATGTTGTTGTTAGGTGCCAGCGAGTCAGTTCTGACTCACAGCACCATATGCATGCACAACAGAAAGAATCAATACTAGGTCCGTCACCATCCTCACAATTCTGTTTAAGCCCATCGTTATTGCCACTGCCAAAAGCTGGTCATAAAGAATGAATTTTTTTTTAAAAAGATGAAATTCAAACCCATGCTTTAACAATCAGTGAGATCAGTGGTTTGCTTACTTTGGAGGGCTGAATTTAAGTTCAGCCAGCAGAGGGAACCATCTGTCATTTGGAATGACACAGAGGCCTCTGTCAGGGGAGAAGCTGAACACTAGAGTAGCCATAATCTTCAGCACGAGATTCAAGTCCCTGTAACCACCAACACCAGGGAGAGAGAACACACATTTACAGACAAAGTAAACCAAGAACACCAATGGGCATCTTTTCAGTCTTTCTAAAAAGCTTGTTGCAATTTTCCAGAATCAAGGGAACAATATGCTTGATTAGTTCTTCAGCCGACTTAGCAATTTTACTTTTCATATTTCTCTCCTTGAAGCAAGTTTGTTATTAACCTTGCATATTCTAGGACTTGAGATTAGATGTCTTTCTCCTCCAAAATGGAATTTTTGCTTTGAAACAAAAGTGTTCGCTTTAGGACAATTCATTTTCACTGCTAATAAGCAAAAGATCCTCTTTGATCTAAGGAGATCTTTTCTTCAAAGGAGCTAGGATTGTGAGCAACAGAAGAATGTGTGCTTTCTTCTTATCCGGAGAGTCTCTTGAGGAAAAATTTGCAGGGAAGTTCGGTAATAATGAAGTAAAAGTCCAGAGTGACTCAGTAATTCTTGGAGGGTCAGGTTATGCTTTATATGCATACTTGCTTATATGTAAGATCTTGAAGAAACAGTTAGCCAATACCTTCAAGAAAAAGTTGCTGTTGTTGGTGAGTGCCATAGAGTCCTTTAAGACTTAATGGCGATCCTGTATAGGGTTGCCAAGGAGCAGCTGGTAAGGTTGAACCTCCAACCTTGCGGTTCAAACTGACCTTGTGATCCAATGTTTTATCCCACAGTACCAAACCAGGACTCTTAAGAAAATGTACCAATCCCTAAAGAAAAAGTACCAATCCTCAAATCTTTACATGAAGGGAACTGAGAGACAGAAGACACAAATAAGATGCTAGATATATACCTCAATCACTTTGCTCCTATCAGATCCTAATATTTAAATATCATCTTTGTGTGTATGTGATACCACAGATGGGGTTTGGATTGGTTTAAACAACAATAAAACAAACAAGGCAGAAAGGGAATGTTATGAATAAGTTACCAATGTAAATGTGTTATTTTGTGCCTTTGAATTTGGGTGATGATAAACATGATTCCACACATGGAAATTAGACTTTTCAAAGCTACTACACTGAATCATTTAATTTGTCTGAGTAAGTACTTGTAATAATGTGGCTGATCTGCACTGTAATAAACATTGGAATTTAGAATGAACAAGCCAAGTGTGAGAAAACTCCTCATAAATGGAGCTTCAACAGAGAGTATTCTGTGAAGTCGCTGTGTACTACGAGAGGGTGGTGGGTGAAAAGAGCATCCCACTCCAACACCCAGAGAATGAGAAGAGTCACATGGACTCAGATTCTCCCTTTTCTGCTTTCGGCACAATCTCACAACATTAGGGACTGTTACTATTTTGAATTTTCACAGTGTAACTGGTTACACTGCTCAAGACACAGGAGGACACAATCATTTTGTTCCTCTAGATCATAAATTGTAGCAAGATAGCATGTTCAGACTCCTAGTGATACTTTGACCAATGGAATGAAACAGCCATGTCATGCACGATTCTCACAGTTGTGACGTTTGAGCCGGTGGGTTTCATATTATGAGAAGTAGTGTCTACTTCTCCAACGCTGCACTAAATCCACCTACCCCAAGGCTGAGCTTCCTAACAATCTTACTGTCAAAGACTCCTTTTAAGAGTCATTTAAGAATGGAACTCATGTTTTAAAATAAGTTATGTATCTAAGATTAGTAATTTATTTCTTATTTAAAATCAAGATATAAAAAAAGAAAAATATACACCCTAAAATATATATATATATGTATATATATGTATGTATACACACACACACACACACACACACACATATCCTATCTGACTGAGCTTCTATTCAGCAAATAATCAATATTAAGACACAGAATTAACATAATTCCTGGCAAAAATAGGAAAATGTGGCATTTGGACAGCTTTTTCATAGTCAGTATGGTCACTGATAACCTTTCAGAAAGAACAGGATGATCTCAATTCTATTTTGGGTGTCATTCTATTTCAAGGTGACACCTTGAACCTACTCTAGTAGTCACTGTTTGTTGTTCTTGTTATTAGGTGCCATCAAGTCAGTTCCAACTCATAGAGTCCTTAAGAACAGGAGAACGAAACAAGGCCCAGCCCTGCACCATCCTCTGTTAAATAGCATGGTTCAATGAAACATTTGAAACAAAAATATAAACATTTGACGCTATCGTTTCATGATAGATCTTCCACCTATGTCTATATATATGTCTGAAGGAGGTGTTTCTGTCTCTCTTATCCTTCCCTGAAGAATTATGTACTCTTTTATTTATACCTCAATCAAATAGCAGTTTTGCCGTCTAGGACATACTCAACTTGTGTTCCTTTAAAATGTTTAGGACCTGAAAAAAGTCTGAAGGAGCAATGTCAAGGCTGTAGGCTAGATGGGATGAGATTTCCCAACAAAATACTTGAAGGACAGCCCTTGCTATCATCAAAGAACGAACAGAAGCGTTGCTGTTATGGGGAAAAAAATTGGCACTGCCTTCAATTTTCTTAAAATTTCTCCATAATCTGCCCTGTGATCATCCTGTGTTCAAGATAATCTATCAACATTACCCCATTGGAATCTCCCCCAAAACAGTTGCCATAATCTTCTAAATTGACCTCTTTGCCCCAGTTTAACTGGCTCAGCAGATCTGCCCAGAAGCCACAGTTTTGACTAGATCTTTCTTTGGAAGGTACCCAAAAACACTAAGATAAGCATGTTACTGACAGAACTTGTCTGCAAATATACACTGAACACAGAGACATGTTTTAGCATGTTTATTTAGAATAAACCCTTCTATGTATATAAACTAGAACCCTAGTGGCAACGCTAGTGAAAAACTCACCCTCATATGTCATTTCAAGCCAAGCAAAGAGTTCCAAAGAAAGGACCAGATCATTCTAAGAGATAATGAAAACAAAGGGGCCTGAACTAAACCTGAGACCTTAATGATGAGAAGGAAGTTAGCAAAGGGTAGAGGATGGATTTCTAGGGAGAAAGAATATAATATTCCAAGTCATGGGCAAAATGGTACACGAAATAGTTAATAGAACTGAACAACTATATATAAAGAACCCACTATGAGTCGGGCACTGTCCTGGACCCTGGAGACTCAACCATGAGCAAGACAGACATGATCTCTGTATTCATGACACTTAGATCCTAATGTTCTTTCTTGTTTATAGTAACCCACTAAAGTCAACAGTTTCCAATTTAACCAATAAACACCTGAGTTTACAACTCAAAGCCATTATACCTGCATGGAAAATCCTTAATGCTTTCTCTGGTCAGACAGGAATTCTACATAATCCAAAGAATCCATTTTCTGCCTTAGGGTCAAGGAAACCTACAAACAAATTTAATTAATTCCAGGGACCTACCAACTTCTACTGTTTTAAGGTTCATTACTTGCACACTACCTCTAATTTAGTACAAGCCTCAAATCCTTTAGGAAGTTGGGAGAAAAGGGGAAGAAAGGAAAGTGGAAATATAAGGGCAAGTTTCTTGATGTCTAGGAATTGTCCCTATACTCTTTGCAATTTGCAATTTGGTACCTAGAATGGTGATGAACAGTTAGCATTTAATAACAAGTTAATGGAGGGGTGAATGAAAAATACAAACCTTTCCGCTCTGAAGTTGGGTTCAATTATAGGAAGAAAACATTGAAGGTTTTTTATTTTTCTCCAAACTCCAGGTTGAGAGGCAGAACTCATAAAAGTAGTTGAAATGTTTATCATGGTTGTCACCATAAAGTGGTTCAAGAACCAATGGAACATCCATGACTACCAAAAGAAGCTATCATTAGAGATTTAGTTCAGGAAATGAGGTCCCCATAACAGAAGATTTCTCTTTCTATTTGAGCATTACTCTCAACAGGAGAAGTGCCACAGTATTAACTGCTGCTTAAGTAAGGAAACAAAAACTGAGGCTCCTTCATGATAAAAAGGTAAGATGTTTGCAATATTCATTTCTTAATGTTCTTTCAGTTGTTATGGAAAGTGTTCCTAGTCTTTTTGTTTCAAAATTCTACAATGGGAAGATGAAATTATAAGCAATATCATAAATTACTATGAAAAGGGAAAATATGTTAAATGAAAGGAAACTTTTGCTAGGTCAGAAGACATCTAGTTTATCAGTATTAGAGTACTATAGAGGTCATTCTTGTTCACAGACAAATCAATCCAATCCACAGAAATGCAACAAATACTGCATTCAAGGAGGTATTAAAATAGTTCATCCTTGTTGTGAACCCAACATACTAATGATACTTTCTGAATTAATCTCTGATCACAAATTGTTTGTTGATGTAATATAAAAGCAGTAAAAACTGTAGTTTTGCTTCAAGTAGTTGGCTAAAAACAGTTCTGTGATTCCCTGACAGGTAGAAAACTTTTAAGATTAAATTATTTTTGCATGCTCCTAAGAAACTCTTCAATACTAACAAGTACACCACTTTCCCAGCTAGTTGATAAACTGAAAAGAAAATAATATTAAGTAATGGTACTTGAAAATATAGTTAAAAGGGGAAACTTAGAAAACAAGATTGCAATTATACATAATGAGGTTCTCAAAACCGTGGGGAGACAGAAGGAGTCAAAGCTGAAAAAAGAAAAAAAGACACATATGTTTTTAAAGATAAGTTATTCCTTAAAGCAATTACTAAAACGTGAGAGATCTTCTCGTGCATCTCAACCTTATACTCTGAAAGAGAACTTTGTATAATGCAAGACTAAGAGAGCCAATTAGTTTAGCACCAAATACTAAATCTTCAGACTTGGCAGTTCAAAAAACTCTTGGAAAATGTTCTTATAAACTCTTCTCTAACAGCTCACACTTTACAAATGTAGATTCAGAAAAAAAGATGAATGAAAACTAACCAATTAGGTAGCAAAGGAGAGAGCACTGAATGAAAAGTACCACCCAGTTCCAGTTGTTAGAACTAGTGCAAGAACTTAGCTATCATAAAAACCATAACCATAAAAAATTGCCAATTACGGAGCACTTAGTATGACAAGGACCTTCCATGCATTCTTTAACTTAGTCCTTATAATAATATGTGAAGTTATCTTGATGCCATGTTACAGAAGAGCATTGGGGTAGCTTGTCCAATACCATCCAAATGGTCTGGGTGGGTCGGTCACAATGCAAACAACAGGCTGTTTGGCCCAGAGTCCAGCTCTTAACCACTTAACCACCCACCCTGAAGTCAAGCTCAGTAACTTCTTAGGATGATCTAGCACACTTCTCCTAGCAACCTTATGCTAAGATTTATGAGACAAGATGACAAGGAAAAAGCTCAGGTTTTAAGTGAGTATAGCAGCTCCCTAACTAGCCTCAGCTTCTCTGATAACACTACTCAACACTTAGGCCGTCCTAAGGATTATTCCTATTGATACCAGAGTCAATTCCCAGCTGTAACAACACAAATGGTTAGCATTACACTACCCTTACAACGCTTCAGGCCCCTGCTAAGCATTTTTCACAGATTATATCACGTAAATTTCACAGTACTTTTTAAAGGACTATTATTTTTATTCCTGTTTTCCAGATGAAGAAATGGAGGCAGAGAGAGATTCTTTACTTGCCTGAAATCAGTTACTAAGCTGCAGATCTGAGATTCTGATCCAGTTTGCATGAATCACTCAACAAACCATACTTATTGCACACACTTCTTCTTGTTGTTGTGTGCCGAGGAGTCGGTTCTGACTCATAGTGACCCTGTACAGGGTTTCCAAGGCTGTAAATCTTTACGGGAGCAGAAAGCCTCATCTTTCTCCCGTGGAACAGCTGATAGTTTCGAACTACTGATCTTGCGGTTCTCAGCCCAATTCGTAACCATCACGCTACCAGAGCTCCTTCCCACACTTCTACGGGATACATAAAGAACCTGTTTGCTCTTTCGCAAACTCTGTGTCAATCTTACCCTGAGCTTAAGATAAAGAAGTGAGGACAGAATAATCCATCTGTATGAGGATATCTAGAAAGTGTACCTACTTTTGGCAGTCAGTTGTACACTTAAAATACACACACATACAATTTTAACGGGAGTTCACTAGAGTGAGATAGACCACATACATCATATATGCGTCTAGGATGTATATTTTCTATTTCCTGGCTGATCACCCCTTCATGCTGATACCACATTGCTTTATATTTACTAACAAAGACTCTGAGGCCACAGAAAAGTTGTTTTTCTTGTTTTCAATCTAGGGAAAAAATGTCTCATTCATTTTCCAAAAATAAGATCACTTTAATAATTGTTGTTATTAAGTGCCATCAAATCAGCACTGAATTAAAGGAACGTTATGCACAACAGAAAGAATACAGGTCCTGAGCCAGCTTCACAATTGTTGCTATAATATATAGGTGTTGTTGTTGTTAAGTGCTGTTGAGACAGTTCTGACTCACAGTGACCCTGTACAAGGTTTTCAAGGAGCAGCTGGTGAGTTTGAACCACTGTACTTGTGGTTCAAACCGACCTTGTGGTCCAGTGCTTTATTGCACAGCACCACATCAGTACCTGGGTCTATTTTTCTAGAGAACCCTAACTAAGACAGGGGCATAAAGCTGTGTACCACTGTCTGGGGTTCAAGTGTGGGAGGGAGTGGAATTACCAGTATGTAGACTTTCACTTAATCCCCATTTCAGCGTGGCACACCTATCCTAAATTATGCCAGGTTCCCTCTAGTAACAGACCCTGAGCTTCGCACCCTCTAGTCTCTTCAAGAGTGGGGAGGAGCAGTTCCGGGGCTAAGCAAGCGCAGTAAGGACTCAAAACCAAGTGTCAGAATTTCTGTTTTCCTTAGATTGAGGTGTAATCCATAATGAAGGCTGCAGTCTTTGATCTTCATCAGTAATTGCTTCAAAGTCTTCTTTGCTTTCAGCAAGCAAAGTTATGACATCTGAAGATCACAAACTAATACACTGTCCTCCAATCCTGAGTCTGTGTTCTTTTTTACATAGTCCAGCTTCTCAGATTATGTGTTCAGCATACAGGTTGAATAAATATGGAGAGAGGACATACCCTAACTTATACCTTTCCTGATTCTAAGCCTAGATCCCCTTGATCATCAGCCTTTGACCTATGTTTCTCATAAGCACAATGAAGTTCTGGAATTCCCATTCTTTAGTGTTATCCACAACTTGTTATGACCAACACAGATGAATACCTTTACATAATCAATAAAATACAAGTAAACACCTTTCTTGTGTTCTCCACTTTCAGCTAAGATCCATCTGACATCAGCAGTAATATCCATCATTCCACATCCTTTTCTGTATCCAGCTTAAATTTCTGGCAGGTCCTTGTTGATAAGCAGCTGCAACCATTTTTAAATTATCTTCAGTCAAATTGTACACATACATGATATTAATGACATTGTTAATGATTTCTGCATTCCGTTGGTTCACTTTTGTTGGAGAGGGAAGAAATATGTTTCTCTTCAACTTCATTAGCCAGGATCTGCCTCCCAAATTTTTTAGCATAGACAAGTGAGAGTTTTTAATGTTACATACGAAACATCTCAATTGGTATTCCATCAATTCCTGGAGCCTTGTTCTTCACCAATGTCTTCAGTGCAGCTCTGACTTCTTCCTTCAATAACCTCACTTCTTGATCATATGCTACCTCCTGAAATGTGTTTTCTTTCCATTTTCTTTTGATGCTACCAGCACCATTCAATATTTTTTTTTCCCATGGAAGCCTTCAGTACTGTAAATCAAAGATTGAATTATTTTTTCCAGGTCTTTTAGGTTCAGTTATGTAAAGCATGTTTTTCCCTTTTGATTTTCTAACTCCAGATCTTTGTACTTTACTTTGTCTTGTTGAGCTGCCCTTTGAAATCATCTGTTCAATAGTTTTACTTTGTCATTCCTTCCATTTGCTTTAGCTACTCTACATTCCAAGAGCAAGTTTCAGAGATTCTTATGACATTCAGTTTGGTCTTTTATTTCTTTCTTGTCTTTTAAATGATCTTCTGCTTTCTAATATATGCTGTCCTTGATGTCACCCCACAACTTGTCTGGTCATTAGTATTAAATGCATCAAATCTATTCTTGAAATGGTTTCTAAATTCAGGTGGGATATAATGCAGGCCATACTTTGGTTCTCATGAACTTGCTTTGATTTGCTTCATCTGCAATCTGATCTTTCATATTAGCAGCTGATGGTTTGTTCTAGAGTCAGCACCTGGCCTTATTCTGATTGATGATGATGAGCTTCTTCATCATATCTTTCCGAAGATGTGGTTAATTTGATTCCTGTATATATATATTCCATCCAGACTATACATGTGAAATAAAACTATAATAATATGTCATAAGTGTAAAAATGCAGGTATGTACTAGCTACAGTGCTTACCAAGGGAGAGAATTGGTTTTAACCTTTGAAAAAAATCAACAGAACATTCTTAGTAGAGTTGTATGAACTGGGTTCTGAAGGTGAGTAATAAAAGGAGTTGCCAGGTGAAGAGAACAAGAAAACTGTCTAAGAGTAGTGAATAAGTCGGTCCAGTAGGGAAACCATAAGAACTTATATAGCGGAGAAATGCAGGCCAGCTACAGGAAAGCAAGAGGAGATGAAGTGGGAGAGCCAGGTAAGGGAACGATGCTCAGCATCTTGATCCTCCACCGAAGAGTTTCAAATTTATCTCATGCATTAGAAGGAGTTTCCAAATAGATGAAACCAGTCATTATAATATCAGAACAACGACGACTACTGTTACACCTTTTGTGATAAATTATTTACATCATCTATAGTCCTACATACAACAAAATTTCATTTTGAACCATTGTTGCTGTTGTTAAGTGCCATAGAGTTTCTTATAGCGACTCATAGTGATCTGTATATGGTTTCTGAGGAGCGAATGGTGAGTTTGAACCGCTGACCTTGTTGTTCACACTGACATTTTGGTCCAGTGCTTATCCTACAGCACCACACCAGGACTCCTGTGAACCATTAGGATGTGTCAATAGTCAATAAAGCTATAAGATTCAGCTGTGTCTCTTTGTCCTACACTCCATTTTGAAGCACATCCCCATCTTGCCTGCTGAATTACTTCAGTGCCTCGGTGATCCACGTGAGCAAGTCCCATGGAATAAGATCATGGCTAGAAGGCAGTAAGATAAGTGAAATGTTTCAGCTTTCCTACAGCTTTGAATATCCTGGCTTTTGTCAGTTTTTGTCAAAACATTAACATTACTTAACATATATTTTGCATTATTTACTACATGAAAATTTTCCAGTGCCAGTGGCTGAAAAAACCAAACTAAACCAGATTTATGCACAATTTGTCAAATTCACATTCTGAACTCTAAAATTGCCTAGACTTTAGAGACCTTCAGAGACTGATGCTGTTCTTCTTCCCTTCCTCCCTTCATTAAGTTGGCTACTTGTCCAGACATGTACCTCACAGTGTTGAGAGTCAACTTCAGAATTCAAACAGATCTTATTTCTGCCTTCACAGAGGCAAATATCACTGACTATAATTAGTATCACATTTTTGGTGAACAATAATTTTAAAAAGGGTAGAAAAAATAAAAAGCAGAAGGGTCTCTGAATGACAACAGAAGTACTATTTAAATGCAGATTTATTTCCTTTTCAGTTCAACTACTGAATGAGTATCACATTCATGCTTCCTCTCAGAGACAGACATCGTCCCATCTGGGAAACAGGGAAGGAAGACAAGGTCTGTCTGGGTACTTGATCTAACTTAGACCTGGCAGTGATGACTGTTCAGTTAGGTTAGGTGTTCTTAAGCACTCAGTCCTTTTCCAGGGAAAGACAATTTCAGAGTCTGATGGCCTTTAAAGAAATGTCAAGCATTTTAAAACATAAAAAGGAAGATTGAAAGTTTCCCACTGAAAATGCAAATATGAACTAGAATAATTGAATAATGTGAACTAGAATAAACTGGCTAGATAGATAGATAGATAGACAGACAGATAGATAGTCAAGGAGCTCTGGTAACGTAATGGGTATGAATAGTCAAGGAGCTCTGGTAACGTAATGGGTATGAATAGCCAAGGAGCTCTGGTAACGTAATGGGTATGAATCGGGCTGTGAACCACATGGTCAGCAATTCAAAACTACCAGCTGTTCCTCGGGAGAAAGATTAGGCTTTCTGCTTCCATAAAGATTTACAGCCTTGGAAACCCTGTACAGGGTCACTATGAGTTGGAACCAACCCCACAGCATATAACAACAACAACACATATAGTCGGTTTGAACCGCAAGGTTGGCTGTTCAAGCTCACCAGCTGCTCCTTGGAAACACTATACAGGGTCGCTATGGGTCAGAACCAACTCACTGGCACTTAACAGCAACAACATATGTATATATACAATGAAACCCACTACCATCGAGTCAATTCCAACTCATAATAACTCTATAGGACAGAGTAGAACTCTCCCCCATAAGGTTTCCAAGGCTATACATATTTAGAGAAGCAGACTGCTTCATCTTTCTCACCTTGAGTAACTAATTGGAATTTGAGTGCCTTATTTGAACTTATCATGCTTTTTGTTAGCAGTCAATCTCTTAACCACTGTGTCACCAGGGGTCATTAAAGTGGGAGTTGTTGTTTGTTGTTAAGTACCTTTGAGTCATTTCCAACTCAGAGTGACCCTGTATAGGGTTTCTGAGGAGCAGTTGATGAGCTTGAGCCAACGACACTGATTAGCCAGAAATCATCATCCTGGTTATATGGGGATTCCATTCAAAGTGGAGGAAATTTGTTTGCATTTTTTGTCATGAAAGATAGGTTTTTTTCTTTTACCTTCCATTTCTTTTATGGTCTGTATTATATTGTTTCCTATATTGACTCAATGGCTGCTGACGTAAAATCGTTGAACTGTATGGATGTATATAAAAATCTGCATCTGTTTGGATACAATATTCTTTTATGAACCTGGCAGTTTGGATGGCTTCATCCTTCAGATGAAGACAACTGTTCTCACAAAGTTCTCTACTTCTCTTGTGAGCAAGTGTCCCTTCCAGAAGCATTGTCCAGTTATTCTAAGTGCTAACATCCCTTTCTATTTGTAAGTGGGTTAATTAAATGACAAAGCTGTTATATCAAAGGGCAACAACACAAATAATCTGGGAATAACACAACCCAATGAGTTTTTCTGAAATATGTAAACAGTGAATATATTTATTTTGAATTTATCTGTATACTCTACTACATTTTATATATAGATTTTTATTTCTTCCCATAATCTTCTTGTTAGCTTCTTTTTTCATATTGCTTTGATGGATTTCTCATAAAGAAAAGAAACAAACTATCTGAATTATGTTCCAATAAGCAGAAAAATGAATTTTTTGTAGACAAACATATGGCCTATCTGGAGACATCTTCTGAATTTTTCCTATATTATGACATGACAACTGAGGACACCATTGTATACCTGCAATGTACAATATAGTATTTAATAGATTTGTGGAAAATGCCTTAAATGAAGCACGTGCCATTCCATGAGTTAGTACTGTGTTATCATACAGTACTATACTTGAAAATAGAAAAACTAATGAAAAATCTATTACCTTTATTTACAACACTCTCTGTCTCTGATTTTAACTTTACACTTGATTGGTCTTGATTTACTTTTTTCTGGTCTGGATCATTATTTTTTTTCTAGAAAGCCCAAAACCCATTTCTTCATCAGTAAGCAATACTTTAGATTCTCTTAACGGATATTTGGAAAGACTTAATTATGTTACATAACTTGTCATTTATAGAAGAAATGAAAGTTAAGATTTTTGGAGCAAAGAACAAGCTGTCAGTCTATTAAAAAAATTCCTGTTGAAAAGTAACTGCATGCATTGTGTATTAACATAATTTATTAAAACGATTAGAACGCATCCTTGTTGTCTTCTAATTAGATTATTCCTTGTTCTGGTAATTACACTAGACAGGGAGAATAATAGTTTCAGAATTCTAAGATCATCTGTAGACTATGTGGAAAGAGGATGATCAATAATGCTAATCTACTGGAACCCTTAAATTCCCAGAAAGAGGTCTTTTATCATGAGCAACCCTTTGTATAATCAGCATTATTTCTCAATGTCCACGCTCATCTTACCCAAAGTTGAAAAGTGAAAACATGAGACAAATAATGGACATTTATTCCACTGTCAGATACTTGGTCAGGTTGGGCCACCTCTGGCCTCTAGTGTCTCAGACATCACTTCATTCCTATGCAAAATGCCAGCATTTAACCACAAACCAGGGATTCAATGAAGAGCAGCATAGTTAGACATCTGAATGTCTAACAGGGAGAACAAAGGAGTTTTAACTTCTGACTTTGAGTGAACTTAAAGTTTCTCACTTTAAACCAAATATTCAGAGATGAAGAGTTCTTTACCGAATACATGACATTTCTTACATGAAGATATTAGTAGAAATTAAAATAATGGGGAGGGTGAGGTCGTATGGCAGAAAATACACCTGGCTTTCAGGTTTGATGTAGGTTCAACTAAAGATGAGTTGAATTACTATCTCTGGTTTTATGCTTTGGAGATTCCAGGAAATGTAAATGTGTCAATGACTCTCTCATGCCCCACTCCAAATATCACCAAGCACACTAGGTAGTCTAGAGTGCAGCCCCCAGGGCTTCTAGGGTTCTGAATCTTAACAAAAGTCTCAGGTTGGTATAGCCTACCCTAGAGATCACTCTTGAGTTGAGCGGACACCAATGACTCTGCCATTCACTGTACCCATGGACAATGCAAATACTGTACTGCCCCTCAGTCCAGATTACAAGAATTTCAGCCCACTGTTGACTGAACTGCTGTAGTCAATGAACAGTCTTAATGAGACCATGTCTAGACAGTATTGATCTCCCACCAGAAAAAATATTTCAGAGTGTGACTTCTTTTCTGGCTTTGTCCACCAAATGACACCCACATTGTGATCTTTCATGCACACGTTGCTAATGTTTTTCCTAACCAGAAACATAATTTCAATTAGGCAACCAAGGACCATTTTTTCAATGTAATGAAAATTAAGTGAGATTGTACGTACATCTTTTTCCTCATTACACAAAGGAAACAACTAAAAAAAGGGGGAGGGCAGAAACTCCACACAAGTTAAAGGAGAAATAACACAGGCTATAGCGTAGTGGTTACGAATCGGGCTGCAAACCGCAAGGTCAGCAGTTTGAAACTACCAGCTGCTCCATAGGAGAAAGATGAGGCTTTCTGGTCCCGTAAAGATTTGCAGCCTCGGAAACCTTGTTCAGGGTTACTATGAGTTGGAACCGACTCCACAGCACATAACCAACCAGCGTAACAAAATGTTTTAGGAGTGTTTATTAGCTTTAGCCATCCAAAAGATTTACCATGCAGTCTGGTGTGTAGAACACTAGAACATGCCCTATACTCTACTATCTATCCTCCCTAGTAGCATCTACCTAAATTATTAGGGTGATACTAAACACTTAGGATTCCCCACTTTTTTGATCACCAGACTGGTCAGATCGACCAAGGATATGCATTTGAATGTCCTACAGTTAGGCTTCCAAAGCGAGGCTGAACATCAGATTCGTTTTCAGAAAGTCAAGGAGAAGGAAAATATAGCTAAAAATCATGTGAGAATGGATGTAAAAAGCTCTCCAAGTGAGTTAATGGTGAACTAGGATTGGAAACTACAAACTCGAAGGGAAGACCAGAAGGAATTTCTTCTGACTGTTTGGCGAAAATGAAGCTATGACCCTGAGGTTCCAAGGGGTGGAAAGTCACATCCAGATGCCCAGTTGTTGTGGAGCTGATTTTAACTTATGGTGACTCCATGTACGTCAGAGAAGAACTGATTATTCAGACGTAGATCACCAGGCACTTCTGAGGCACATCTGGGTAGCCCCAAGCCTCCTGCTTATGGTTAGCAGCCAAGAGTGACACACGTTTGCACCACTATGAGACAATTTTTGGGTTTCTTTTTTTCTTGTTAGTGGAAAATAAAACAAGCACCTTGCTATGCTACAACATTTGTTGTTGTTTGTTGTTAAGTTGTTAAGCCATAGAGTCAGTTCCAGCTCATAGTGACCCTTGTATAGGGTTTCCAAGGAATGGCTGGTGAGCTTGAACTACTGACCATGTGGTTCAAACCAACTTTGCAGTCCAGCCCATTAGCCACAGTGCTACAACATTATCAAGGACCCCTTGGAAGCATCAAGGTATAAATCTACCCTATAAATGAATGTAAAATAAAATACAGTCCAGAAAGACACTTCCACCACTGAAAATAGAACATTATAAATGCACCAAGAGACAAAATGATCATTTCTATACTCGTATTCAAACTAGTCTCGCAAGTAGTGTTGGATATTCTTTGGTCTCTAAAGCAACCAGAAGAAAATTCCTCCAGTCTATAAGTTCCTTTCATGCTTGTGAACTTTCACTTCCTACACTGAAATCCAAAAGTTCACAGCATTCACATCTGGATAACTTAGAAGCCCAGGCTACTTCTAAAAATGGACTATATATAATTTCCTGCAATCTCAGTGAAACTCCTACATTTGTCTCAAATAAAATGAAGAGAAGCCAGTCATGAATTTCCTTTACTCTGTGTTAATAAAAGACACAAGCTCACTATGATAAGCAGAGTGAATGCATAGTGTTCATCCTGTTCTTCTCATCCAAAGCAGGAAGTAGTACGATGGTTCTGCATAAGAACCATTGTGGCATATTTTCAGGTGATAAAATTCATTTATAGGCAATTTCCTTTCTGATACACCAGAGTTCAGGAGAGTGTGTATGTTACACATTCCTGGCTATCTCATGAGAGGGGTTGTGTTAAAAAGACCAAGTTTGGGTATCTATACAAGGGGGCTTCAAAAATTTGGTGGAAATATTCCATTATTTTTTCATTCCAGCTTTTCACAAACCTTTTGAAGCCCCCTTGTATTTACAATTGTTGTGTTATTAAGTGCTGTTGAGTTGGGTCAGACTCATAACGATCCTGTATCCAGTTTCTGAGGAGCAGTTGGTGGGTTTGAACTACTGATCTGTGGTTCGCAGTCCAGTGCTGATCCTACAGCGACACACCAAATAAGATAAGAGCAGTAATTATGTAAGGACCCCTCGCAGCATAGTGGGTTATAAGTTGGGCTTCTAATTGCAAGGTCAGTAGTTCGAATCTACAAGCTGCTCTGTGGAAGACAGAGAAGACTTTCTTCTCCTGTAAAGACTCATTCGTACACAGCCACCACCATCAGTGATGATATAGAATAACTTTCCAGAGAAACGTTAACAATCTCTAAGAAAATACAGGTACACCCCACCAGTATCACCACTTATCAAAAGTTCATTCTACACCACTTCACTTTTATAAAAAATCCACATTGATACTTTTTTTTTTGCTAAGTGAAAGAAATCCAAAGAGGATTTTCACTTCTATGTAAAAGACATAAAGCTAGTTCAACCTATGTTTCCCAGTAAGCCTTTGAAGATGCAATGCGTACCCAGGGCAACCCACCTCCTTCACCAAGAACTAATATTCATACTAAGTTTT
This sequence comes from Chrysochloris asiatica, assembly GCF_000296735.1. Lineage (NCBI taxonomy): Eukaryota > Metazoa > Chordata > Mammalia > Afrosoricida > Chrysochloridae > Chrysochloris > Chrysochloris asiatica. Next base: position 12,301,447 of record NW_006408564.1, read on the forward strand.
GAACTCCGTTTGTGAACACTATGTGCTAGTGTGATTTCAAGTTTTATGTGTTAATTTGTATGATTCGGTACGTTGCTTTGGGGGTCTGGGAACAATAAAAAAAATTCTCCCATATAAGCAAATGGTAATTGTTTCTTTGCTTTATGCCATTTAGACGTGGGAAAGATTTCATAGAAATGCTCTATTTTTGGACGGTGGGAGAAACCCACATTAGCAAATACCTTAGAAATTAAATAAAGACATGCTATAGAGATTGGCAGAAACCTATTCAGCTAGAGCAATCTGACCAAACATTAAATTACCTGAACATAATAGAAACAAAATTTCCCTATTGATTAGGTGATTTATATAAAATATTCATGAACTTACATGAAGCGTAAGCAGTATGTTCCAGAAACAAGAAATAAATCACATGTGTCCATAAAAAATGAAGGCAAGTGTGTGTGTGTGTGTGTGTGTGTGTGTGTGTGTGTGTGTATATAGATATTTTTTCTTTTTTCAAATCTTGGGGGAAAGTTTCCCTTAGAAATCTCATACTTAAAATCACTGACTCCAGGCAGTAAAAATTTGCACTTTGCACATATAAACCTAGATCTTATTCATGTCTCCACAGTTTCAAAAGCCCAAGAATAAAACATATATCTTCAGACTCCCCCCAGGAAGTAATTCAACACATTTAAAAAAAAAAAAAAAACTTTCTAGATTTTAATGTCATGTGATAAATTTTACCAAGTGACTAACCAAATATGCTTCACCATTATATATAAATCTGTTCTTACCAGTGCCATGAGTGAGAAGAGGCAGTTAGTTATCCTCTTAGAGAAAAAAAAAAATCACACTTCAGTTTTTTTTCTTTTCGAATGTGAGTAATCATATTTGTGACTATTTTCCAAGCTTAGTTAAAATTTTTCTCAGTTTTTAAAAAACGTGGTATAAGAGCTAGAAAATCTCTTTGTAGGATGACTGTAAAGAAAATGTCATTTTTCGTGATTTATTTCAAAGTTGGTCTTCATTAGTGCTACCCTGTTGCCTTATTATCATGTTTTCATACTTACAGATAATACCCATCTTCTGTATTTGTTTGCCAACCACCCCAGCCTCAGAAACCCTATACCGGTTACTATGAGTTGGAACCAATCCCACAGCACATCACTACCACCATTCAGGGGCATGCTCCTAAGCAGCCATGTCATTATTTTTTTTTAACAAGTTGTTGCAAAAAAACAAAAAAAAATAATAATATAGTACGTTTGCCAACATACCTCTGGGGGTAGGGAGGGGGACAGTTGACAAATAAAAATGTGCCTGTTATTTGCAAAAAAAAAACTGCAGGTATCCAGGTTCTTTATGACCCCTGATTCCCTGAGGATACGTATTGTTCACTGACTATTTCACAATTTGGTAATCTGCTGGATTTTCTTTCTTTTTCTATGCAATATTGTTCTTGCTAAGTGCTATGGAGTCAGTTCCAATTCATAGTGACCCTGTATGGGGTTTCCGAGAAGTGTCTGCTGGATTTGAAACACCAAATGTTGTTGTAAAGTGCCGTCTAGTTGGTCTGACCCATAGCGACCCTGTATACAGTTTCCCAGGAGCAGCTGGTGAGCGTGAACTGCCGACCTGTAAGTTCAAACGGCTTCTCAGTCTGGCGCATTAACTCACAGCGCCACACCAGGACTCCAGTCCTGGTACTTATCCTACCGCGCCACACACTTGTTCTAAATTAATGAATTCCATTCTTTGTGGTTTCTACTATGCGTTTAGTAAATTCAATTTGATTGTGAAGTTCATTTTGATAGGAATTCAAAATCTTTTATTCCCAATTTTGTATCAAAAACAAATTTAGTAAACATTACACTCGATCTATTTTTGGAACTTACTTGTTGCTGTATGTTGTTTAGTGCCATTGCTTTGGTTCCGACTTATTAGTAACCTCGCCTAGGGTCTCCTAGGAGCAACTGGTTTTGACCGTCAACCTTGCAGTTCAAATCGACCTTGCGGTCCAGTGCTTATCTTACATCGCCACACCAATATTCTTGCAATGTTCTTTTGTTGTTAAGTGCCATTGAGTAGGTTCCGACCCATAGCGACCCTTAACAGGGTTTCCGAGGCTGTAAATCTTTACGGGAGCAGAAAGCCTCATCTTTCCCCCATGGAGCAGCTGGTAGTTTCGAACTGCTGACCTGGCGGTCGGCAACCCGATTAGTAATCACTACACCAGCGCTTCAGAGGTCCTTGTAATGTACTAGAGACAGTTTATTAGAGTGTTAGCTTTCTCAGTCTTCCATTCCCCACAAAATAAATTTATTTCACTTATCCTTCCCCTTCACTCACCTTTTAAGAGTACTATTTTTGTGTGTGATGCAGAATGATGTGAATGACAAAAGCAGATTTGGAAAAATAGAATAGTTATTTGAGTGCAAAGAGTGGAAAAAGACTGCTATTCTTGAGCTGTATAAAGTTAAAAATACACACACACACACACACATATATATATATATATA
>NW_006408564.1:12304050-12326628 GCF_000296735.1 Chrysochloris asiatica
TTTTTTTTTTTTTTTAAGGAAAAGGCAAAGGAGATTTTTTTAAAAAGTTGTTGTGCATAACGAATAAAATAATATTCAAACTTCTTAGAGAGACATGAGTAAATTTCCTTTTCATGTCTTAACCATTCACACCAGAAACTAGCTTGGTGAAGCAATACATTTTCAAAGATTTCTCAATCTGCTTTACATGAAATTCTGCCAGTTAATTCAAAGGTCAATGTCTTGGGACAAAGTCAAAGATTACTTAAATAATTACTAAATTTCTATGGAAACATACTGAAAATGAAGTGCGTACCTGTCAATGTCAAATGCATAAAAGACACACTGGGAGGAAAGGTTTTCTACGTGGTAAAGTAGTTTTAAACTACTGGTGACATACCTAAAATGAAGAGAAGTAGGAAATGGAGGATTGTTAGGAATGAACTTTGATATCACAAACAGACACTCGGTGAAACCAAAAGTATCTCCGCAAGGCAAAATGTCCACTTCTGCAGCAGGATGCGTAACTGCATGAACAGACTAGCAAACACACAAGAAGGGCGGGTCGCTTGGGCTTTTATCTCTGATGCAAGGCTGTGTCTTATTCTGTTAGTTAGGATTTTGACTTCACAATCTTGTCTCAGCCTGATTGGATAATTCACTTGTGCTTTGGAGGGAAGGGGTTGGGGCTTGAGAAAGTTTGGAATGTCTGTTCCAGGAGGTGATAGCACTCCAAGAACTGGTTTTGGCTGGTTTATAGTATGGGTGACAAGAATTGGGGAGTTTCTCTAAACAAAAAAGAAAAGGGGACTAAAACCAGGTTTATTCTATTTTGGCATCACCCTTTGAAAAGAAGACATTTGACTTTTTCTTATAGGAACAACCTTGAAACTGTATAATGAACATCTTTCATAAGATTTGTACAAAAGTGACAAGCACTTTAAGGCCTAATCACTCCATTTGTACAGACCACCCAGCAAAATGTGGCTGTAACTTCACAGGAACCTAGAGCCTCTGCATGCTTTGTTTAATTGAGCTGCATGACTATAATTCTATATGGTACAATCATAACATTTATTTTTTCTAAGGAAGTCTATAGAGTAAAAGAAGAACCCGGAGCTAATTTAAAGGTTTTCATCCTTCACCCTGATATCTACTTGTAATTAAACCAGTCACTAATAAGGATGTGGTTCCCTATGATAAACACTGGTCTAGGAACTACAAGGTCTGTAGTTGGAGCCTGCCAGCCCTTCTGCAGAAGAAAGAGGAGGCTTTCTGCTTCCATGAAGATTTAAAGTCTTGGAAACTCTATACAGGGTCACTCTGAGTCGGAGCTGACTCAACAGCACTTAAAAAAAAACAAATAAAGATGTACCACATAGATGCACCACAAGAATATGTGCAAAGGAATGAGAAATAATGGAGGATTCAGAGAGAAACATCTTGTAATATGGAATGTGTGTGTGTGTACACAGAACGTCCTGGCATGGCATGTAGGATCAGCACTGGACGGCTAACCACAATGTTGGTGGTTCAAAATGACTAGTCACTCCCTGGAAACTATAAACAGGGTCACTGTGACTCAGAATTGACTCAAAGTCATTTAAATAACATATATGGAGAAAGAGAGAGTTTCAGAATGTATATAGTCTCTTTCTCTTTCTATGTGTGTGTGTGTGTATGGGTTGATGTGCTGGACTGCAAGGTCAGTTTGAACAGCAAGGTCAGCAGTTCAAGTTCACCAGTAGCTCCTCCTTGGAAGCCCTATACAGGATCATGATGAGTAGAAACTGACTCGATGACACTTAACAACAACAACAACAACATATGCAAAATGAAAACATCAAGGCATTCCTAAGAAGCTAAACAACCTGATAGATGAATATGGTAAAATTGTATCTTAAGGGAAAGCATATGCATTCTAACCCCAGCCCTAAAGCAAACATTAAATACAGTCAACTTACCACTGAAGAGCACTTAAATTACCTTGAGAGTGCAAGTTATACTGGTTTGTGTATACAAGCCTGACAGTAAATATTTGAGAACAAACAACAGAACTAGGCTAATGAAAGAAAGGAATAAAAGAAAAATCCACCTACAGATATCTGAACATCCAAACCCCCTTGCCTTTAAGCAACTACCAAATCTCTCAGGTGGCAAATTTTCTCAAGGTAGGTAATAAAAATATAGTGCTGTAAACCCTCAAACACAGTATCAATCCATTGCTTTAATATTAACAGATCCTTTGTCAGTGTTAAAATTAAGTGAGATAGTATATACCAAAGCATTTGTCAAAGGTACTGGCACAGAACGACAAATATGCTGGGTTTTAACCTAAGCTTCATTAGATCCACAGATTATGCGGCTCTTAGAAACAAAGAACATGACAACTTGTTTCTTTTCTTTCCAAGATGCTTTTTCTGGGTTTGGCTCTAGTGAACAGATATCACTTCACATTTCAGAAATGGAAGTATTCTTACTGGACTCCTGGGTTCTAAGTGGGCAGAAGATTGGTTCAACTGCAGGCCTATCAAAAAAGTCACGCCTATCAAGTCTAGCTGGTGTGGCAGGACTGCAAGGTCATTTGAATAGCAATGTTGGCTTTTCAAGCTCACCAGCCACTCCTTGGAAACCCTGTGGGGTCACGATGAGTCAGAACTGACTCGAACAACAACATCAAGTCTATCAGAGGCCAAAGGTGGCTGGGTGGTAGAATCTTCTCCTGTTATGAAGTTGACTGAAGTCCTGAAGTGGTGATGTAGAATAAAGCACTGAACCGCAAGGTTGGTTTGAATTGCAAGGCTGGCGGTACAAACTCACCAGCCACTCCTCAGAAACCCTATACTTGGTTACTATATCTCAAAAATGACTTGATGGTGTTTAGCAACAACAACTATGACAAAGCAGTGACTCAGGTTCTATTCTAGGTCAACACACCTCAAACGCAGCCATCATTCACCTGTCAATGAAGGCTTGTCTTGTGCTATGATGATGAAAAGGTTCAGACTAAGACAGACTAGAAAGAAAGGCTTGGTATCTGCTTCTGACAACCAGCCAAAGAAAACACTACGGATCTCATTGGTCTGATTCCATTGTACATGGGCCTGGTGACTTGGCTGAAGTCTCAGCAGCAGCTAACCACATTAACTCAACAGGAACGCACACAAATGGAATCCATTATTACATCTTCTTTAGGGTACCATAGACCCATGAGTCCCCTTTACTAGCACGTGTTTACAACTGGATGCCTCCAAAATCTAGAAACTGGATTGATTTCCCTCCTTTCTCCTTCCATCCCTTTCTTTCTTTTTCACTTCTTTGAAATTTCTGCCTATAGTAAAATGACAGCAAAAAGGAAAGTCGTGCAGCGTTCCTATTAGTCGACATTTCAATGATGTACTTTTTTTTTTTTTGGTCCTTATCTGAAATCCCTCTAGGGAACTCTTTTATGGGAATGAGGCATGCCAAATGAAGTAGAGAACTCAAGGCATAATTTTATCCTTGTCATGTGAAAAGAGAATATTTTTCTCCTGGATTTATGATGTAATGCAACTCACTTTCTTTTCCTCTTTTCCCTAGTTTGCACTTCCTACTTATTGCTGCATACCTTCATCACCATCATCATAAATTTATAGAGTGCCTGTGGCCGGAGCCTCAAGGTAGCTCCCAAATGATCTAATCCAGATATCATTGTCTTCGACTCCCCTTTGGCAGGACTCTATTTTCCATTTCTCTTCCTTATTGAAATCTGCTTCTTATTATTTCTCATAAGATGTTTTAGCCTTCTTTTATTCTCCTTCAATTGAATCTCTTTTATTTCTGCCCCTCATTTTTATGCCCTCCTGGGCCCTCAGCAGTTTCCTTTACATTTGTGGGGGTTTACATCTGCCAATTTAGAAACACTTGAGAACTTGACTATCAAACTGCTTCTTCTAAGATAATTTTTAGCAATGATAACCAAAAGCAAACCTTTTGACTTCTGAAATACCAGGGCTCCAGGTGTCAGATCTCAGCTATAATTTTCATTACATTACAAGATGATGTCCATAGATAATAAGGGGGATGATATGAACCAAGGTCTAACTTTTCAATGATGGCTACCCTCCAACTCCCTACTGTTCTAATTCAGCTGCTTTCTGAGTCTGGAGGTCCAGAGTTTGGAGTTTATGGACATGGGTTCAAATCCAGCCTCTGACACTAATCTGGATGCAACTTGAGTAAACCATTTAACCTTTCTGAGCTTCAATTTCCTTGTCTTTAAAATGAGAGTACAAATATCTACTTAATGAGATTGTTGTGAGGATGAAATGAGGTAATCTTTGTAAAATATTCAGTGTCTGGTACGTGGTAAGCATTCAAACTTGGTAGCTATTATTTTTATTGTTGTGAATTAAAATGTGGCACAGAATGGCTTTTTCTTTAGTCTTCTCTGCCTCACAAAGCCGGCCTTAAGAGCAGGTACTGAATCATTATTTCTGAGACCCCAGTCACAAATACCACTCAGTTCAGTGTTTTCACACTCTAGGTAATTGCTAAGTATTTCTGAATATGTCTGAAAATTGAGGACAAACACAGAGAGTTAAGATTTGGAACCAAAGGCATAGATAACCAGTCGTAAATTTGGACATATCATTAAGAGCCTCTATTCTGAGAAAGTACATCCCTTTTAAAATATATTTACTACTGTTACCCATGGAGACTGAATATTTTTATCATCAGTTGCAAAACTGTCTCCTGAAAGGAAAAAAACTATATAATTATAGCTAGAGCAGACTTTACAGGTTAACCTTTTCTATACAGGAAGAACAAAAAGTAGACACTCAGCAGGAGAGTGAGAAAGAGGAAGAGCAAGGCAGACAGAAAGAAGAGAAAATAAGAATTAAAGCAAAAGTTTTTCTATTTTAAAGGAGATACACTGGCTTCTGGACCCTCAATGTATGAACCAGACAGAATGATCACACCATTTTATGACTGTGCCCAGTCTCTCCACGGAAACAGCCTACCTCTCAAAAAACAAAAACAAAAACAAAAAACCAGAGGAAAAGTGTCAGTTTCTTACTGGACTTTGGCCTAAGTGGGAAACAACAAAAAAAATATGTTTAATATTACGATAAAAGATAAAGCTAAGTATCTAAATGCAACAGGGAAAGTGAGTTCGACAGGGAAAGTGGAGGAAGTGAGGTTTTCACTCGGGAAGACAGGTAAATTCTTTTAGGACATTAGAAGGAGATGATTCACTAATTGATTTCATCTGTGAAAAAAAAACACTCCACTCCACTTTTATGCCAAACAGATTTGCTTTTCAATGCTATTTCTGCCACTTACTTTTTGGGCAAGTTAGTTATCCTGAAAGTGTTTGAATTTTTCATATCTAAAATAAGTAGGATACTATCTGTAAAGGAGCGTTTTTGTTGTTGCTAAGTGTCATCGAGTCGGGATCCAACTCATAGCAACCCTGTACAGGGTTTCCAAAGAGCAGCTGGTGAGTTGAAACTGCCGGCCTTAACAGCCCAAATCGACGCGGCAGTTTACCGCATTAACTGGCAGCACCACACCAGAAGTCCCTAAGGGAGGGTGTTGTTGTTGTTGTTGTTGTTAAGTACCATGGAGTCGGTTCTGACTAATGGTGACCCTGTACAGGGTTTCCGAGGCTGTAAATCTTTACTGGAGCAGAAAGCCTCGTCTTTCTCCCGCCAAACCGCTGGTAGTTTCGAACTGCTGATCTTGAGGTCGGCAGCCCAACTTGTAACCACTACCCTACAAGAGCTCCGTAAAACAGGATAGTAGGTCTGTAATTCTTTCTTTCTCCTCCTAACCTGTCACATGCCTCCATGGAGCAATTCCTAATCTGATTGGCCAAATCAAGCATGTTGAGTCATTTAACCATGAGGGTTTGTTGTTGTTGTTAGGTGCCATCAAGTTGGTACTGACTTACAGCAACTCTATGCACAACAGAACAGAACACTGCCCAGTCCTCTGCCAACCTCACAATCCCTGCTATGCTTGAGTCTACTGCTGCTGCCACTGTGCCAATCCATGTCGTTGGGTATTTTCCTCTTTTTCACTGACCCTCCACTTTACCAACCATATTGTCCTTCTTGAGGGACTGGTGTTTTCTGATAATACATCTGAGGTCTGGTCATCTTGGCTTCTAAGGAGCATTCTGGTTGTACTTCTACCAACACAGATTTATTTGTTCTTTTGACAGTATGTGGAGCTTTTAATATTCTTCTCCAACACCTAAAGGGCAGGGTCCCTTAAAACAAAAGTTTCTTCCCTCACTTCCCATTCTTTTGGAAGGGAAGCCTTGGTGGAGCAATGATTAAAAGCACTTGGCTGTGAATCCAAAGGTCAGCAGCACAAACTCACCAGCTGTTCTGTGGAGAATGATGTGACAGTCTGCTTCCATAAAGACTTATCGTCCTGGAAACCTTTTATATATATACATAAGCAGTCCTGGTGTGGTGCTGTGGGTTAATACGTCAGACTGCAAAGCCATTTGAAGTGCAAGGTTGGCGGTTCAAGTTCACCAGCTGCTCCTCTGAGACCCTATATGTAGGTGCTATGGGTCGGAACCTACTCAACAGCACTTAACAACAACAACTCTACACTTTGGGGTCACGATGAGTCTGGAATGGGCTCAACATCAGTGGGTTTGGAAATTGGAAAGGAGTCTCTGGATGGTTATAAGTCCACCCATAGATGACTCAAAAGAAAGGCATAGTGATCTGCCTATGAAACAGTACCTATTGAATACCTTATGGAACACAGTTCTACTCTGACACTTCACAGCAACTGGTTGACTGGTTTGAGTTTGAAAAAATCTGACCTCTTGGGCAATATACCCTTTTCCCCCATGGCCTCTCTTCTCTGCAACTTCAGGCAACAGAATCTGAAAGCCAGGATGATACGCTGGTAGTAGGATCTCACAACACTCTGGCTCCTCCCCCTACATGCTCGTCCTTCCATGCCTCCTCACACTTTCCCTTCCACCAAATTCTTGAGCATGCTGCTCATCTGAGGGTCCTATTAAGAAGTGGCAGGAAGTCCCACTTAGGGTCATTCTAGATCAGCTTAACTCTATCATTGTTCTATACTGGTAAGCACTAGGCATTGGCCCATCAAAAACAAAATGGTACTTTGTTACTAACTCATTGTTAGGGTCTTTCAATTTGTTCTTGCCCCTCTCTGAAATGTGCTGCATCTTTAAGTCATGGATCATTAAATAATTCAGGTCTCAGATTAAATGTTATCTCTTCAGAGAGGACATTCCTAGGGACCTATTTTAAAGTAACCTCTGAACCCGCAGCATGTCATTTAATTACATTATTTTTTGGATTATTTTCTTAATGAATCTAATCACTTTGTTCATTTCTTAGTTGCTTCCCATCCTACACTTTGTCCAAGCACCCATACTAGAAGGTACATTCAAGAAAACATAGAACTTCTGTCTCTTAGTTTATCACTTGTTTATCCAGAGCCTAGAATGGTGCCTCATTAAATTATGACTATTAACCTTACCTTTCCCATTGAAATCTGACACATCAACCAGGTCCAAAGAAATCCCTCAGAAAGTTCTGTTCTGCTGATCTGGGACACAAGCTAGCATATAAAAGACTTTCTAAATTCTAGATAAGGTGACTTTCTCTTATTTCTTATCTATAATCAGATTTATAAATCCTACTCTTTACTTCCAACAGTATCATACAAAGATATATATACATATATGGAGAGTGCTGTAGAGTGAGTTCTGACTCATAGCGACCCTGTGTAGGGTTTTCAAGGAGAAGCTGGTGAGCTTGAACCACTGACCTTGTGGTTAGCAGTCTAGTTATTATGATACAGCACCACATCAGAACTCTGATAGATCACAAATACAGGTTTTCATTTTTGTTTATTAAATGGAGACAAATAAACTGCAATGTAAGGAACACAGATTAGTGACTGGGCCTAGGTATGTAGGTTAGAGTAATTAGATAGAAGACTTTCTTACATACAAGGATAGTTCCACCTTTCCACCCCTACCTCATCCTCCACCCCCCTCACAAACGATGGAAAGGTATCCTTTGCATTTTACATACTTTCCATCTAAGAGGGAGGGAGCTACTCTTTGAAAGAGGTAAACCTAAGACACCACACTCCTGAAAACATTGCCAATAGCAGTTCCTGTTAAGAAGGCCAGACTTTCTAGCACCAAAAGCATCTCAGCTGCTTGTTAAGTACAGGGTTAGTTTTAAAATTCAGAGCTTAGATTGCAAACTATTTTTGGAAAACTTTTCTACTGCCCACAGAATACAATATAGTTTGGTTTCTGTTTTTGTTGTTAAGTGCCATTGAGTTGGTTCCAACTCATAGTGATTCTGTATAGGGTTTTCAAGGAGTGGCTGGTGCATTTGAACCATCAACCTAGTAGTTCAAACTGATCTTGCAGTCCAGTGCTTTATCCCACAGCGTCACACTGGGACTCCAGAGTGACCTCTAGGGAAGTCTCAATACAGGTTTCCTTCTGGCATTAGAACAGATTGTTATTTTTTTTGGTTGAAGACATGATGAAGTAATTCACTTGAGTGTATTGTCCAGGTTTTTGCAAAAATGCATAGCAGAACATATCATAAACCAATATGTACATAACAGAATAAACAGAATCACACTCAGCACTAACATTATCTCGACCTAAGAGATTGAAGGGAATGAGTCTGATTTGTAGCTTCCATATCATGGTTCTAAGAAGCATATGCCTAAGAGAGGCATGTCTAACTGAACAGCCTGTCTTATTTCAATTTGTACTCTGAGTTTTCACTGCCCTCAGTTTTGTCAATTCTGTATGAAGAATTCCCAAATGATACAACTTCATTCTATTCAAGTCTTCTCATTTTTATGTCTGTGTTAAAAAACAAACACTGTCAGCCCGAATTGTATATATCATGTCATTTAGACCTCATTTGGTCATCTTAGGGACAAATAATATAGATAGATTATCAGACTCAGGGAAGATCCATCCTTGAATTAAGTTTAATTTACAAAAACAAAATATCTGTACCCTTTCATGGTTAAGTTTATCGTACATACTTTACACACGACTTTTTGAAAAACAGAGTTGATATAAATGCTAAAAAAAAAAAAAAAGAAAACCAGCATTTTCATAAATGTAAAACCCAAACCCAAAGATCAGCCTGGCATAGAACTGCATGTCTTTCTATGAACTACATAATACATTTTTATGAGCTAGTGCAAGTCACCCCATCACTCACCCTAGGACTCCCCTTAGGTGCTGAAAACTTTTTACATTATATTAAAACGTAAAATATCAGGGAAGGATGTAGTAAGCCTGGGAAAATTAGTTAGCAAGGCCAAAGAGAAGGCAATAGTCCATGTTCTTCATAGGTGGTGGTGGTTTGCTGTGGAGTTGGTTCCGTCTCATAGGACCTGAGGCTGTAAATCTTTATGGGAGCAGAAAGCCTCATCTTTTTCTTGAGGAACAGCTGGTAGTTTCGAACTGCTGACCTTGAGGTTAGCAGCCAGACTCGTAACCACTACTCTACCAGAGCTCCTTGAGAAAATTAAAAAACATTAAAAAGGGAAAATGACCAAGTTGAATAGACTAATATTTAAGGGTATAGTAAAAAAAAAAAAAAAAAGGGTCAAAATGTACTTTTTACTTTATTCATTTAATCCTGTGCTTGAAAACACACAACTGTGCTGTGAGGACTACCACCATCGTCTGAATAGCTCTCTGAGGCCTCTAACAAGGTCCTTTAGAGCACATCTCCCTCTCTTGGATGGACACACAGTGCCAGTGAAATCCTTATGAAATGCTGCCTCTGAAAATGCTCTCTTGAGTCAGAAGTAACCATGTATATGTTATCATCTTAAAAAGAAAATAATTCAAAGTCACTTATCCTACAGCTACATATTTTGATCTCTACAATGTGCCTGTCATATTACTTATTAAAGCAACTTTCAAAAGGTCTGTTTTAACAGCATCCAACATTTGTAATTGTGAAGTTACAAACTTTGGGAATCATGACTGACACTGTGGTCAATTTCCTTGCTCCTTGGGTTAGACTGTTGTAAATCATTTTGATTTCCCAAGGTATCCTGTAAAAGGACCCAAATATGAAATAACCTCACTTTTATATTGAAACATATGTGTACATTTAATACAGATCTGTCTTTAGGATAAAGTACCAGCAATTAAGTGACAGTTTTGATACTCTTCTTCATTTTATCATTTATCAATTATTCACTAGTTACTGTTGCTGTTGTTAAGTGTTGTGGACTCGGTTCTGACTCAAAGAGACCCTGTATAGAGTTTCCAATGAGCAACTGGTGGGTTTGAACCACTGACCTTATAGTTAGCAGTCCAGTTCTTATCCCACGTTGCCAAACCAGGACTCTATTCCTAAACTTCTGGAAGAACAAATAATTACTTTTTTTTTTTTTTTAACACCACAAGCATCAACACCACAGGCCTATTATTGCATTAATGTTTACCTGCAATGGATTTATCTGCTCCATAATGAAAGAAACACTTGACTTTTCACCAAAATTTGTTAAACATGGTCTCCTCAATGTCTTTAATAGCACAATAAAGATAACATTATGTGGAACTGAATTTGGTGCCAAATTACCTTAATGGGAAAACCCATAAACAACACTGCCACAACCACCCCCCAAAAAACCCAAATGCAATGTTTAAATAGGTTGAAGAAAGTACAAATGCTCAGCTTCACTCGTGGTATCTGACTGTAAACATCTTAAGCTGTGCTTCCTCCAAATCATCTGGCCTCCGGAGTACATGTTCCCGCAAAGCATATGGTATTACTCATACAATGACTAAGCTCAGTTTTGAAGTACAGGGACATTTCATGACCACATCAGGCCATTCTATATTTCACTCCAATTTTCCTTAACTCTTCTCATGCAAACCTTTTAAGACTTTCATTGACAATTAAAAGTGGCTTCCATCTTAACTTACTTCTTTTATACTTTGAAGTATGCAAGATGTTACAGACTGAATTGTATCCCCCCAAAACACGTGTTGTAGATCCTAAGTACCATAGCAAAGCAAGACCAAAGGGTGACTATGGAATAGACCACCAATTGCTCAACAGCAAGTTCAGGATGAAACCAAAGAAAATTTTATTAAGTCTAAAAGAGTCAAAATATGACCTTAAACATACCCTACCTGAATTTAGAGACCATCACAAGAACAGATTTGGTATATTAGACACTAAATACCAAAGACCAGAAATGCTGGGGGATGACATCAAGAGCATCATGCAAGAAGAAAGCAAAAAGTCATTAAGGAGGCAGGAAAGAAAGAAAAGGCCAAAAGGGATGTCAGAAACGACTCCAAAACATGCTTTTTAGCAACAATAAGCTAAACCAAATGGAAGAAATGAGGAATTCAAGAGTTGAAAAGAAAACTTTAAAGGGCAGCTCAAGAAGACAAAGGAAAGTATTACAATGAAATGTGCAAAGACTTGGAGTTAGAAAACCAAAAGGGAAGAACATACTCATCATTTCTCAAGCTGAAAGAACTGAACAAAAAAATTCAAACCATGAATTGAAATATTGAAGGATTCTAGCTGCGGGCTAATGTGCTGGACTGCAAAGTCAGTTTGAACTGCAAGGTCGGTGGTTCAAACTCACCAGCCACTCCTTGGAAACCCTATACCGGGTAACTATGGATCAGAACCAACTTAACAGCACTTAACAACAGCAACTAATAGTCAAACTATTGAATGATATAAAAAGCATCAAAAGAAGATGGAAGGAATATACAAGAGTCACTGCCCCCAAAAGAAATGGCTGACATTCAACCATTACAAGATGTTCCTTATCATTAAGACCCAATGATATTGTAGGATGAAGTTCAAGGTGCACTGAAGGCACTGGCAAAGAACAAAAATCCTAGAATAGATGGGATACAAATTGAAATCCTTCACCAAATTGATGCAGCACTGGAGGCACTAACTCATCTCTGCCAAGAAATTTGGAAGACAGCTTACATTGGGCAACTAATTGGAAGAGATCCATATTTGTGCCCATTCCAAATAGAGGTGACCCAGGGGAATGCAGAAATCATCCAACATTGTCATTCATTTCACATGAAAGTAAAAATTTGCTGAGGAATATTTTTAAACAGCTGAAACAGTACACTGACAGGATATTCAAGCCTTACTCAAAAGCTCAAGCCATATTCAGACGAGGATGTGGAATGAAGGATATCATTGCTGTTGTCATATGCATCTTGGCAGAAATCAGAGAATACCAGAAAGATATTTACCTGCACTTTATTGACTATGCAAAGACTTCTGGGTATGTGGATCATAACAAACCATGGATAACATTGCAAAGAATGAATATTCCAGAACACTTGACTGGGTTCTTGAGGAACTTATACATAGACCAAGAGGCATTCATTAGAACAGAACAAGGGTTTAAAATCAGTAAAGGTATGCACTAGGGTTGTATTCTTCTACCATATTTATTCAGTCTGTATCATGATGAAATAATCTGAAAAGCTGGATTATTTGTTGAACATGGCATCAAGAATAGAGGAAGAATCGTTAACAACCTGTGATGTGCAGATGGCATAACCTTGCTTGCTGAAAATAAAGAGGACTTATAATATTTACTCCACTACTCATTTGTCAGTTTGTCGAACTGTGGTGGCTTATGAGTTGTTGTGATTCTAGAAGCTATGCTACCGGTATTTTAAATAGCAGTATCAGCCATGGTGGACAGGTTTCAGATGAGCTTCGAGATGAAGACAGGCTAGGAAAAATGAGAGATGAACTACTTCCGAATATTTAGTCACTGAAAACCTTATAAAGAGCAGAGAAACATGGTCAGATACAGTGCCAGAAAATGAGCGCCTCAGGTTGAAAGGCACTCAAAATGTGCCTGGGGAAGAAATGCCTCCTCAAAGTAGAGTTGACCGTGATGACACAAAGCCTGTGGGAATAAAGCCCTCAGGACTTTCATTTGCTGATGGGGCACAACTCAAAATGAAGAGAAACAGCTATAAATATCCATTAATAATTGGGACATGGAATGCACAAAACATGAATCTAGGAAAATTGGAAATTGTCCAAAATGAAATGAAACATGTAGGCATTAGTGAGCTGAAATGGACTGGTATTGGCCATTCTGAGTGTGACAATTACATGGTTTACTATATAGGGAATGACAAATTGAAGAGGAATGGTGTTGCATTCATCATCAAAAAGAACATTATCAATATCAGTCATGAGGTACACCACTGCCTGTGATAGGATGATATCCATGCGCCTACAGGAAAGACCAGTTAATACCACTGTTATTCAAATTTATGCACCAACCACTAAAGCCAGTGAGGATGAAATAGAAGAATTCTACCAACTTCTTTAATCTGAAATGGATCAAACATGCAATCAAGATGTATTGATTATTACTGGTGATTGGAATGCAAAGGTTGGGAGCAAAGAGGAAGGATCAGTAGTTGGAAAATATGGCCTTGGTGATAGAAATGATGCTGGAAAACAAATGAGAGAATTCTGCAAAATCAATGATTTGTTTATTTCAAATACCTTCTTCAGAAATCAAATTGACGACATCTGTGGAAAGAGAAGCTGTGCCTTAGAATTTTTAATAGCCTTTTTAATAGCCTCATAAGCATGTGAAAGTTAGACAATGAATAAGAAAGACTGTAGAAGAATTAGTGCATTTAAGTTATGGTTTTGGAGAAGAATCAAGTGCTGCTAGAAAAAACAGACAAATCCGTGTTGGAAGAAGTATAGCCAGAATGCTCCTGAGAAGTGAGAAAAGTTGAGAGTTTATTTTCATATTAGCAGGGAGCAGCCCTGGGAAAAGTACATCATGCTTAGTAAAGTTGAGGTTCAGTGAAAAGAGGAAGACCTCCAATGAGATAAACTGACACTGTGGCAGCAGCAATGAGCTTAAATGTAACAACAGTTGTGAGGATGTGACAGGACTAGGCAGTGTTTCATTCTATTGTGCAAGAGTCACTATGAGTTGGAAACAACTTCAGAGCGCCTAACAAGAGCAACTCTTGTGGTTATAACCCTATGTGGGAGTGGGGTTCTTTGTTCTAAGAGACTTTAATCAGTGTAGGGGCATTTTAAGCCAATTGCCTTTAAGATATATAAAGAACAGGTAAGGCACAGAAAAGCAAGCAGAGATGAGAGCATGTTGGTATCAGGCCACATGAAGATCACCAACAGTCAAAGAACAGAGCTGACAAGAGACAGGGACATTGCTGCTACAATGCTGACAGAGGGGCAAAACCTTCCTCTAGAGTCAGAGCCAAGAATTCAGACTTCTGGCCTCCTAAAATCTCTCCTGTGAGAAATTACATTTCTGTTTGTTAAAGCCACTCACTTGTAGTATTTCTATTATAGAAACACTACAGAACTAAGATTTGTGGCATGGTGTTGTAGGATAAGCATGAACTACTAACTACAAGCTTGGTGATTCACACCTACCAACCATGCCAAGGAAACCCTATGCTAGGTCCCTATGAGTCGAAAGTGACTTGATGGCACTTAACCAGCGTAGGTTTATGCACTGTAGTACAAGGTCGGTTTGAATCACAAGGTTAGCAGTTAAAGTTAACCAGCTGCTCCCGAGAAAACCTATACTATACAGGGTGGCTATGGGTTGGAACTGACTCAATGGCAAATAACAGCGACAACAACAGATAACTAAGACAGAAGATATGTCCATTAGGATTGCTTTCAGTTGAGTGTAATCACAACCTACCCAATGTGCATTAGACACAGAGAGCTTCCTTTTGTGTTTGTAGTGTTACTATTTTCATCTAGCAAGATGTCTGAAGGTAGGCAGTCCGGCAACTGAGACAGTGGCTCTGTAGCATCATAAATGCCTGTGGACAAATAGCAGTGGTTCCTTCTGTATGTCTGTTTTGTCTTCCTTAGGTGGGATGTTCATTTTCATCGCAAGCAGCAGAACATTCATTCATGCATCCTCGCTCTAGGTGAGGAAAGGAGAAAGGGCAAATGGCAAAGCACCAAAGGGGGATAACAGCTGAAGCTGTTACTTTCTAAAAGCTTTCTAGGAAGTCCCATTCAGTATCTTCCACATACTTCTTCCTGGCCACAAATGGGTCTCAGTTCTCTCCTAACTGCTTGGGTCTGAGGGCCAATAAGTACTTGAGCTGCGTCTGTATTGCTGCTTCAAACAAAAGCAGAGTCCTGTTTAGAAAGAAGGGAAAGGGGATCTTGGGAAGAAAATTACCAATGTATGACACAGAAGGGATGAGGAATGAGCAGAAAAGGCTAAGTAACTCTTAATATCCAGGAGAGTGAAGGGAATTATATAAGATGGTTTTTGAACCGAGGAAGAAGGGCACCAGCCATCTCATCCATTTCTCCTTCCTAATCTTGGTATCACTGGAGTGAGAACCACAAGGACTATGGTTCAAACCCACCAGCTGCTCCTCAGAAACCCTCTACAGGGTCACTATGAGTCTGAACTGACTCAATGATGCTTAACAACAACAGCAACAAGTCTTGGTGTGGCAATGTAGCATCTGCACTGGATTGCTAACTGCAAGGTCAGCAGTTCAAACCCACCAGCCACTCCTCAAAAAGCCTATACAGGGTCACTATGAGTAGGAACCAATTCAACAATACTTAAAAACAATAACAATAATCTAATGATATTCCTCTTGAGCCCTAATTTAGGAGCCTTATGCTGATTACTTATCTAAGTGTGACAGATTATTTATCTAAGTGTTCTGCTGTTACTTTGATAACAGAACCCCAATTTTGATGGACAGAAATGTGCTCAACCTTACATGGTTAATTATAATTTGCCTAGGCTATTTCTTTTTGCCAGTGATTGGTGTTCAGTACTGGGCAGGCAAACTAGTTCTAATCAATAAATAGAAGTATGCTGGGGTTTCTGTAACAGATTTTTCACCTTTGATAAAATAGTAGAATTACATGAATAAAAAAATTTTGTTGTTGTTGTTATATGATTCTTCCTTCCTGCTTTGGAAACAAAGGTGCTTTGCTGGGAGTTGTGACAGCCATCTTTAGACCATGAGGCAACAAGCCTAAATATGAGAGACCTTGAGGATGTAACAGCTTGGGTCCACTGTGACATCACCAAGCTACCACTAATCTTGGGCCCTCTATTGCCTATCTTTTAAAAGTAAATATATGTCCTTCCAGTTTAAGTCAACATTACTTGAAGTTTTCATTATCTATAGTTGAAAGCATTCCTAACTGATACACCACTGTAACATAAACCTCCATTCAGTATGCACAAAGAATAACTACACTTGTTGTTTTATTCCTGTGGTGCCCCCTATTGTTTTATCCCTAATGGTGCTGCATATGGGCCATTTCTCAGACTAGAAGGACACAAGACCCCCTCCCAACAGCCCCAATTCAAAACGGACAGGATAAATTAGCTAGAATGAAGGTGAAACCAAACCAAAAGAAATAAAACCAACTGAGAATAGTAAAGGATCACACACACACACACACACATCCAGGTGAGGCAGTGTGAAGATATATACTTAAAGAAGTTTCTTATTTTAGGGGGAAGATGCATCACCCTCAGCTTAGACAGGAGAAATTAAGTTGTAATCATAATGATTTTAAAAGTGTTTGATGAAAACGAAAAGAAGATAGTTCTCAAATGAATTTGGCAGATGATATGGAGGTGGGCCGAGGAACACTGCAATGGAAAAGGTTCAGAGACCATCAAATGAAATACTAATGCATTCAAGATAGATGCATTTGTTTCTGAGTTGACACAGGTAGGATGAGCAGTGATGTCTCTGACGTCTTCATGTTACAAAAGGTACAGATATGCGAAGCCAGGGCTGAATCACAAAATCCAGGAATCCAGAATTACAGCAACACTATTGCAAGGCTTCTAACTAATCTCTCCACTTCCAGTCTGTCTCAATTTAACCTCTCTCCGTACTGCAGTCAAAATGACCTTGTAAAACCCAAACATGTCACATGCTTAGCACTAGACACCAGTCACTGCCTAAAGATTTTTAGTGGCTCACCACTGCTGTTGTGACAAAAATCAAAACAACAATATCTTACCATGATCCACAAGGTCTTTCATGATCTGACCCCTGCCTCTATCACCAGTTTTATTTCCATCCACACTCTACTCTTGTAAAGCTTCAACCTGATATTTTCTTTCAGTGCATAACCCCAACTGTATTTTCTCAGCCTTTAAGACCTCATGACATTCTACATCCTTTACCCTGAGCCATGGTCTTTTTTTAAAAAAATAAAAATAAAAATTTTTACATAAGAAGATTAGAATTTCAATTTCTTGATCCGACCCCTTCACTCATCCAAGCTACTCATACTTGGCTTCTGAGACTATACTTTGCTTTTATAGGAGACCAACCTTACCCATGTACTATCCCCAAATCAGGTTACCTTCCCACAGGATTCACTTCTCAGAGCAACCTTTTCTTCCTGTTTATAGCAATCATATCACACCTGTGATTGGTTGGTTAATGACTGTCATCTTAAATGGAGGGCAAGGACTATGCCTATCTCCTTCACCCAGTTTTTGGCATATAGTAAGCTTCAACATGCATGCACTGAATGTTCAGTGGCAATTTACCACTGTGCTGACAACATCTTTGAAGGGATTGCCATTTGTTCTTAAGTGCTATTGAGTCAGTTCCAACTGATAGTGACCCTGTATAGAGTTTCCAAGGAGTGACTGGTGGGTTTGATCTGCCCACCTTGTGGTTACCAGCCCAGTGACTATCCTATAGCACCACATGGGGACTCCATCTCAGAAGGAAAGTTTTTAACAATTCAAAGGCACAAATGAAAAACAGATTCATGATAAGGTGTAATAATGGGTGAAAATTATTGATAATGGTTTTAATGACTGGGATACACCTTTTATTATTTTAGTTACATATCAAAGGAAAATAGGTGTCCTTCTCTCACATGTTCCATGATTCTGTACAACTGAGTTTAAAGCACATGTTAAGCAATCAGATCATCTGCAATTTGTATCAACATTTGTTATTTGTAAACTGTGTGATTTGATGTAAGTCTCTCAACCCCACTAAGCTTCAGTTCCCTCATTTATAATATGGGACTAAGGATTGAATTGAGGTAATACATGTAAAGTCCAGAATCACAAGTTGTTTGCCACAAAGTAAGCACTCAGTGAATGTCAATGGAGGCTTCATTATTATTGCATAATAATGGTCAATATCATTATCAGAACATAAATCAGACCACATCACTGAACTATGAGTTTGATCAATATGTTAGGTAGTATTGTTGTGGATGCTCTTGTTGTTATTATTATCATTTGTGCCAGAAAATACTAGTGCTCGCCTCAGCACACATCTTGTGGTAAGGTGGGCTCATGTTTATCTTGCTCATGACTTTTGTCTGTGTATGCAATAAACACTTTCAGAGTGAATAATGAACCAGAGGTCTAAACCAATGTGACAAAACAGGTACACTCACAATCAAATGGAAAGAGAAAAGTAGTGTTCAGCAGAGGAAGAGATGAGAAAAGAAGAGGGTTTTGTTTTGGTTTTAATTTTTTTACTGTGATTTGGGTAACAGTTTACAGAGCAATTCATACACATTTTGATTCATAACATTGATTGCAATCCCCACAATGGAACTCCCTATGTCTCCCCACCTGTTCATAATGTTCCTCCAACGTTCTTCTCCCTTTCTGCATCTGAGCTTGGTTGCTGCTGTTCTTAAGTGCCC
This sequence comes from Chrysochloris asiatica, assembly GCF_000296735.1. Lineage (NCBI taxonomy): Eukaryota > Metazoa > Chordata > Mammalia > Afrosoricida > Chrysochloridae > Chrysochloris > Chrysochloris asiatica. The sequence goes on from NW_006408564.1 coordinate 12,322,791, forward strand.
TTGAGTCAGTTGCAACTCATAGTGACCCTGCACAGGGGTTCCAAGGCTCTTCACGGGAGCAGAAAGCTTCATCTGAGCTTTACCCTGAGCAAATGCTGCTCTTTTGGTCTTGTATGGTTGATTGTTCTAAGGAGTTCGTACCTCCCTGGTGTTACTGTTCACCTTATGGGTCTGGCTATGGTTTGGTTAAAGGTGAATCATCGAGGTGGCTTAAGGGGTTAAAGGTTGACTAATGGCTCTGGTCTTTTTTTTAAAAAAAATAAAAGCTCTGATGCAAGAATATTAGAATTTCAATGTAAACATTGCATAATAGAGCACTCAAGGAGAATTTTGCGGTATGACATGATCATAGCAGTGGCCAATAATGAAGGTGGCAGCATCCATGACCATGGACAGCTTTCAGACCCTGAGAAGTGGAGTGGTACCTTCCAATGACCAGCTACAGTTTCATGCTAAAGGAAAATCCTGAACTCTGTTCACATCTCTCACCCATTCATATTGCTTTGTCTACTGGTGTGGCCATATCAAGTTAGGGCTTCTGTTCTCTCTTCCACCTTGCTCTATGACAGCAAACCCCAAAGCCCATTCCACTCCTGAAAGGGAGCTTGGGTGAGTGCCTTATTATAACAATTACATGTGACACAAACCCCATCACTAATAGGAGACAGATGAGAATAAATTACTCAAATAGGACAGAAATAGCTATTCACTTCAAGAAAGGCCCACTTTCGTAAAGCTCTGTAGCATTGAAGCCACTTAGAGTTTGCTGTCAAGATTCCTAGCAGTGCTCATTACCTCGGACAGCAGTCCCTATGGACTACTGAAGACTTGTTTGAAATATAGATAATCATGGGCTGCAATGCCTAAGTGCAACAGGATGATTTAAAAGCACCAAGATAGCCTTCACCCATGATATTCATCTCTTCCTGTCTATTCATTTGTGACCCAGACGAAAACTTGGAATGCAGTCTGTATATTGATATTCCCTCAAAAGATTTTCTGCAGCTTTTTAGGACGGATTGTTCTAACAGTTTTCAAAGCTTAGGACATTTTGCATTTATGGTATTTATGGGCATAGCTTCTATTTCTTAAAAATGAAGCCCCACTGTGTTAGTTTCTTAGGGCTACTGTAATAAAGTACCACAAACTGGGTGGCTTATAAGGAAAGAAATTGATTGTCTCACACTTCTGGAGGCTAAGAGTCTGCATTCAGTGTGTCAGCAGGGACATGCTCTTTCCCTAGCCTACAAGGGAAGAGCTTTTCTTGTCTCTTCTGGCTGCTAGTAGTTCCAAGTGTACCTTGGCTAGCAGCTGCAACATGACTCCATCTCTGCCTCCGTCTTCACAAGACTGTCTTCCTTTTGTGTATATCTGCCTCTTCTCCTCTTTTATAAGAGCACCATTCAGATTACATTGTTGCTGTTAAATGCTCTCAAATAGATTCTGACTAATAGTGACCCTGTATGTGTTTCCAAGGAGCAAATGGTGGATTTGAACTGCCGACCTTGCTGTTCAAGCTGACCTTACAATTCATTGCTTATCCTACTTATCCACACTAGGACTCCATTACAGCCCACCCTATTCCAGTATGTTTTCATGTTATCCTAACTGATAACATCTTTCCCAACAAGGCCATGTTCATAGGTAACAGGAGTTATACCTTCGACATATATTTTAGTGGGACACAATTCAATCCCCAACATCCAGGAAGCATAGTATCTGTCCCCACTACAGTGTAGAATAGTGAGTTTCCCATAGACCTCTGCATGAACTTGGACAAGGCATTCAACCTTTTCTTGTCTCAACTACACCATCACGTAATGCAACAAAGCACTGACATAGTACTTACTGTGGAAGAGCTTAATCAATGTTACAAGTTATTGATATTGATGTTGTTGCTAGTCATTTCTGGTAGAAATAACTAGTGTTTGCCCAAATACATGGCTAGACCATAGTGCCAGATCCTGTGTGGCTAGGTGTGTCCAAAGGACTGAGTTCTGATGGCTGAAATGTGAGTAGAAGTGATGTACACCTCTTTCTAGTCAGGACCAGAATCTTCCACCCCTCACTTTTTCCCTTTCCTTACCACAAACCAGGGAGGCTACCTGTTGAGGAAGTTTGAGCTACAAGATGGAAAGAACCTACATTCCACCTACCAACTTCCCAGGAGAGGCACTCATCAGAAATACATGCAGTGGATTCAGAATGAGAAATAAACTCTTTTTTTTTCCTTTTAAGCTACTGAGATTTTATGTTGTTTATTACAACAACTGGCCTACCCAAGAGTATCTTAACATAGGCACTACTGATAGTTTATGGAGCTCTGGTAGCATAGTGGGCTGCTAACCATAAAGTCAGCAGTTCAAATCAACCAGCCGCTCCATGGGAGAAAGATGGGACTTTCTGCTCCCATAAAGATTTATAGCCTCAGGAAATCCTATACAGTGGCACCTAAGCACCACTGGTAGTTGGGCCACATAGTTCTTTGTTATAGAAATGAATCATGCATTGGAGGGTGTTTAGCAACGTCCCCAGCCTTTACCCACTAGGTGCCAGTGGCATCCTCTACCCTAGTTGCGCAAAAAATATCTCCAGATATTGTTAAAAATCTCTTTGGGGTTAAAACAGTAGGTCCGGTGGAGACCTACTGGCCTATCATAACCAAAATATCATCATCACTGTCATCATCTCCATTAATAATGGTCTTGCTCTTCATAACGCCCTTGAAATCACAGCAAAGACCCCAACGTTCCAATTTTAGTTCCAAATGGTACCAAAACTTAGACAGAAGGTAAGGGTTCAGTGGTAAATCCAGTTATAAAGGAGAGTTTGTAGTAATTAATGATGATACTGATTGCAAATAACCATTATGGATTTAAGCATTGAAGAAGAAAATGGATCAAAGAAAATTCATATTAAAGTCTTATTTATTATTCTAACCATGCCACCTTGGATGAGATATGATAAGGGCAGGCAGAGCTCAAGAGAGAGGCCAGAAGGATCTAAGGACTTTTTATACTCACTGTTGCCTGGTGAGAACACAGCATTCCATGCAAGTCTACCCAGGGGAAATGCTGGGGTCAGTCACGAGGCTCAGGGAGAAAGCAGAACTGTGCACAAGTGCCATTATTGCAGTTTCTGCAGGTTTGTGTGGGGGCGGGGGAGAAGGTGACATAAAGCCAGCTATGTTTTTAAGTGGTATCCCTACTATCAAACACAAGTCATGTTTTTAGCTACAGTTGAAGCATATGGACTAAGGCTAGTTAAGGATTCCAGATGTTTTGGGGAGAATCCTGTTTAATTAGGGCAGCCAGTGGTCATTTTGTAGATGTTAAAACATTATTTTATAGGAACTAAAGATATTATTAATATAATTATCTTTCATCAATCTCAGCTTTGCTAAGTTCTTCATAATGTTCATTTGGAAACTACTGATGTTGTTAGAAGCCATCAAGTGGATTTCGACTCATAGCGACATTGTACACAACAGAATGAAACAGTGCCTGGTCCTGCCCCAACCTCACAATCGTTGCTGCATTTGAGACCAGTACTGCTGCTATTGTGCCAATCTGTGGGGGTCTTCCTGGTGGGTTTTTTTCCCCCTCCACTTTAACAATCATGATATGCTTTCTCCTAGGACTGGTCTCTCTTGATAATATATCCAGAATATGAGAGATGAAGCCTGGCCATCCTAGCTTTCAAGGAGCATTCTGGATGTGCTTCCTCCAACACAGATTGGTTTGTTCTTTTGGAGGTCCATAATACTTTTAATATTCTCCTCCAATACCATAACTCAAATGCATCAATTCTTCTATGATTTTCATTATTCACTGTCCAA
>NW_006408564.1:12327198-12334535 GCF_000296735.1 Chrysochloris asiatica
ACAATTAAGTGTTCTGGAATACTCATTCTTTGCAATGTTGTCCACAGCTTGTCATAAACCACATAATCGAAAGCCTTTGCATAGTCATTAAGCACAGGTAAACATCTTTCTGGTATTCTCTGCTTTCAGTCAAGCTCTATCTGACAAAAGCAATGATATCCCTCATTCCATGTCCTCATCTGAATCTGGCCTGAACCTCTGGCAATTCTCTGTCAATGTACGGTTGCATTAGAGAATACATGGATTTATTTATATTTTCAGTCATTTGTTTAAAAATATGGATTGAATAGCTCCTCTCTGCTAGTCCCTAGGGTCGGTTTTGAAAATAATATTATCCTTTACTTTTAATTGCTTATGATGGAATTAGACAACAGAAGTATGTATGTATACCAAATGATAATACAGAATACACAGTAAGGGCCTTAACACAGTCTTTAAACAAGTACAAATATTATTATGAATATAGCTCAAGGGGACATAGAATAATAGTAACAGATGACCTTTATTGAGTACTTATCCAGTCAGCTTCACAGTAAGTCTTAGCAGTAAGGACATGATGTACCCATTCTTCAGATAAGGAAGCTGAGGCACAGGCACATGAAGAAACCAATATCACAGTTAGAAGGGGTGGAGCTAGGATTTAACCTAGGTAGTCTGTCTCCAGGAGATAGTGCAAATGGTTAATGTGCTTAGGGGCTAACTGAAAGGTTGGAGGATGGAGTCCTTCCAGAGATTCCTCAAAAGAAAGGCATGGTGATTTACTGCTGAAAAATCTAATGAAAAACTCCATGGAGCATGGTTGTGCTGTGACACACGTAGGTCACAGTGAGCCAGAAATCACTTAGCAACATCTGGTTTTTGGTCTGCCTCCAGAACCCATGCACTGACACACTTTAATGCACTACATCCCATCACAGAAAGATGGGGAGGCCTCACAGAGGTGCTGATTTTGGATGGACTTTAATTAAGGAGAAAAATAAAAGGAGCCAGCAGAAGCAACAGCCTCAGTAGAGCCAGAGTCAGAAGAAAGTTCCTGACTTGACATATTCAGGGAAGAGTGGAGGACCTTGTACAAGGATGAAGGCAGACTCACGGCAGGTGAGCTTGAAGCATCAAGGTGTCCAAACTTGAAGGCCTTGGAATACTCAGTATATTGGATTTTATTCTGAAGCTGCTAAAATATATATATATCCATATAGCCAATCTTTACATATTTTAAACACTGTTTAAGGGGATCAGTCAAAAAACATTCACTGCCTTTGAGTCAGTGCTGACTCATAGTGACCCTGTATAATGTTCCTGAGGCTGTACATCTTTACAATCGTAGAGAGCTTCATCTTTTTTTTTCTCAGAGCAGTTGGATGGTTTGAACTGCTAACCTGGCAGTCAGCAGTCTAGTGTTTATCCGACAGCACCACGAGGATGCTTTTGGATGGTTGTGTGCTGTAGAGTCAGTTCCAAATCATAACAACCTTGAATAGGGTTTCAGAGGCTATAAATCTTTACAGGAGCAGAAAGCCTCATCTTTCTCCTGAGGAACTGCTGGTAGTTTTGAACTGCTGACCCTGAGGTTAACAGCCCAACTCCTGACCACTATGCTCCCAGAGCTTCTCTTTGAGCAGTCAATATACATTGTTGCTATTGTTAAGAGCAGTCAACTTGGTTCTGACTAACAGCAATGCTGTATAGGGTTTCCAGAGTCCTGGTATGGCGCTTCAGGATAATGAGCTGGACTGCAAGGTCAGTTTGATCTGCAAGGTCAGAGGTTCAAATCCACCAGTTGCTCCTCAGAAACCCTATACAGGGTCACTGTGGGTCGGACCCGACTCTACAAGCACTTGACAACAACAACATAGGATTTCCAAACCTCATGTTTCTCCCACACATCAGTTGGTGGGCTCAAACCACCAACTTTGTGGCTCACAATCCACTGCCAGTGTGCTCCAAACCAATATATGTTGTTATTGTTAGATGTTGTTCAGCTGTTGTTAAGTTCTAACTCATAGTGACCTTGTACAGTGATTCCAAGAAGCAACTGGTGGGTTTGAATTATTAAACTTCTACTAGCCTTCCAGGACTCCTATTTAAATATAACCTAACTAAAAAAGTCCATTCCTTAGTTGCACTAGCCACATTTCAGGTGCTTAATAGCTCTATGAGTTCAGGGATACTGTACTGAATTCTTAGACAATACAGCTTACATATAAAATCTCCATTACACAGATATTTCTATTGAGAAAATCTTATTTTCTCTACTTATTTATATAAAAGTAATGATTTATTATACATGCCTAGTAGTGTAGTGGTTACGAATAGGGCTGCAAACCACAAGGTCAGCAGTTCGAAACTACCATCTGCTCTGCGGGAGAAAGATGAGGCTTTCTGCTTCCGTAAAGACTTACAGCCTCGGAAATCCTGTACAGGGTCGCTATGAGTCGGAACCGACTCGAAGGCACTTAACAACAACAATAATATGTGAAAACTGGACAGTGAATAAGGAAGACTGTAGAAGAATTGATGCTTTTGAGTTGTGGTGTTGGAGGAGAATATTGAAAGTGCCATGGGCTGCCAAAAGAACCAACAGATCTGTGTTGGAAGAAGTACAGCCAGAGTGCTCCTTGGAGGCCAAGATGGCCAATCTTCGTCTCTCATACTTTGGATATATTGTCAGGAGGGACCAGTCACTGAAGAAGGATATCATGTTTGGTAAGGTGGAGGGTCAGAGAAAAAGAGGAAGACCCTAGAAAGATAGATTGGCCAAGTGGCAGCATCAATGGACTCAAGTGTGGCAACAGTAGTGAAGTTGGCCCAGGACCGGGCAGTGTTTCTTTCTGCTGTATATAAGGTCACCTGATGGCACCTAATATAATTAAATTTATTTTAAATTTATATAATTAAACTCACCTACTGTGGCATCTTCTGAGGTTCTGAAATTTTGTTATAATTATCCATATATGTCCTATTCCTTCTAGAATCAAGAGAGTCTGTATCAAGAGCCTCTCTATAGAGACAGAATCTAGCATCTGTTAAGCACCAGCATTATCCCATGTGCTGTGCTAGGCATGTTCACATCTGTCATGTCACCTAGTTAGGCATGTAGTTGTTGTTGCTAAGTGCTATCAAGTCGGTTACAGCTCATAGCAATCCTAAATAGGGCTTCCAAGAAGCAGCTGATTGGTTTGAACTGGAGAACTGTGGTTCCCAGTCTAGTGCTGAGCCTACAGCACCGGGCCAGAAGTCTAAGTTAGGGATGGTTATCTCCATTTTACATATATGGAGGCAGAGGCAAAGGCACGGTACCACATGGTTTCAGAAACAAAACCTAAGAAGCATTTATTTCTCCAAGTAGTTCTTCTGTTATAGGAGAAATGAAGTACAAGCTAAGTTTTCCATAGATGAGGCTTACTTTAAAGGGCAGCAGAGGTCTTTACTATACAATGATGGATTTTTTTCCCCCTAATTATCAAAATCACTATGTTTGGCATTGGCTAAGCGATTCAGGAATGTATTCAACAGAGGGAAAAGGAAGTCTGCCAAGATGGAAACATTCCATACCAATAGTCCCTTTCACCTCCTCCCTGCAGCTGTCTACCCTCCTGCCACAAATATGTCCATGGTTACTTTTTTTACAGTAGCCATTTATTTTATTTTAATATCACTACCCAATGGTACTATAAGATAAACACTGGACTGCTAAATATAAGGTTGGATATTCAAACCTAAAGGCTCTCTGGAAACCCCATACAGGGTCCCTATGAATCCAGTGGACAGAAGCACTTAACAATAACAACAAGTCATCTGAGGTAGCACTGGAGGTACCCACTCGTCTATGCCAAGAAATGTGTAAGACCAACCTATTAGAAGAGATCCTGGCCAACGTATTAGAAGAGATCCATATTTGTACGCAATCCACACAGAGGTGACCCAATGGAAATCATCAAACATTATCATTAATATCACATGCAAGTAAAATTTTGCTGAAGGGAACTGTCAGAAAATCAAGCTGGATTTACAAGAGGACATGGAACTAGGGATATCACTGCTGATGGCAGAAGGATCTTGGCTGAAAGCAGAAAATACCAGAAAGCTGTTTACTTAGGTTTTATTGACTATGCTAAAGCTTTTGTGTAGATCATAACAAGCTATGGATAACATTAAGAATAATAGATATTTCAGAAAAATTGATTGTGCTCACAAGGAACTTCTACATGGACTAAGAAGTAGTCATTTGAAAAGAATGAGGATACTGAATGGTGTAGAAACAGAAAAGCCACGTGCCAAGGCTGTATTCTTCCACTATACTTAGTCAATCTCTGTGTTAATCAAATCATCCAAAAAGATGGATTATATGAAGAAGAGCATGGCATCAGGATTGAAGGAAAATTCATCAACAACCAACGATATGCAGATGATACAACCTTGCTTGATGAAAGTAAAGAGGACTTACTGGTCAAGATTAAAGACCACAGCCTTTGGTATGTATTGCACCATAAAGAAAACACAAATCCTCACAAATGGATAAATAAATAACATCATGATAAATTTAAGACTGAAGTTGTCAATGACTTCACTTTGCTTGGATCCACAATCAACACTCATGGAAGCAACCATCAAGATATCAAATAATGTATTGCAAATCTGCTGCACAAGACCCCTTTAAAATGGTCAAGAGCAAAGATATCAATTTAAAGATTAAGGTATGCCTGATGCAAACCATGGATCAATCACCTCATATGCATGTGAATGTTGGACAGACAACAAGGAAAACCTTAAAAGAATTCATCTATTTGAGTTATGGTGTTGGAAAATATTGAAAGTAACAAGGACTGCCCGGAGAACAAATACAGCCAGAGTGTTCCTAGGAGATAAGTATGGGGAGATAAGTATGTCTCTTATACTTGAGACATATTATCAGGAGGGATCAATCCCTGGAGAAAGACATCATGCTTGATAAAGTATATTGTCAGTATAAAAGAGGAAGACCACCAACAAGATGGATTGACACCATGGCAGCAGCAATGGGCTCATGGGTAGCAAGGACTGTGAAGATGATTCAGGATCAAGCAGCATTTTGTTCTCTTGTGCATAAGGTTGCTATGAGTTGGAATTGACTCAAAGGCACCTAACAACAACAACAGCACATCTGTTATTTTGCTGGACTATGGCAGCTTGCATGTTGCTGTGATTCTGGAAACTTTGCCATCAGTATTTCAACTACTAGTAGGGTCAGCCAAGTTAGACAGGTTTCAGCAGAACTTCTATACTAAGACAAAGAAGAAAGGCCTGATGATTTACTTTGGAAGATTTCATTACATTCATTCATTACAATAAAAACACTGTAGTCCTCCAGTATAGTACTAGAGTAATGTTGTCCATACCGACAAACACTCATGTAATCTAATTTATACTCATTTTAGTGAGAGTGAGGTTTTCTTTATTCGATTTTGTAAAATTGGGTGCCCGACCTAGGAGATACATGCAGTTGTGCCACATGCCTGGCCCACAAACAGTTTTATTCCCCTGTCCCGAAAAAGCCCCTCCTCCAGTTCCAGGTCCCCCATTCACAACTCTACCAGCACAAGCCCCACCCACACCCCCCGCCCAGAAGCCAAAAGACTCGCCCATGGTCTTAATGACTTTATCTTATTCAAAGTTCCTAGTCCTAAAACAGATTTCTTTCCTCCCTTCCCCCAATTCATCCTGCTTACATATCCCTGGATGTAACCAACAACCTATGTCTGTCTGGTCTAGCAATCTCATGAGCCTTTATATTCCTGAAGATGGACCATGCACACAAAAGTAATTTCTCACAGTATGTATTATAACAATTTGTTACTAACCTTTGAAAATACAGTCAAACCCTAAAAGATTCTAGGATAGTCCAGGTACATGTAAGAACACTCACCTATCTTCCCTCTGGAAAACTCTTCATATCTATATCCTTATAGATCTTTCTCAGATTCATCTTCTTAATTTGCAGTAAAATAGGTTTATATGTTATGAGCATCCTTGCTTATATGGCAGTTATTTATTATCTAATACAGTGCTTGAAGATGAGGCTGGAAGGCACTCACAATACACAGAGACTGCAGCAATGTGTAGAGCACCCTAACAATCATGAAAATGGCACAGGGATAGAGAGTGCTTATTCTTTTATATACAGAGCCACCAGGAGTTGGAGCTAACCCTATAGCAACTTAGAATAGCTTTTGTTATTACTACCATCCTCTGCAATCTCATGAAGGCAAGGACTAAATGTAAATTTTTTAATCTGAGTCTTTCTGCAAGCTTATGGAAGCTACGGTAGCTAGCCTCTAAGATAGCCTCATATGTGTGACAATATTCACACATATATTGTCATTTTCAATGTTGAAGAGTGCAAATAGATGTCAGGATGTTGTGGCAATGACAGTGTATGATTGTGGAGTCTAGGTCATAAGAGACATTAAATCTTCACCTTGTTCTCTCCTTTATCACTCTCTGGGGGAAGCCAGTTTGACCATAGCATTAAGACACTCAGGCAGCCTTTGAAGAGGTCCATGTGGGGAGGAACTGAGGTTTCCTGTTGACAACCAGAAAATGTCAGGGATGTGAGTGAGACACCTTAAGAACAAATTCTCCAGCTCCAGTCAAGTACAGCCCTAGTTAAAACCTGGCAGACATAATAAAGAATGAACATCAGAACCACCCAGCTAAGTCATTCCTGAATTCCTGACATATAGATGAGCTAAGGAATGTTTATTATGGCTTATGTCCTGACGTTTTTCAGTAAATTGTTACACAGTAATAGACAATTCAGAGTATTTCTTGGGCTTTGCCTAGTGGCTTTAAACATCTAACTACAATCTCATTATGTCTGATCATAGCACTCGGGTTATAAGATTCTTGAAAATAAGGACAAAGTCATATACATTATTGTAAACTTCTCCCCATACTTGTTGATTTCTTGGTTTCCTGTGATTTCCCTCTTTTCTATCTGACGATTGAACTCATTTTCTTCAACTAGTTGATCTCTTCTCAGAGGATAGGTACTGTCTTGCTAACTTCAAGGTCCGCAGTTCAAAACCACAAGCTGCTCCTCAGAAACCCTATATAGGGTTGCTATGAGTGCGAACTGACTCCGGGGCACTTAACAACAACAACAGCTCAACAGATGCATGAAAACTGGCCACAGAGCTCCCAGTAGTCTTTTCAAAGACCAGAAGAAGACTGCCAGGATTGGGGTTTGTTAGAAGCATCTCTTCCCATAAGACAGCTAGCTGATAGGCACTGTGGGATAAATGAAATAAGATTTGCCAATTTGTTCATTACAGATTTCCTGTCCTTTGAATGGTGGT
>NW_006408564.1:12334695-12353379 GCF_000296735.1 Chrysochloris asiatica
TCCCATAAGACAGCTAGCTGATAGGCACTGTGGGATAAATGAAATAAGATTTGCCAATTTGTTCATTACAGATTTCCTGTCCTTTGAATGGTGGTGGTGGCAGTGGTCATGTGCTATCAAGTTGGTTCCAACTCACAGAGACCTTGTATAGGGTTTCCGAGGCTGAAAATCTTTACAGGAGCAGAAAGCTTCCTCTCTCCACCTCAGAGCAACTGGTAGATTCAAACTGCTTACCATATGGCTAGCACATTCTACAAACACCTGGCAAGCATGGAAGGAACTAATGATGATTCAAAATAATGTTTACACTATCTGCTTTCAAGATGTTCATAATTGAACATAGACTTGTCATAAAGATGCAGATGTTTATTCATACTCACATACATGCATAGTCGTATAGTTACATATCAAAGGGATGGACCACTAAGGACCAAATAAGTGGTATACACAAGCATTACGTTACTGAGCTTCAAAGGAAGAGGTTATCACTATAAATTGCATTGATCTGGGAAAGATTTATGAAGGAACAAAACCTTAAGAAAATTTAACCATGGCAGATATGATTGTACTTTGATCCATATCCAGTTCTCCTTTGACCAGAGGCATAGAGAAATTTGCATATGTCTGACTCCTGGGGTTTGGTTAGAGCACGGGACTATTTCTGCCAATGGGATGTAAGAAAAAGTAACATAATTTATTCCAGGGTTGAGTTCATGAAAAAAATCTATGCTTGATACTTCATCTGTCTTCTAGGAAGGTCACATGTTCTGGCTGGTGCACCTATAAGATGTGAGATCTTCCATCAGCTTGAGCTCTTGAATGACTACAATAAGCAGAGTCCCTGGCAACCTACAGTGGACACATGGCATAGCAAGAAATAAACCTCCTGTGTTATGCCACTGGGATTCTGTGAGTAATTTGGTATTGCAATATAACCAAGACTTTGTTCACTAAAACAGAAAGATTCTCTAGGTGGAGAGACGCAAAGACCAGAATAGGGGAGCTTTTAAATCATGTCTCATGACCTAGTTCAATGACAAATCTATGTGCATACCAGGACCCAGCTTGTTATAACATATTTTAATTGAATTGAAGGTTTTAAAATAAAATCCTAAAGAAGGTTAGAAAGGCAGCAGGAGAATGAGTTATTGCCCTTAGGTGATCATTACAGATCTTTTAGTAACAGGATTATTGATGCTTGGTCAGGAGTATTCCTTTCTCTTCGCTTTCTTTTTCTTTGAGATTATAAGCCATATATTTCCATTTGGAAAGCACTATTTCATAACCTCTAGACCTTATATGAGTGCTGTGACACTCTAGCATACAGTTGAGTGATCAAAAATAAAGACTTGGAATTCCTTCAAAGCTATCCCATTTTATACGGAAATGCTTTCTCTTTCTTCCAAGAAAGTGTTCCTGCTTGATGGATTCCCATTACACTTACTGCTAGTACTGTACCTGTCACTCCTTGTCCTCCTCCTAGTTGTGTGCATCTTATGAAATTCAACACTTGGAAATAGCAAATAAGTAGCAGGCAGCCTCTAGAAGCCCTTCCTCTTACAATTCAAGAGTTGGCTTTCTGCTAAAATGAAATGATGTTTTCCCTTCAATTCTTGGTTAGGATTCATTGACAATTTACTTTCTTTGTAATGCCTTGTTTCTGAAAGGAAGGCAATAGGTCTTAGATAAGGGCATGGTGATAAATTTCCCACTAAACCTTTTCATACACAAATTAAGTCCTCTGTTACCTCCTCAGTCAAACCTCTTTGAAATTGATTTGCAAATAGGGATTACATTTCTAAAAACACAATCAAATAGCCTTTCCTGCCTATTATTCTCAATGCAAAGCTCTCATACAATCTTCTCAGGATATGCACATAAGCATCAAGTGAAATTTCAAAGACACGCATCTCAGCTTCATATATCTTTGAAAATGTGTATGTTGGGGATCAGGAGAAGGCAACAGGATAGAAGAGGGAACTCTTGAGGAGCTCATTGTGCACATTTTAAGGTGTCTCATATCCATGACCTCTAAACACTAGACAATGGACTTCTGTCATTGGGAAGAGAGTTCGGAGGTTAAATAAGTCCCAAATCACTGATCTCAAATTGGACCCTACACAAGCATAGGTTCAGTATGGCAATTCAACAATTAGATCTTTACCAGACTATTAAAATACCCTTAAAACACTAAATCTGAAGAGTCGTTTGGCCTCCTGCAGAACACCAATTCTTCTATCTTTGTAGGAATATTGATCTTGTGCCATTGATCTCCAGTGGAGAAGGTATTAGTTATGGCTATTTGATTTTAAGTAACATAAACCAAGTCAGGCTATGTTAAACATGGAAGAGAGATTTATTAGCGGGCACAGAGGGATTCGAGGACCGAGAGGCAATGATATAGCCAGTTCTCATAATGCCAAGAAATGAAAACCAGATAGGAGCCTAAGAAATAACAGTATCTTTCTATTTCTGCTTCTTCATCCTCCTATGGCTGCCTCAGAGTTCTCAGGTTTACCTGTAATGGTCCTGACCATATATGGACACTAATTTCCTATCACTAAATTCTCAGGAAAAGAGATGTTGGCAGGCCAGTCTTGGATTAGACATCTAATGCTTATCCAAATAACTTTTTCCAAGTAGATAGGGGCCGTCTGGTGACTGACTGTGATTAGTATGACCCAGGGAAAACCCTAATAGAGAAGAGTTGTTGTTGTCATGTGCCGTGGAGTCGGTTCCGACCCATAGTGACCCTGTACAGGGTTTCCGAGGCTGTAATCTTTATGGGAGCAGAAAGCCTCATCTTTCTCCCGCGGAACAGCTGGTAGTTTCGAACTGCTGACATTGTGGTTCACAGCCCGAATCGTAACCACTATGCTACCAGAGCTCCTAGTGAAGAGAGTTCTCTGTGAAAAAGAGGTAGTTTGTAGATTCCAAAGCCAATTCAGGGGTACAAGTGTCACTATAAAAGGGAACTAGAAATTAAGCAAAGGACATGATTATTGCAAGTCATCTCACCCATGGTCTCTTATTAGAGGAAATGATAAAACTTGGAAAACTCATATCTCATACCAATATGGAAGAATGGTCCTTGCTTGATATTTTTCTTTAAACTCCCAAGGGACCCCCATTACTTTACCATTCAGGCTGGCCTCTGGCAAAAGAATATACAGAACAGCTTTTCTTTTCCTCTTTCCCACTGTCTCTCTCTCTTTTGTTTTTTTCTGATAAGGATTTGTAGTAAATATCGTGGGCACCTGGATATAATCCATCACCATGCACACAATCCCTGTTGGTTTACATCAGTTTCCATTTTCCTCTTTGGTTTTGTATTTAAATTCACTTTGTCACCTGCTGTTTTCGGTACATGTAAGCAACAGCAAAGTGCATCCCCATGAGAACTCAGAAATGAGAAAACTACAGTGGCTATGTAATATACATAACGGATCAATACAGGGATTTTTAATCACCTGGATGAAAAGAGGTCATCAGGACTTGCCTTTCAACTGAGAGAAGATATTAATATATTTAACGGGGAAATAAAAAGTGTTCAGCCATGGAAAAATAGAGAAGAGCTACAAAGACAGATGTTGGCAGTAGCCATTTAAGCACTGTCTAGGGAAAAATGTCTTTAGCTAATGGTCTTTGAGTATTCATATGGACAAGGGCATATCTAATGCTGAGAGATGGAGGAAGTGGTAGGTAGCAGAGGCCTTGGAGTTTCAAGTGGCCATCCTCATCATAAGAGTTTTGCCACAGCCCAACACCTTTAAACAGACATACCACTCTACTCCTTCTTTGTTCTTGTCACACAAAACAGGCAACGTTCTGATTCTGTGGTTTTCCATGGAAGGGAGGGATGCACTGCTTGCACCAGCCCCATTCTGGGTATTCTGAACAATGGATCATCTGCTCATGGAAAAACCACAGTGGGGATTTCTGAGTTAGTACTCTCACAAGGCTGAGTAATGTGAGTCCACCAGAAGAGAAGAAATCTTCTGTGGGTCACAGTAAGTGAGTCCCACCCATGAAAGCCTGTTGGGTATTGGTCTGCTGGACAGTGTCGATGTGGCTTCTTTGGAGCATTTCCTTAATAATTTACACATTCACCAGCTTGTCCTTATATACATTTTCCCAAAACACAGCACACAATAGCAGTGTTAAACAACTAAGTTTTTCAAAGAAAAACAGTCACATGCAAACTTGATTCCACTTGAGCCTTGCCTTCCAAACCTTGGCTATATGTCTGCATATACTGACATACCACCAAGTCTTGTATACTTGCCATCTTGTATCTTCTTTTTTTCACATTGTATTAGAACTTATATTAGAGTCATTTTTTGCATATTGCAACATGGCCCTCACAATGAAATTGTAACAATATTACAATGACATTGCAATGAATATTCTACTCTTGCTAAATTACAACTTTAGGGAAAGTGCTCTAGAATTTGTATTTCAGATGATCATTGGTCCACATCAAGCTTCATACTACCAAGCGGCTTAATAAGAGGACTTTGTTGTTGTTGTTGTTAAGTGCCGTCGAGTCGGTTCTGACCCATAGCGACCCTGTACAGGGTTTCCGAGGGTGTAAATCTTTACGGGAGTAGAAAGCCTCATCTTTCTCCCGCGAAGCGGCTGGTAGTTTCGAACCGCTGACCTTAAGGTTTGCAGCCCGATTCGTAACCACTACGCTACCAGAGCTCCTTAATATCAACTATTAATACCAACAGCAGTCTTAACATCACAACAGTATCACCAAAACGTTTTCAGCACTAAATATCATCATTTAAAAAAATAATAGTGAATTGATTAGAAGCACAATGATACTGCAATAAAGTAATAGCAAAAGTATTCAAACTTTAGGGGGAAAGATGAAAATCATCATTAGCAACAGCCCAAAGCTGATCCCTATGATGTGAAATCAGCCATACCCTCCTCCCTCAATTCTTAAACCAACCATGGCTCCCATAGTACTCTCCACTTCTCTGTTGCCTTGAATAATTTGTTGCAACAGCCACACAGAACTCAGACTGCACTCACAACTAAAGGGTTAATTAAGGAAGTTGTTGTTAAGTGTTTTGAGTTGAATATGACTCAGAGTGACCCTGCACAGAGTTTCTGAGGAACAGCTGGTGAGCTTGAACCAACCTTGCAATTCAAACCAACCTTGCAGTCCCACGCATTAATCCATAGGGCCACACAGAACTCCAATTACGGAAGTAACAGATAACAGGATCAACTTCCCACATTTCAGCTTCCACCCAGTCATGTCCTCAGGCATGGCCACCTGCCCATTCTCTCAGGCTCTGCCCTCCTTGCAAAAGTGTTATAGTTCTTCAGCTCTGTGGAGGAGTTCTTGGAGGCATCCCACTCTGCCTGGAAGCTTCCTATCCAAAGACATTCAGCTCTCCCGCTCTGTGGGACCACTGCAGTCATCTGCTTACATTCTGTGCCATCTCCAGTGTTAGAGCTCTCTCTAATCTCCTGGGTGTAGGGGGTTTTCAAAGTAGGGATCTGGGTCCAAATGATATGTTTCACTCCTGGCTCTTTTTTTTATATATATAATTGTGAATTGAGTGAAGGTTTACAGAGCTGATCATCAGTTTTATGTTGAACAAATCTTATACTTTGCTTTATTACATGTTTGCAGTCCCCTCTGTGTACTAACAGTTAAGCATTTACCTCTATTCACTTATTACATTCCTCTCTGTGTCTCCTGATACCTTCCCATTTCTTCTGCTAACCTCCCTCTTGTTGTATATTGTCTGCACGGTCACCTATAGCAACATGTTTGCCCTCTAGTCCATGAATAACTGTCTTCCACTCGCCCACCCTCTGTAGCCATCACAGGTTGGTTCTCTTTTGTTTGTTTGAAAAATTGTATGATACATAATTTCAAATTAACAGTGGCACACCACTTTCCCTCCTCCCATCCCAAGCCCTTCACTGGGATCTAGTCTCTATCAAAAGGTGCGAAATTCTGAATATGCTTCCAAAATTCTTGTTTTTCTAGGATAGCGTGGCTTTACTGGGTCATAGGTCACCAGGGGCTGCAGCTCACTCAGGGTTTTCCCATAGCTCATTTCCCATAGGTTGTCGTAGCTACCTGGGCCGTAGCTCACCTGGGCGGTAGCTCACTCAGGCTATACTGCCTATTCGTCTTGATAGTCATGAGGTCCCCCTCAATCTATGTGAAATGGTCTAGATCTAGTGAGGTGGCAAAACTGACCAATTCTCTTGGTCAGTCACAGAATACTAATTCACTGCTGAATCTCCACCCAATCATTTTGTGGGTTTTAAAAGGCCCTGAATGAACTAGAAAGGCTCTCTGTAAACCTCTTGGTGACGCTTTAGGCTAAGCTCCTCATGGAGAGAAAACTGAGGCTTTCGGCTCCCTTAGAGAGTGGCAGTCTTGGAAATCCTACAGGGTCACTGTGCATCAGAATCAACTCTACAGCAGTGGGTTTGGTTTTATATAAATGAGGAAGGAGGCCTGGTGGTGCCGTGGTTAAGAACCTAGTCTATGATGGAAAGGTCAGTAGATGGAACCCATCAGCCTCTTCATGGGAGAAAGCTGTGGCAATAGGAGTGACAATCTGCTTCTCTAAAGAGTACAGTTCTAGAAACCCCATGAGGCACTGTGAGTGTAAATCGACTCAATAGCAATGGATTATATAATTTAGGACTTGTCCTTGGCTAGGGTAAGTGCACAAAGGTAATGCACTCAGCTTCAAAGGAGTCTACCCAGATGTGTCAGGTGAGAAAAGCCTGGAACCATAATGCCAAAAAATCAGTCATTAAAAATCCAAAAAAGCACAGTTCTATTCAACACACATGGGACCGCCATGATTTGGAACTGACTCAGTGGCAAGTGGTTTATATCATAAGTGATATAAGGTGAACCAGATTGGTGATGCATTTAGCATGTCATTCAGGACACTAAATAACTTACTGAGTTTTTAAAAGGGACTATACTGAAGTAATAGCCCTGGTGTGGTGCTATGGGATAAGCACTGGACTGGTAACTAAAAGGTCAACAGTTCAAGGCCATCAGCCGCTCTCACAAATGCTACTCAGTGTCCCTATGTGTCAGAACCGACTGGATGGCACACACAAAAACAACACGCTGAGGAAAATGAAAATGGAGTTTAATTGATTAAAGAAAACCAGTTTTGTTTTTTTCCTCCATGATCTAATCAGACAAACACATTATGCAAAATTATGCTGAAAGGGACAGTATGTTTCGCCTGCTGTGAGTCCCTAAGGGTGACATATACTTGAAAGGAACTCTAATTTGCCATAACTGCCTGCCTTATTTTGTTTGTGGTATGAATTCCCTGCCATGAGGAACATGCTTTCAGTTGTTTCTCTACCTCAAGAGTACCTGTTGCAAAAAACATTTATAGGCAGTAAATAACTCCACACATATTAAAACTTACAACAGAAAGGCAGGCAGCTAATTTTCTACCATGGATTGTCCAGCTCAGGGGTCTATATTCATCAGTGTAATATCACTTCACTTTGGCTCCATAAATAATACTTTCTTTGAGATCCCTCAGGAACAGAATAATTAGATGTATCACATCAGGGGGACAGTGTTTGCCGTTTGTCCCCCCTGCTCTTTTTCCTTCACTCTATAATTCTTCTGCCCAGAAAAACAAGGAGAAAATAATATATTCCCTCTGCCTTTTTATAAATTGCTTCTAGGTTTCTGAGGTTCTTTTTGGACACAGAAAATTATGTCTCAAAAATAATCCCATGTTATTTTCAAAATTCATTTTCTTTAGTCATTAGTCCATAACACCAATTTTCCTTTTGAAAATATAACAAAGAATCATCATTATTTTTGGAGACGAATCCTCACTCAGAATGATTCAAAGAGAATACAAACTTAATGATCACTCTGAGAGCTCAAGTAATACATCCCAAGATAAAAATAATAAAATTTATGACGGCCTTAAAATTGTTTAACTCCTTTCAGGAAATCTCTGAGTTATAGGGATGTAACATAACCCAAGGACTGACAACAACTTACAAAAGTCCAGAAGAGTTTTGCCTTTGAATTTGTAGGCAAAGATGCTTAAATTGTTCCCTCTTTGAAAAATAAAGATTATTTTTTATTTACTTCTTTCCACTGGACACTGTAGCAACATACCTATAACTCTTGTGTGCTTAGGTTTGAGCCTCAAGGTCTTACAAAGCATGCAAAAATCTGTAAGTCAACCAACCTTTTGTTGTTCTGATGGAGAGAAAAGAAGGGAGGGAGAGAGCGAGAAGAAGCATCTACACTCCCCAACATCCTAATAGTTTCATAAAGAAAACTATTAAACAGAACTAAAGTGGATACCTCAGAAAGCAAAAGGACTCCATTTCCCCCTTCAGATGATTTTACTAGGAGGAAGAAAGACCAGAAACTATTGAATGCTTTTTTCTGATAACCACCTATGGCTCTCTTTAAAGAGACACATGTAAAGTTGGGCAAGTTGTTTTCTGTCCTGTCAGGAAAATATTTAGTTACAGCCTTGTACAAGTAAGTACTCACAGCTGCCCTGGGGAGATGTGGATTTGCTTTGTAGTGGTTTTTCTTTCAACAAGTTCCTTTGTTGCTTTTTATGTGTTTCCTACAAAGGCCCAGCCTTCTTCTATAGATGGATTTACCATTCTCTCTACAGGAACACTGTTCTGAAGTGCACAAACCATCCAGGCTGACTATCTGATGGTTCCAATAGTGATCTGCAGGATGATAACAGTGAAATACACAATGACTGATCTCACAGAGGTGTGGTGATGATTCATTGACTAGTACCTATAAGGAGCTCTGGTAGCGTAGTGGTTACGTATCGGGCTGCGAGCCGTAAGGTCAGCAGTTCGAAACTACCAGCTGTTCTGCAGGAGAAAGATGAGGCTTTCTGCTCCCGTAAAGATTTACAGCCTCAGAAACACTGTGCAGGGTCGCTATGAGTCGGAACCGACTCCACGGCACATAATATCATCATCATCACCACCTATAAGTCCTTTGAAATGAAATAACTCTTCAAAGCAATTAGTAATATTATAATTTTCCAATAGAAAGAGGCATCTCCTGAGTAATGTATACTACCCATCCCAAAAAGTATTTTTTAAGGCGAAATCCCTTTACAAACTTTAAACAAACTTTGATGATGCATAGTTGCGTGGTAAATGTGGTGTAGTGAATTTATCTGGTGTCTCTTATAGACAGTCTGTTACTCACACCAAACAATATTTCTGCCCTGCTGGGTCTGCCTAAGAGAAGCTGGGAGAAGATACTGATAGGACAACATGATTTAGCTGTGGATGTTAACAGAGTTGATTTTAATTGTAGAAACTTGAAGTTTTAGAGTACTGTCTTCAGGGTGAGGCTTATGGTGGAGTGGTGTGTCCTGTAGGCATTTATCAGCAGCTGCTGGAACAACTGTGCTCTGAGCATTTGACCCCAAATTGTAACCTGCTAACTTCCCTATTAAGCTCTGTAACTATGAATATATAACATCTGTAACTCTGAGTATGTAACATCTGTAACTCTGATGGCTGAGTCCTGTAAGATAACTGCAATGAATTATTGAACCCAATAGAAAAGCAAAGAGGAATGGTTGATGGCAAAAGTCCAACAGGAAGCTAAATAGCAAGGTTTACTGCTACGGAAGGAACTCTGGTAACATAGTGGTTATGAGTCAGGCTGTTAACCTTAACATCAGCAGTTCGAAACCACCAGCCACTCCACAGAAGAAATATGAGGTTTTCTGCTCCCATAAAGATTTACAGCCTCAAAAAGTTATGCAGGGTCATTATGAGTCTGAATCAACTGCACAGCACACCACTACCATCACCATCACTGCTATGGAATTAAAAAATATGGCAGGAGAAATTTGTTATCCCCAAGAAAGTGTCTATAATAAAAGTCTAATATCATTATTTAGTCATATGGCATGTGTTAAACACTGTTTCCACTCCCCAACTACACCAGATCCAAAACTCACATATGTTTTTTAAAAGTTATGAAATTACTGAACTTTATGAAGCACATTCCTAATTATTAGCTCTGTAATTTTCAGCATATTATTGAATCTCTGGGAAACATTTGCTCATCTATAAACAAATCTAATGATCAGACCTACCTTGTAGAGCTGCTGTGGGAATGAAAAAGGAATTAGATAAAATGGTGGCTGGTATTTATTAGGCTCCAAATAAGCATTTGCTGCCAACAGCAGCAGCAGATTCTTGCAATAATGCCAGTGCTCCTTTAATGACACATTTTCAAGAAGGTCTCCGTCCTTAGGCTACAGATTCTATTGGGCTAGTGATCAATCCCATCACCTGTCTGTCAGTTTGTCATACTGTGGTGACTTTCAAGTTGCATTTGAGTTATGCATTCAAATTATAGTATTGGAGACGAATGTTCAAAGTATCATGGACTGCCATAAAAACAAACAAATCTGTCCTGGAAGAAGTACAGCCAGGATGCTCCTTAGAAGCCAGGATGGCAAGACTTTGTCTCTCATATTTGGGATGTGTTATCAGAAGGGACCAGTCCAGGAGAAGGACAATATGTTAAAGTAGAGGATCAGCCAAAAAGAGAAACACTCCCAACAAGATGAATTAATATAGTAGCAGCAAGAATGCACTCAATCACAGCTACAATTGTAAGGATGGTGCAGGACTGGGCAGTGTTTCGTTCTGTTGTGTATAGGGTCACTATGAGTTGAAACCAACTAAATGGCACCTAACAACAACAAGAACAAGTGATCAATCACTTTCAAGGCTCTGTGAACCCTCTGAAATTGAATGTGGGATGGTATGACTGTGGGGATATGTGTCTCTTCCTAGGAACTGTAATGGTTAAGGTTGGGTGCCAACTTGGCTGAGTCATAATTCTCTGGTTTGCCAATTACATAACATGCACCAATGTAATATGGCTGTTATGTAATGATGTATGGTCTGATATGAGCAATCCTGATCTAATATAAGGAGATTTGGATGAAATGTAACATGCTTAATGCTGTGTCAGCCCTGATCCAGTGGAAAGGGAGTTTTTTTGGAGGTATGACTTGCATCAAATATATATGGGCATCCTGACAAAACTCTGTAAATTTTTTCTCACTTTGGATCCTGCATCAAGCTCACATTATCTGACTTCCAGTTAGTTATTGAAACTTGAGCCAGCAGCCTGCCAAATTGCCTGCCAACTTTGGGATTTGATAGCTTTTTCAGCCTGTGAGTCAGCAGTCTGTTGCCTTACCTGCAGACCTGGGATTCATCAGTCTCCACAGCCCATAAGCCAGCAGCCTGCTTACAGTTTGAACTAACAATCTTGGGTTTATCAGCCCCTGCAGCTACATCTGTCAGCAGAATCCTCCAAATGGATGCCTTGTCAGATCCTACAATTGTGTGAGCCATCTCCTTGAGATTAAACTCTCTCTCTCTTCATACACACATACGGAGCCCTGGTGGCACTGGACGCTAACTAAATGGACATCAATTCAAACCCACTAACTGATCCTAGGAAATAAGATGAGGCTTTTTGCTCCCATAAAGATTTACAGTCTCAGAAACCCTATGTAAGGTCGCTATAAGTTGTAATCAATTTAATAGCTGTGGGTTTTGTTGTTGTTGTTTTGGTACACATACAAAACAAGTTCATAGAAAAATTCCATAATATTTACATTTCATTTGTCTAAGAACTTTGTGAAGCCCCTTGATATGTGGATGTGTATCTATACATAGACCAAAACAACAATAACAAAGCCCACAGCCATTAAATATACAAGGAGCTCTGGTAGCCTCGTGGTTACAAATTGGGCTGTGAACTTTACAGTCAGCAGTTTGAAACTACTAGCTGTTCCGTAGGAGAAAGATGAGGCTTTCTGCTCCCATAAAGATTTACAGCTTCAGAAACCCTGTACAGGGTCACTATGAGGTGGAACCAACTCCACAGCACATAACCACCACCACCATATATATATAAATAGTATACCAAGCCTAAAACAGAAGAGAAATCTCCATACATTCAGTCTAAGAATCATTGCCTTAAGTCATATAGTTTACTCTTCTCTGTCTTCTACTTCCAGTGGAGAATGAGTCTTGTTTTCCATAGAGTAAGAAGTCTAGGAACCTGTCTCTATTGATGCTTATGTTCCTTCCATGGCAGTCTTAGCAGGACTCCTCTTCCAACAGGCAGGATTGCTAATCCTTGCTCCCTTCTGCAGCCTCAGCACAGCCTCATCTCAGGACAAATTAGGACATGTGGCAGAAGATATTTAAGACGATCTAGGCCAATTCTCTGGACTCCTGGTGTGGCACTGTTGGATCACCAATGGACTGTGAATCATAAGGTCAGCAGTTCAAATCCACCAGCTGCTCCTCGGATACTCTATACCAGGTTGGTATGAGTCAGAACCAACTCTATGCCACTTAACAGCAACAGGCCAATTCTCTAGGTTCAACACCAAGTCATCCTTGAGGTACTATTCTACTATGAAAAGATCCTGACCTTTGAACTAGGAAGGCCTGTGTTCAATCTTGTTATACCAATTCTAGGATCTATGACTATGGAAACATTTAATCATCCCTTTGTTGTCTATAAAAGAAAGACAATAAGATTTACTTAGAGAACAGATCAGCAAAGCAACGAGATCATGTAGTGCATACAAAAGAGGGAAGGATAATTCTGGCCACACTAGGCACTCCACAGTGCTCTTGTCTCATATCAGTTACCATCAAGTTGATTCTGACTTGTAGGAGCTCCATGTGTGTCAGAGGAGAACCTTGCTCCATAGGCTTTTCCATAGCTGATTTTTTGGAGGTCCATCACCAAACCTTTCTTTTAGGAAACATCTCTCGGTAGACACGAATCTCCAATCTTTTGTTTAGCAGCAGAGCCCATTAACAGTTTATACCACCCAGAAACACTCTGACCCCTACTGGCTTCCTTATTCATCCTTCCAGCTATATATTTCAACCACCTCAGGGCCTCAGGCTCCTCTCGCTTGGAACTTTTGCAAACACTTCTTCCTTGAAAAAGAGTTTTCTGTATCAAATGTGTGGGTCCTGGATTCCCCACTGTGGAATTAAACCCACCTTCATACAGTGCCTCAACGGACCACACTACTCTTCCTTACACACTCACCACTTGTGTGAGCTGCTGTCAATCAGCATACCCTTGAAACACCATGTCAGAGCCACCAGACTCACTCTGCAAACCCTTTTCACCCTCAGTCCCCCCTGCTCTCTTCCATAGTGCTGAATAGTTCGACTGGGCTTTTTCAGCATAAATGGAGCCTTAAATTTAATGAGCCTCTGCCATTTTTTCACATATGATGAAATTGACCAAATCTAATAGATTCTAAAAGGAGTCTTGTTATGGAGCTGAAGGATAAACACTAGACTGCTAACTACAAGGTCAGCAACCAGAGGCCTGTGGCTATTTGATGGCAAAACTCAAAGGCAATATTTGTTGTTGTTGTTAAGTGTTGTCAAGTCAGTTCCAACTCATAGGACCCTGTACAGGATTTCCGAGGTACTGTTCGTGAGTTTGAACTGCAAACCTTATGGTTCAACCCAAATTTGCGGTCCAGTGCTTATCCTATAGTGCCACACCAGGATTCTGAAAGGCAACATGACAATAGTACTAAAAGTAAGAATTGTGAGCTCTTAGTGGATCCCAAGTAGTGGTCTAAACATTATATGTGTGTGTGTGTATGTGTGAGGATCACATATGATCCTCATATCAACCCTATGAAGTAGCTGTGATCATTATACCCATTTTATATGTAAGGAAACTGAGTCTTATAGCTCATCTCCCAATCTTCTATTTCTCAAGAAGTCACCACAGCATGATTATAAATTATTGACTGAACTGATCACCTCAAGTTCCTGCAGAAACTAACTTCCACCCACCTAAGATCACATAATTACTCTCTTATTACACAAGGAGTTTTTCAACTCTGGGTCAGATGAAATTTAAGTAGAAATATCATATCCTTAATGAAACCCATAGTAATTACATTTTTGGGTTACGCTTACACACTCAGAGAATCTTAGTATTGTAATTAGGCATTGATAATGTTCTAGAGAATTTATTACATTTAACAATATGACAGATTAACTCTACTATTTCAGTTTTAGTAATACAGCCAGTCCTCATTTTAGTTTATGAACCAGATCAGTTTGTGTGTCTTTTAAAATAACAACAACAATAATAATTTGTAGCTAAGTCAGACCAGATACGTATGGTTCTTATTTTACTTATTTCAGTACAAGAAAAGGCTCAAAGTCTATTCGATTATTTTAAAGCTGCATGTGTAGCTAGTAAGGCAAGTGGGATAATTTGTTTCGAGTAGGGGTTGGGTCAATCATATCAAAATGAGGACAGCTTTACATTACATTAAAGGGCAAGTTGGAATTGTCCTGAACTTTGGCATTGCTAACTCTGGAAGTGCCTTTATAATTGATTACTGACTTGTGTGATTTTAGATAGAAAGATTTAAGAGAATTTGACTGTTTAAATAGAATTGGGATTTTCATGGTAACTAGATTTACTATATTCATGAGGTTAGTTTAGTACATTTGGTTCAAAGCATTGTTTGAGGACTTGGAAAGGTTTTGCCCATGAAGGCTGTAAGCTTGCCTTACCAAGCATTTGAAGTTGTTACAAGAAAAGTAAAACTGTTGGTGTTTTAATGATCTTTTATAATGACGATAGGCAAATTTAACTAATAAGTGAATGCAGAAGATTGGTTAGGTTCTAGGTAGCCTATTTGTTTATGACATTCACAAAATAATTGTGCAACAACATTTCTGAGTTAATTTAAGTACCTAAAAATAAACTTTAAAATATATAACTTCAATAAATTAAACACTAATTAAAACTCCAAATTATAGTAAACAAACTTTTTGCAAACAAAAGTAGTCTTTAAAAATCCAATAAAAAATTCCTATTGACAGAACTAGGTGGTGTTTCCTTCTGTTATACCTAAGATCTAACTGTTGTACTCAATGGCATGTAACAACTACAACAACACTGACAAACTCAGAAATAAGAGGTAAGCATTTTAAAAAAACATGAAAATCTGGTCACATGTCCCTGTCTAAAACCCTGCTTTGGCTTTCCATTACATTCAAGAAAAAATTCCAAACACCCAACTGAGACCCACAGGCCCTTCATGCTCTGACTCTTGCCAACTCTCCTCCCTCATCCCCATTATTTCCCTGCTCACTCATGACATTGTGCCTTTTTTCTCCTCCTGATACACTCTAAGTTCAAGACTGTAGCAACATCTTTACATTTGCTCTTCCCTCTACCTAGAATTCCTGTTTCCTAAAACTGACTACGCAAAGGCTTTCGATTGTGTGGATCATGACAAGCTATGGACAACATTGCAAAGTATGAGTATTCCACGACACTTAATTGTACTCATGAGGAACTGTACTTGGACCAAGAAGCAGTTGTTCGAACAGAGCATGGGAACACTGAATGTTTTAAAATTAAGAAAGGTGTGCGACAAGGTTGTATTCCTTCACCATAGTTATTCTACCTGTATGCTGAGCAAATAATACAGGAAGCTGGGTTCTATGAAGAAAAATGTGGCATCAGGATTGGAGGAAGACTCATTAACAACTTGCAATATGCAGATGACACAACCTTGCTTGTTGAAAGTGAAGAGGACTTAAAATTTTACTGATGAAGATCAAAGAGCACAGTCTTGGATATGGATTACATCTCAATGTCAAGAAAACAAAAATCCTCACCACTGGACCAATAAACAACATTCTGATCAACGGAGAAAAGATTGAAGTTCTCAAGGACTTCATTCTTCTTGGATCAACTATCAACATTCATAGAAGCAGCAGTCAAGAGATCAGACGATGTATTGCATTAGGCAAATCTGCTGCACAGGAACTTTTAAAGTGTTGAAGAGCAAAGATGTCAGCTTGAGGACTAAGGTGCACCTGACCCAAGCCACAGTATTTTCAATAATCTCTTATGCTAAAGCTGGACAGTGAATAAGGAAGACTGTAGAAGAATTGATGTCTTTGAATTATGGTGTTGGAGGAGAATACTAAAAGTGCCATAGGTTGCCAAAAGAACCAATAGATCTGTTTTGGAAGAAGTAAAGCCAGAGTGTTCCTTAGAAGCCAAGATGGCTAGGCTTGGTCTCTCATACTTTGGACATATTGTCAGGAGGGAACAGTCGCTGGAGAAGGATATCATGCTGGGTAAGGTGGAGGGTCTGAGAAAAAGAGGAAGACCCCCAACGAGATGGATCAGCCAGGTGACATCATTGATGGACTCAAGCATGGCAACAGTACTGAGGTTGACCCAGGATTGGACATTGTTTCATTCTGCTGTGCATAGGGTCGCTATGAGTTGGTGCCAACTCGATGGCACCTGATAACAACAACAACATCCATGAATTGTTGAAAACTGGCCAAATGCTAAGTAGAGCATACAAGCAAATATGATCCCTCCCTAGGACACTTGCCATCCAAATTATAAGCACTCAAAAATCTTGGCAAGATGCCTATGCTAATAAGAATGTGATCCAATATTCAGGAGGATAACTTGAAAAACTTAAAATCTTCTTGACTTTTCCATAATTAATATACCATTATCATTGGAAGGCTAAGAAATCAAGAATGATAAAAGCATTGTTTCATATAATAACACACTCATATGGACAGTGGTATTTAGCAAAATATCATCGGGTCTTCTGATAACAGAATCTAGAATGTGAAGCTAAGACATGCTATTGTTGTTGTTGAGTGCCATCGAGTCAACCCTGATTCATAGCTACCCTGTATAGGGTTTCCAAGGAGTGACTGGTAGGTTTGAACCACCAAACTTGTGGTTAGCAGTCCAGTGCTGATCCTACAGTGTCACATCAGGACTAAGTGGGTAGAAACCTACTGTTCAGAAAGAAGATAGCAGTAGTTGGTATCATGACAGAATTGGATGGAGTTAAAGCTAGTCTAGAAATGGAAAACATCTTCCAGAGATAATCTGGAAAGGAGGGAAATTCCAAATACCTACGGGAGTCCTGGTGTACTGCTGTGGGTTAATGTGCTAGATTGCAAAGTCGATTTGAACTGAAAGGTCGGCATATCAAGCTCATCACTCACTCCTTGGAAACCCTATAAAGGGTTGCTATGGGTCGGAACTGACTCGATGGCACTTAACAACAATGGGCCATGTGGAGTACTGGTATGGCACTGCAGGGTAAGACCTAGACCACAAGGTTGGCAGTTCAAACCCACCCTATGCAGGTTCACTATGATTCAACAACAATGGGCCATGTAAAACTTATGACAGGGTCCTACCCTCTGTCCCTAGTGTTCCTTCTTCAGTAGCTCTTCTTGATTAAGTCAAGAAGAAACTGGTCTTGAATCTTGTGAATCCATTCCTTCACGTATTCACCGTCCTATCCCTATATCACATTGGCTCACAAGAAAGACAGATATCAAGACTATAACACATTACCCAACTATAGAAATGTCTTTTCAGAATTCCAGTTTACAACATGCATTAGTTTCGTATCCAGTCTAACTCTAAAAATACCTCAAATCTGTAATATCACAGCAACTTTGGTTGGACTTATTTTGCAAACATTATAAATTATGTATTAGTTTACCATCATGTCTTTAATGATCCATAAGAAAAGTTTTTCCTATAGCTAGGAAACAGTTTGGCCCTCCTGACAAAGCAGTATATTTCCTTTTGTTAGCTAATTATATAATTAATTTCATTTTCCTTGACCATGCAAGAAGCTCAGAGGACTTAACTTATGTTGTCTAGAACAACTTCCCAGCCCTCATCCTTCCCACTTTAAGCTTGCTGCGTGTAATTACTGTTAATTGCCATCGACTTGGTTCTGACTCATAGCAAACCCATGTATGGTTTCCAAAGGCTGTCTTGTGGGTTTGAATTGCTCACATTGTGTTGATTAGTCCAGTACTTATACTAAGGAGCTCTGGTAGCATGGTGGTTACAAATCAGGCTGCTAACCTCAAGGTCAGTAGTTCGAAAATACCAGCTGTTCTTCAGGAGAAAGATGAGGCGTTCTGCTCCCGTAAAGATTTGCAGCCTCGGAAACCCTAAGCAGGGTCACTATGAGTCAGAACAGAGTCCACGGTACTTAACAACAACAATTTATCCTAAAGCACCACACAGGACTCCAATTTGCTGTATGCTGTTTTTGTTGTAGAGTGTTGTCGAGTTCCGACTCATAGTGACCCTATACAGGGTTTCCAAGGAGTGACTGGTAAGCTTATGTTAAAATATATGTAGATATATTTTATCTCCCTCTCTCTCCATATATATACATATTTGTTGTTGTTGTTAGGTACCATCAAGTCAGTATTGACTCATAGCGACCTTATGCACAGCAGAAAGAAACAGTGCCAAATCCTGGGCCAACCTCAATATGGTTGTCACGCTTGAGCCAATTGATACTGCTACTTTGCCAATTCATATTGGGAATCCTTCTCTTTTTCTCTGACCCTCCACCCTACCAACCGTGATATCCTTCTCCAGCAACTGGTCCCTCCTGACGATATATCCAAAGTATGAGAGATCATCTTGGCCTCCAAGGAGCACTCTGGCTACACTTCTTCCAACACAGATCTGATAGTTCTATGGGCAGCCCATGGCACTTTCAATATTCTCCT
>NW_006408564.1:12355629-12370300 GCF_000296735.1 Chrysochloris asiatica
CGACTCGACGACACATAACAACAACAATACATACACACACTTATACTTGTGTCTTTCTGTGTGTATGTATGTGTGTGTGACTTGATTAAAATGTGCTTTAGATGTGTGACAAAAACAAATAATTTTGTGAAATTGTAACACTCCCTTTTATCCAAAACATATATCATGGGTTCTAGCTGAATTGAAAGAAACATCCAGAGATAGGTCAGAGCTGACATAGCACCAGAGAATCAAGGAGCATGGAGGTGGGCAATGAATATTTTAAAACAAAACTTTTAGCCTACTTAGAAGTAATGTTTTCTATAAAAGGGAAATTTCTATATAAAGGCTGATTGATAGACATGGAGTTCCCCATAGAAAACTACCGGAATCTGAGCTAAAAGGAATCCTAGAGACCTTCTTAATTTGGGCATAATCAAAGTGTGGCATAGGGATTAAATGATTTTTCCAAGGAAACAGAAAACTTGGTCACTGAGTTCTGCCTGGGATATGTGTGTCCTGCTTCCCAGACCACATGCATTTCCTAAAACCAGGAACTAGGAAAACTAGAGTGAAGAGATTGTAATATGACCCTTCATTCCTGAAGACATGTGTGCTTTCAGAGAGAGCCACACGGTATTTCGATTACACGTTGAGTTAAAATATGCCAAATCACCTAATTTTCTCCAACTCTGTTCAATACGTGTGCTTTGTTGTTTGTTTTTTTTTTAACTGAACTTCATTTCCTAAATGTTTCAGATATAGCCAGGAATTGAGGACTCAAGGGAAACTTGGTTCACATCCAAAAGAGGAACACAAAGACTGTAATCAAATTTACATAGGTAAAATTCCAATCCTACTGAGTTTGTTCTGGAATTGGAATCAGCATTTCTCATTTCCTTAACAACACATCCTGAAGTTATTTATGAGGAAATATGTATAAGTCTATTGAAATCTTTATATACAAGCCTTAAAATAACATGTTAAATTTATTACTATTTCTTTACTTTATCTCTGTGGGGAAACTAAAACAGTTGAATAGGTATATATGAAACTATCATAGCTCACAGTGAACTTTTGTTACTGTTAATTGATTCTGACTCATAGCAAAACTATATAGGGCTTCCGAGGCTATAAATCTTTGTGGGAGCAGAAAGCTTTTTATGTCTCTGTTACAGTGAACTAGTTGGTACATGATTGAGATATTTTAAAAACAAAACTTGATTTTATTCAATGATCTTTATACTCAGTAATGCTTCAGGCTGTGTTTTCTAGAGGAGCAAAACCAGTCAAACATATCTATAAATATGTTGTTGTTGTTGCTAAATGCCATCGAGTCCACTCTGACCCATCGCGACCCTGTATGGGGTTTCTCAGGAGTAGCTGGTGAGCTTGAGCTGCCAAACTTCAATTCCAAAGGCTTTGCAGTTGACGCATTAACCCACAGCACCACACCGTAACTCCATATAAATATGAGGAATCTTCAAAAAGTTCATGGAAAAATGGAATGAAAGCATAATGGAATTTTTTCATGAACCTCTGGAAGCCCCCTCAAATATAAATAAGAGAGATGCGTTTCAAGGAAATGGCTCACACAGTCGTAAAAGCTGGAAATTCTCAAATTCATGGGTCAGTGTCAGGATGAAGGCTTCTCCTGATTTGTGTGGGCTGACAAACTCCAACTCAACAAGGCAGTCTGCTGACTTAGGAGGCTTCAGGAACTGGTGAATCCCCAAATCTGCAGGTCAGTGGCCAAGCTACCGTTTCACATCCCAAGAACTGAAGGTCAGAAGATAATGAGTCAGTTGCAAAATCCAGAGCAACCCCTAAGGAAACTCTCTTTTCAAATGACTGACTTCTCTCATCAGATCATGAAATGGAGCATGATTTTATATTATCTGATGAAATCACCAAGAATCATGGCTTAGCCAAGATGAAATATAACTTTAACCATCTCAAACATGATGTCCCTATAAAGAAAGAAGAAAGGACTGTGTTTGGATGGTACTGAAACAACAATTCTAAAACAAGTATCTATCTTGACTTTTTTTGTAGTAATTGTAGATTCACACAGAATAGTAACTTTCATTCAGTTTTCCCCAGTGGTAACATCTTGATTAACTATAGGACCACATCACAATCAGAAAGTTTACATTGAAGTAGTTCACCAACCTCATTCAGATTTTACTGTTTAACACTCACTCATTTGTTTGTAAAGATCCGTTTTTAATAGCTATAATTTACTGCTCATTTCTATATGCTAGGCCCACTGCTGAATGATGACAATATCTGCAATCAGTTCCTCCTCACAAAAGCCTTTTTACCAATAGGGAAAGTGACAAGAAGAGGTAAGAGTGATGAGCATTTGAACCTCTACAAATTGAACCCTGAAGGCTAAGCGCTTACCTCTAAACTACATTACTGTATGTATGTTTGGCTAATTTTTAAATTTGTGCTTGTAGCTAATCCTCAAAAGGCTCAAAATAAATATCAAAGACACAGATAAGTAAACCACAAGTAGAATATCAAAATGAATTGAGAGAACAAGTAAATGGTATGCTAACAATGTGGACAAATTGTCTTAAATATTATGATTTAGCTCTGAGTTTCCGAGCTTCATATTATTGTTCTTGTTATTTTTAAGTGCCGATGAGTTAGTTCCAACCCATAGCAACCCTGTATATGATTTCTGAGGAGCAGCTGGTGAGCTTGAACCACCAACCTTGTGATTCAAACCAACCTTGTGGCCCAGTGTTTATCCTACAGCGTCACACGAGAACTCATACAAACCCGCTGTAGGTTTTTTCAAGGCTGTCATTCTTTTCAAGCCTTATATTTTTCTCAAAGAGCGACTAGTAGATTTGAACTTCTGACCTTATGATTAGCAGCCCAACTCATAAACCACTATGCTACCAGGGCTCCCTGAACTTTTTAGTAGCAGGGTAAACAGAAAGAAATATGTAATTCCTGCTGTCAAAGAGAAGAAGTACATTGATTATTCAACATATAGAAAAATTTAGAATGTATATTAATTCATAAACATATCTGCAGTAAAGATCATGCACATCTAAAATCAAGCTCTTCCAAGGCAGATTTAACAGTATTTCAAAAGAGACACAGCAAATATTTTTTAAAAAAGAAAGAAAAAAGTTCCCAAAAGCTTTTTAACAGTGATAGTTTTCTACTGTCAACATTTGCCCTTATACACATGCTACTCCTTCTTCAAGGGGTAAAACGATTTTCCTTGAATAAGGCCTACTCTTCTGGCTTACTCTGCCCAATAGCATCTGGCAGCATTCACAGTGTTCTTCATTCAGATGAAGCCATAAAACAGCTGCAGCTTCCACTTTAGAGCTCTGGCTACATTAACTACTTACCTTTGAGTCAATTCTGACGCAAGGCCACCCCACACGTGACCTCACGTGTGACACAGTAGAACTAGGCAACGTAGAGTTTTCAATGGCTATCACCAGGCATTTCCTCTAAGGAGTTTCGGGGTGAAGCAAAACTTCAATTTTTAGATTAGTAGGCAAGCATATTAACAGTTTGCTGCATCCTGGCATTCCCAGGCTAGACAACCAAATGATAAAAAATACTTTATGGAGAAACTGAGGTCAGGTGGAGGAGACCAAGATGTCAGATATAGGAGTGAATTCTCTGATCAGCGTAGTCACAAGCTGAATATAGTCTAGTGAGTGACTCTAGTTCACACCACATTGAGCAGAAAACTGCCCAGCTGTCTTAGAGCCTTGAGAGTTGACAGATCATTGTTTGTTTAAAGGACACAATGTTGGGGTAAGTTGTTACACAGCAATAGGTAACTAAAACCATCACCGAAACTGATAAATCTGAAACTTCATTTTGAGTGTCTGCATTTAAATTTGCTTAGACAATAATTAGACATTTTCCAAACAAGTTGTTCTTAGATGATCCAAAATGTGTGGAATGCCTAGAAGCAGGTTTTCCAAATGAGTTTATCAAAAAGCATAAAACAAAACGAACAACTAAAACGAAAATGTTTTCATTTTCCCAGAGACCCTGACTAGACAGAAAGCCCTAGAACAGATGAGTAAGTTGGTTTGGGGCCAATTCAGAACTATATCATACAGAGTTTTGTCTTACGTTATGTCCCTGCAGGCAACTTGGGTCCTTTAAGGGTCAAAAAAATCTTGCCCAAACTCAAAATCAATACGGCCATTTAAATGATGACATTCCCAGTGGGTAAAGATATTTGACTTCACACATCAATGACATGAGCTACTGTTCTGGGCATTTGTCAATTGATTGCAGATCCCATTAAAGCTTTTTTAATTTCTGCCCAGTGCTTTTAGGATTTCACTGATGCCAAAGACATTGCCTGTCACTAAACAATGATGTTGTAGCAGATAGTAGAGACAGTCTTAAACAATGGCCTCAAAGACTTTCTCA
Organism: Chrysochloris asiatica; assembly: GCF_000296735.1. Taxonomy (NCBI): domain Eukaryota; kingdom Metazoa; phylum Chordata; class Mammalia; order Afrosoricida; family Chrysochloridae; genus Chrysochloris; species Chrysochloris asiatica. Next base: position 12,360,037 of record NW_006408564.1, read on the forward strand.
GATAGGTCATAGAAGTCTTACTGGCTACATTTCCTTACTTGGCAGGCTCATTTGACTTTGCAGTTCTGCGGCCCATCATCCATCTCCTCATTTCTTTTACCTTTTCCCTTGGGAAATTTGCTGTTAGTTCCCCTCAAGTTAGCCCCTGACTCATGGAGACCCCACACAAGATGGAACTAAACACTGTCCAGTTCTAAGCCCAATGATTGATTGGGGATCTAACTTTTGTCAACCACAGGGTTTACATTGGCTGATTTTCACAAGTAGATCATCAAGATTTCTAGTTTGTCTCAGTTTGGGAGCTCCACTGAAGTCAATTCAGCATCATAGCAACACACAAAACTCCAATGACAGATAGTAGCCATGCATGAGGTGTATTGGTGGTGGTGGTTATGTGCCGTTGAGTTGGTTTTGACTGATAGTGACCCTGTACAGGGTTTCCAGGGCTGTAAATCTTTACGGGAGCAGAAAGCCTCATCTTTCTCCCACAGAACAGCTGGTAGTTTCGAACTACTGACCTTGAGGTTCGCAGCCAGATTTGTCGTAATCACTACACTATCAGAGGTCCAAACCAAAATTTCCCACTTGAAGAGAATTCTACCATTGAACTACCCACTTAGGAAACAACTCACCACTATTCTTCCTGTTTATCCCAAGTTTTTCAGGACAGGTTCATTTTACTCATAGTTTCAAGATGGACACATAACTCAGACCTATTCTATTGTCCTAGACATGTAAATCAAGACAGTGCCAATGAGACAGAAACTTTTGAACTTTCACTAGAACTTCTGGAAATGTGAAACTCTCCTGTGTTCCACTGGATTCCTAAATTGTTATGATGGAATGGGTTTATGCAAGATATTGGAAGTCTCTTTGCCATCAGGGAAGATAAAACAATGGACAGGCCATTTGATCATGCAGGTCCATCAGTTCTAATGCTCTGTGTCTATATATGTATTTTTTTAGTACATAAGCCAATACAATATTTTCTCATTTAAGTCATTTTGAGTTGTATTTCCTATCTCTTAAAAGAATTCTCAGAAACTTCAAAAAAGATGAGCTCATGCCCATAATATGAGTTGGTGAAATATCATTTATTATTTGTTTTGATAGTTCAATTTATCACACTCCTATTCTGAGTCTTAGATCAAAAAGTATCCAAGCATTAGGAAAATAGTTCTTCCACAAGCAATAGGAAGCATATTTGATCTTCATAAAGTTAAGTGAGCAAATAAGGAAACCGAGACACCCATAGGACATGTTGCTCAAAAGCCATCCTGCAAGTCAAATACGGTGCCAAGATTGGAACTTGACTCTTAATTACATGTAAGACTTCTTAGGCTTGAATCTCTGGACTTTAAAGCTCATGGGATCCCAAATGCCAGTCCAAATGACAAAGTCATAGAGCAATAAAAAAATGAAGACATTCTAGGAGGTTTTAATAAAATTACTTTATTTCACTTCTAAGCTCCGATATTTAATCCTGTTAAGTGTTTGAATGTTAACATATCGTCTTTTGTGAAGTGATAGAAAGAATAGATGTAAAAAATCTGTTCTGGCAAAATGGAAACCAGGCAAACCCAATTGCTCCTAATACTCTGAGTTTTCACAGCAACAGTGATGCTTACACCCCACCTCCTTTTAAGGTGACCTCTAAGGACAGCTCCCTTCTCATATCTAGAGTTTTCCTTCTTTTAAATTCCCCTTTCTATTCTAAAGGAGTTCTGGTGTTGATGTAGGATAAGCACTGGACTGCTAATCACAGATTGGCAGTTCAAATCCACTTGCTGTACAGCAGGAGAAAGCTGAGACTATCTGTAGACCTGAAGATTTGAAACCCTATTCAAGGTCAGTGTAGGTCAGATGTCTTTTCTACTATAGATTAGAGTGGTCTCGACTACCCCATGGCTGCACCTCCCACTATGGCTCAACTTAGCACAGCACCACCTTTTAAAAAAAGCATTTGTTGCTCTCAATCAAGCCAATCTATAAATATTGACATCAACAGCACATAAAGCATCAAATCATCAGAAAGATTAATACAGAAAAGATTAAATAAGTAGTACCATATGAGAAAATAACATGTAACCATTAAAATTATGATTCTGAAGACTGTATTGATAAGGAAAACCACGAATAACTTTAAATGATAAGACAACGATTCCTTGTGATTAAGTGCTAACCCAAAGTTCAGTAGTTCAACCCCACTATCCCCTCCATATGAAAAAGATGTGGCAGTCTGTTGTTTACAGCCTTGAAAACCCTGTGGGGCTGTTCTAGTCTCTCCTATAGTGTTGCTATGAGTCAGATTAACTAAACAGCAGTAGGTTAAGTGAAAAGATAACAGAACTATGAAAACGCAACTGTATTAAAATAGCACTCACTTCACCAACTCTTCTAATCCTGTTCCCATCCTGTAGATCACCTATTTCATTCCTTCGAGTATATCATCCACACATTCACTTTTGGAATAATCATCAGATAGGTCAGATATTGATATCCTTATTACCACTTGTTCCTTACAAAAAATAAAGTGAAATATTGCTTCCACACTTTGCTTTTTGTGCTTAATGTTTTCTGGGCTTCAGTCTGTATCAGCTGATAGGGATTTTCCTCATTCTATCATTTAGTACTCTGCTGAATGACTATAAGGAGCTCTGGTGGTGGTATTATGGGATAAACGCTGGACTGCTAACCACAAGGTCAGTGGTTCAAACCCATGGGAAAGATATGAGATATCCAGCTGCTATAAAGATTTACAGTCTTTGGATACAATATCTAGGATTACTATGAGGTAGAATCAACTCAATGGCAGGGGGTTTAACTTTTTTGGTTTATATGGCTATGTTGTTATTCTTAAGTGCTGTTGAGGGATTTCTAAGGAGAGGATGGTGGGTTTGAAACACCTACCCTGAGGTCCAAACTACCCGGCAGTTCAGCACATTACTCTGTAGCACTACACCAGGCCTCCGTATGGCTGTAACTCGGGCCAAACAATCTCCTATGTGTGCTTTCAGTATTTCAGAAAAATAAAATAATAATGGTGCACATCTCATATATCAGTGAGGTTGAAAATACTTTCATATTTACTTGTGATGTCAATCTTGGCAAATGTCCAGGACTTTTGCCCACATTTCTATTTGAAATATGACATTTCCTCCTTCCCCACCCTTAATTTGTAAACACTACAAATATTAGATACATTAACTCTTTATCAGTAATCTTTCTGGCAATTATTTCTTCTCACTTATGGTTTGACTTTGTGGCTTATCACTTGTGGTCTGACTTTATGTTTTTTGTTACACAGAATAACTTTGTTTTTTATATTTATTTTACATAATCAAATTGTATTACATCTGGATCTTGAATCCTAGGTCTTTCTTTGCACTCTGATTATAAAAAGGAATTCATTTTATTGGTTGGTTTTAAGTGTCCCTATGCATGAGGATATGTGCAAGAATGAAATCCTGTTTGCCTACTGACCTCTAGGCCATTTCAAGGACACATGGACTTTATTTCTGCACATCTTTCATCTCCTACTAGTAGCCCTTTCATGTTCCTATCCCCAGGTTTCCTACACATGTGGATCTCACTAGGGACCTGAAAGCTAAGCCTAAATTACTAAAGATGATATTGCTAACTCATCATAACCAGAGAAATATTTTTTATAGAACAAACAATAGGTTGTAGTACAAATCTGTTTTGTAATCAGGTACTTTTTTTTTTTTTTTAATCAATTTAAGTTTTTATTGTGAATTGAGTGAAAGTTTACAGGGCAGATCATCAGCTTTACATTCAACCAATCATATACTTTGTTTCATTACCATATACCATCTGTTATCAGTATTTTTCTCTATTCATTTTAGTTTTTTTTTTTTTTTTTTTTTTAGAACACTCAGGCATATATAATACTTTAAATCACCAAAGGGAATATTCTGCAAGCCTGCTTCATGGCTGCCAGCTCTCAGTCCCTCTCTTCCCATGAATCTAGAGTCCTCAGCTGCTCCCTCTCTCCATGTCCTCATCTCTGCTTCCATCTCTGGTGTCACTGCTTCTCTGGATAGGGTCACACATTCTGCTTGTGCTCTTCTCCTTTGATGGCCCTAGGGTCTTCTGTTCCTGGACTGTAAGATTAACTACTCCCTTGTTTTTGTTACAAAACTTCTACCTTTACAATTGTGACAGTCGCAATTAGTCATAATAACAATTACTCACTACTGAATCCTAAGAATCTTATCCCCATCTCTTTTTATCAGACCTGTCTAGACAAGATGAAAACTATTCAGTGGGGACTTTACCTTCCCCTGCACACTCTTAAACTAAACTCCTTCTTGAAAACTTGTAAGCCAGTCACTTCATGCTTATGTTGTCCCCTCATTTTAGGTAGCCAATGTCTAAGTTGCCTGTCCCTATCTACCCTGTTTACAGAGGGGATAACATTGATACTTGATGTGAAGGCATACTTTCCTAAAACAAGGATCATCTATGGTGGTGGTATGCTGTGAAGTCGGGTTTCCGAGGCTGTAAATCTTTACGGGAACAGTAAGCCCCGTCTGGTAGTTTCAACCTACTGACCCTGAAGTTAGCAGCCCGATTCATAACCACTACACTACCAGAGTGCCTTAGGATCACTTTATGGGAGCAGAAAGTCTCATCTTTCTCCTGCAGACTTGCTGGTAGTTTTGAACTTCTGACTTTGAGGTTAGCAGACAGACTCGTAACCACTTACATTACCAGTACTCCTATTTGAAAATAAACCTATAATATATTCTTTTTTTCTATGAGAATCTGCTTATTATACTTTCTACTTTATAATCGGTTCTCATTTTTACTTAATATCATGTAAACATATAAACTGTCTCCAACATCATTTAAAGGGCCACATGGTATTCCATTGTATGAAGACATATTTAACCAAATATAGTGGACTTAGGATATTGCAATTTTTTAAGTATCATAAACAACTCAGTGATCAAACTGCTTATGCACATTTTTTCAAGCTTTATCAGATATTTCTTTAAGATAAATACCTAGGCATGGGATAGGAGATTTTCAGGTCTTTTATATACATATCCAAGTAGCTGCTACCAGCAGTAAATGAAAATAACTTCTCCCCACATCCCCATCCACAATTAACAGTATCAATCTTTATAATCTTTATTTATCTTAATTTTTAAAGATAAGACCAAACAATAGTTTGGCTCCGCAAAAGTGCCAAACAAATTTGGAACAAAACAATACTGATTTGTAACAAAGCCACTGTACAACCGACCTCAGGCTTTAAATAATCTGTTGAAAAGTTCAGAGAAACCAATTCAATTCAAAGTTGAGGATATTTCACCCGACTTGTAGTCTTTAAAATCTTAAAATCAGGAGCAACTTTCTAACAGCCCTTCCCATTTAGCAGGATCTCAAGTTTAGTTCTGGTTATAAATGAATCCAGAAGGTTCCAATACAGGAAGCAGATATATAAGGACGTTGTGAGAAAAAATCTTATGAGAAAGCTTCTCCCACCAGGGCTATAGTAATTAAAAATCCATGAATAATTCTCCCTTGTCAGTTACTGGATAAACACATTTGCCTTAGAAATTTTTACTTCAGTTTCTAGTCTAATGGCCCACACTTCTAAATTACACTTTTAATTGAAAAACAACAACATGGAATTTTTTTTTTTTTAATTCCAGAACCATCTGTGCTTTCCAAAGAACATGTGACTGCTATAGATAAATCCACTATTTTGCAAACCCCAACCTTCCGGTTTAGGGTTCAAAAAGCTTAGGAAAAGAATGCTTCCTCAAACACAGTATGTGATCAGAAACACTTGCTTTAAAATTTGATGTTTGGTGTGTGAAGCTCCTTAACAAGTGTTAATTAAACTGCATAATTTCAAAGCCTGGAGTGGTATATTGCAATGTTTTCCTGGGAGTTGATCACATTTGCATATCCTTTTACACTTCCTGTGAAATTAATATTGCCTTTTGTATCTTGAACTTAGCTAATATAACTTGCCATTTTTACTCTTCATTGGAAGGAGTAATATAGAGTGAACCCCCAAAGGGATCCCTACAATGCCTACATAAGCTTTATTCTCTTGCTGTTACATTTTTTCCCCATATGAATATATTAAATCAAGATTAATAAACTTTTGCAGAATCCTCTGGTCTTGCAAAAAGGCAAAATACATAATGGTAAAGTCAGCCCAGGAAAGAAAGGAAACCTGTTTCTAAAATTGGAGCCAGAGACCTGAGTTCATAAAACTTGTCGCATTCAAAAGCACCGCTGAGTTCCTTAGCCAACAACCACTGTATACTTGCATATGTGCAAGAATGGCTTAACCACCCAGATACTAAAACCCAGTCTGCAATAATTAGACAACTTTCTCTTAGGGATACAGTTTTGTCAGATGTCAAGCACAGATCATAATTCCAGAATTTAAAACTTCCTGCTGGGGCACATAGGGTGGCATGGGATGATAATCAAAGAAATAGGATGAGAAGGACTGAAGAAGAGAGGAACATGAGGAGTAGCTTCGAAGCTCCAAATCAAATGAAGGAAAGAGAAAACTCTTGGAATGCCACATATTATATTAGACAAAGGGAGAAAGACAAGGCTTGCTGCTTCTGCAAAGATTCTGCAAACTTTATACAGGGTTACTATGAGTTAGAACTATCATGAGGGCACTTAACAACAGCACTAGACAAATGTCACTGGAGGTGACAACGGACATCACCTTGCTTAGTGGCCTCTCACAGCTGCTTTGTCTAATTCAAGGTGTAGTCAAATCAAAGGAAACCCTGGAAGTGTTGGGGCCAACTTCAAGCTACCAGACTAAAAGCACATGCCATCCGTTCATTCATCGCAACCCATGTGTGTCAGCGTACAGCTGCTCTCAATAGAGTGTTCAGGGGCTCATTTCACAGAAGTGGATGGCCAGATCTTTCTTCTGAGGTGCCTTTGTGTGGACTCCCATCTCCAACCTGTTGGTTAGGAAGTGTGTGTCTTAATAATTTGTACTAGCAAGGTAACAGGATATATTGCATTTAAGCAAATCTGTTGCACTAGTTGTCATTAAAAAGAGTGTTCAGGACCAAAGACGTCAATTTAAGGACTAAGTTTCACCTGACCCAAGCCATGGTATGTTCAATAGTCTCATATGCATGTGAAAGTTGGACAATGAAAAAGGAATAATATAGAAGAATGGATGTATTTGAGTTATGGTGCTAGAGAAGAATATTGGAAGCACCAAGGACTACTAGAAGAACAAAAAACAATCTGTGTTAGAAGAAGCCAGAATGCTCCTTAGAATCCAGGATGGTGACACTTTGTTTCTCATACTTCAGATATATTATCAGGAGGGACAAGTCCCGAGATCAGGGTATCATACTTGGTAAAGTGGAAGGACAACAAAAACAAGGAAGACCCCCAATGAGATGGATTGGCACAGTAGCAGCAGCAATGGGCTCAAGCGTAACAATGATCATGAGGATGGTGCAGGACCAGCCAGCGTTTCATTCTGGTGTACGTAACGTCACTGTGAGTCAGAACTGACTCAATGGCACATGACAACAACAAAATATATGTTGAACTTCTTTCTCCTGGTATCTATGAACATAACCTTGTTTAGAAATAGAGTTTTTGATGATGTTATCAGTTAGGTTAGCATGAGAACATAGTAGAATGGGGTGGGCTCTAATGAAGTCCTAGTGTGTCACTGTAGGACAAGCACTGGACTGCACACTCTATTTCAACCATACTTGGCAGTTCAAACACACTAGCTGTTCCTTTGAAAACCTACACAGGGTCACTATGAGTGTTGTGCATAGGGTCACTATGAATCAGAACTGACAGGAGGGTACCTAGTAACAACAATAACAGCATGTCAGACAGGGCTTATTACCATGCCCTTTAACTCTGCAACTAATTTTCATATTCTAAGACCATTTCCAATTTGGTCAGCAGGCAAGGTAATGGGGGTTCAGAATTAGGATTAGGGTGAAGTAAATCATGTACTAGCCTCAAGTGCAAAATTTAAGGGGTTGCTAAAACAACTTCAGTACTTAAGATAAACAATGCAATAGTGTTATATTTTTAGAAATAAAAATTAGTTATATAAAAATTCCATGGTGAACAAATATAAATTGTAAATAAAGACCCATGCCAAGTTGAGTCATATTAGAGCATGCATATATGTACTTACATACATGTTTTAACATATTTTTTATTAAATTTTTCTAGATAATACATTAAAAATCATATTATTTTAAGTATATTTTATTTATCTAAAATATAGAATTTATTATAGGTTTAGTTTCCTGTCTTTAATGGAAACAAACGCACCAATAATATTTTCAATATTTACTTATTTATCTCATTTTAAATGTAGAGAATTGTTTTTATATTTTTTGTTACAAGGTCACTATCATAAATCTTTTTAAATGAATTTATTTTAACTTAATTAATTTAATTTACTTCATTTTGCTTTTTGCCTCAGGCACTGGTATTTATTAAAGTTTTGATATTTTTGCTCATCATGGGTTTTTCCATCTACTTGATTTTTTAAAAATTTATTATGTTATTCTTTTTCTTGTTGTTGAGGATTTGGGTACCTTTTTGAATCGTGCACTATGTGTTTCACCCATGTTAAAGTTGAGGCAATAGCCATTTCAGACATATAGCATAATACAAATATAATTCTGAATCATTATACATCAAATATACATGGATGCTAGAGGATAAAGAATCTAGTCACTGTGATGAGATTCACAATCATACAAAGTAATATATTGGGTGTCCAAATAACATGTTACTAATAATAACTAAAGTACTGTTCTTTGCTAACGTTTGATATTTTTGAAAGATAATTCCTATAATGATGTGTTGTTTTTAAGTAATGATTATCCCCACTACAACGTCTCATTCACTTGGAGATATATATATATATATATAAATTTTGAGAGAAAATGGTTGGAGTTTGTGTATGTGTGTGTGTGTGTGTGTGTATATATATATATATAAAATCAAGTCGGTTCTGACCCATAGACACCCTGTACAGGGTTTCCGAGGCTGTAAATCTTTACGGGAGCGGAAAGCTTCATCTTTCTCCCACGGAGCGGCTGGTAGTTTCGAACTGCTGACCTTAAGGTTCACAGCCAAATTCGTAACCACTACGCTACCGTTTGGTACCAACTGTGAACAACTACACTACCAACTGCGAACCTTAAGTTCAGCAGTTCGAAACTACCAGCTGTTCTGCAGGAGAAAGGTGAGGCTTTCTGCTCCAGTAAAGATGTGCAGCCTCGGAAACCCTGTACAGGTTCATTATGAGTCGGAACCAACTCCACGGCACATAACAACAATATAACCGTGTGTGTGTGTGTGTGTGTGTGTGTGTGTGTGTGTGTGTATAAAACCATTAGTCTAGTGGGTTTATGGGCATCTCAACAATGATACATTTCATGGTGAAAAGACACTGGGAATTACTTATTTAGTGCAGTTCTATAGGAACAACTCTGGACTTCGAACTACAGCGTCGGCAGTTCAAAGCCACCATCTGCTCCTTTGAAACCCTACATAGGGTTGATATGAGTTGGAACCAACTCCATGACACTTAACAACATGCACCTATTACATGAGTTCTGGCGTCCTGGTGTGGCACTGTAGAATAAGCACTGGACTACTAACCACAAGTCAGAGGTTTCAACTTAACAGCTGCTCGTCGGAAAACCTATACAGAGTTGCTGTGCGTCAGAACTGTTTGATGGCACTTAACAACAACACATAAGCTAAGATAGGATAAAATTATGCTTTCAGTGGGCATTTTTATAAATTGTGACAAACACAAATAGTTAGATAACCAACATCACAATCAAAATATAGAACATTTCCATTAACGCCCAGAATTCCTTCATACATTGTCAGAGCAGCCCTTTTCTCTATCTTAAAATTTCTGGAAATGACTAATCTATTGTCTGTCCTTTTAATTTTTTTTCTTCTAGAACATCATTCAAATAGAATCATAAGCCCTATTTGTCTTTCTTCTAGTGATTAGTGTACAGTATTTGAGACTCATCCATTTATTGCTTACATGAGTAATTTATTCCTTTTTATTGCTGAGTATTATTCTATTGTAAACGGCCACCACTCGTTTGTCTGTCTGCTGTGGTGGTCTGAGTTGCTGTGATTCTGAGGGCTATGCCACCGGTGTTTTAAATAACCAGCAGGGTCACCCATGGTGGAAAGGTTTCAGATGAGCTACAAAACAAAG
>NW_006408564.1:12373065-12388004 GCF_000296735.1 Chrysochloris asiatica
TTGGCCCAGGATCGAACATTGTTTCGTTCTGCTGTGCATGGGGTCGCTATGAGTCGGTTCCGACTCTATGGCACCTGACAACAACAACAACAATTATTCTATTGTACAAATGTACCATGGTAATAGAATTTTGGTTTTGATAGAGCAAATTACCCATTTTCCAATCTAAGTTTATGTGACCCAGTCTGACCAACAAGTGTAGTCTCTCATCTCAATCACAATGAATAAGTGGACATATGACCCAATTTAATACAGTGATGCTCAACCTAAGACCATTGACGTAATTGTTGTTATCACAAATTTACTGAGTTTGTACCATGAAAGAAGATACTGATCTGGATTTCCAATAGTTATTATACACCCATTAGGAAGTCCTTGCCTAAATATAAGGACAACAGGAAGGAAAACATAACCAAGATGATGAGAAAAATTCTTAACCTAGTTTGAGTACCTGGATCCACAGATGCCTAAAGATGTACAAACCAACAAAATTGCTTTGAGCTTAAGCCAATTTATGCTAGATACCTGGTAGAATCAAGAGACTCGATAGTCTACAAAGAGTCCTTTCATATTCCATAGGAACTTACAGAAGTTTTGGAAATAAGATATGAAAAATGAATTGAGCTTCACCATGTTAAACACATATGGTCTCAAGGATACACTTCATTCTTGTGTTAAGCATAATCGCGTCACTTCCGACTCATAGCGACTCTGTATAGGGTTTCCAAGGAGCAACTAGTGGATTTGAACTTACAACCTTGTTGTTAGCAGTTCGATGCTTATCCTACAGCACCACTCTAAGACTCCATAAGTGCCTCCAAGTCGGTTCCAACTCATAGCGACCCTGTGTAGGGTTGCGGTGGCTTAAACTCTTAGTGGGAATAGAAAGTCTCATCTTTCTCCTGTGGATTGGCTAGTGGGCTCAAACCAAATACCTGTGGTTTATAGTCCAGTACTTGTTGTATGGGGCCACCGTGCTTTCCTGACAGGACTCCTATGAATCTATAATTCGTAATTTCCAGAATGAAAAGAATAATTTCTTACTTATTCTGTAAAATCATCTTGATGAACAAAAGACCTTGAGTTGGTTGAAATTTTTTATGAACTCATAAAATGAAAGCAAAATAAGAGTCATTATGATTATTGTACTAAAAGAATTTATACACATAAATGATGCAGTAAGTAACGATGCTGATAAGAGGAATAAAATCAGAAGGCATTATAAGGGATCAGAGAACAATAATCATAACTACTGACATTTATCAAATGCATGCTTTGTAGTAGGCTTCATGTTAAGTACTTGATATGCATAATCACATTTAATATTCACAATAACACTAAGGGAACTCTTTTTAAGCTCATTTTTAGATGAGACTTAGCTAACATAACATAATTTTGAAGGTCAAGTGGCAACTGGCATTGGCAAAAATAATAACTTATAGATGGGGCAACAAAGCTAGTACACACTTCTAAGTGAAATGGCAGGCATGAAACAAACACTCTGTTGTTGGTAAGTGCTCTCGAGTCTGTTCCACCTCATAGTGACCTTATGCACAACAAAATGAAACACTCCCTGGTCCCGCGCCAACCTCGTAATTGTTGCTACAGTTGAGCCCACTGTGCCGATTCATCTCATTGGGGGTCTCCCTCTTTTTTGCAGATACTCCACTTTATCAAGCATGAATGATGTCCTTCTCCAGGGACTGGTCCATCATGAAAACATGTTGGAAGTAAGAGAGACAAAGTCTCAGCATCCTGAATCCTAAGGAGCATTCTGGTTGTACTTTCAACACAGATTTATTCGTTATTCTAGGAGTCGTATTTTCAATATTCTCCAATACCATAACTCAAATGCATCAACTCTTCCACAGTCTTCCTTATTCATTTTCCAATTTTCACATGCATATGAGATTATTGAGAATACCATGGCTTGGGTCAGGCACACCTTAGTCCTCAAACTGACTTCTTTGGCCTTGTACACTTTAAAGGAGGTCTTGTGCAGAAGATTTGTCTAGTGCATTACACTGTTTGATTTCTTGACTGCTGCTTCCATGAGTGTTGATTGTGGATCAAAGTAAATTGAAGTCTTTGACAACTTCAATCTTTTCTCCATTTATATTGATGTTGTTTACTGGTCCAGTGGTGAGGGGTTTTGTTTTCTTTACATTGAGGTTCAACCCATATTGAAGGCTTCATCACTAAGTATTTTAAGTCCTCTTTGCTTTCATCAATCAAGGTTGTATCATCTGCATATTGCAGGTTGTTAATCAGTCTTCCTCTGATCCTGATGCCACATTCTTCTTTATAAAACACAGAATCTCAGATCATTTGCTTAGCATACAGATAGAATAAGTATTCTGAAAGGACACAATCCTTACACACACTTTTCCTGATTTTAAGCCAGTCACTATCTCCTTGTTATGTTCTAACAGCTGCCTGTTGATCTATGTACAGGTCTCTCATGAGCACAATAAAGTGCTCTTTAAATACACATCTTTTTTGTAATGTTTTCCATAGCTTGTCAAGATTCATGCAGTGTAAAGCCTTTGCATAGTCAGTAAAGCACTGGTAAGCATCTTTCTGGTATTCTCTGCTTTCAGCCAAGATCTATCTAACATCAGCAGTAACATCCCTCCTTCCATATCCTCATCGGAACCTGGCTTGAATTACTAACAGTACCCTGTCAGTGTACTGTTACAGCCATTTAAAAATTATCTTTAGCAAAATGTTATTTGCATGTGATATTAATGATATTTTTCAATGATTTAGCATTCCATTGGTCACCTCTTTTTGCAATGGGTAAAGTATGGATCTCTTCTAATCAGTTGTCCAGGTAGCTCTCTTCCAAATATCCTGGCATAGATGAGTGAGTGCCTTCAGTGCGGCATAAATTTGTTGGAAGATTTCAATCTGTATTCCACCAATTCCAAGAGGCTTGTTCTTCACCAATGCCTTCAGTGTACCTTGGATGCCCTCCTTCAGTACGATTGGCTCTTGATCATATGCTACCTCTAAAATTGATTAAACACAGACCATTTATTTTTGGGATAGTGACTCTGTGCATTCCTTCCATTTTCTTTTGATGATTTCTGCATCATTAAATATATTGCCCATAGAATCATTCAGTATTGCAAATAGAAGCTTGATTTTTTTTTCTCATTTCTGTCAGCTTTGAGGAATACTTAGTATGTTCTTCCCTTTTGGTTTTCTAATGCCAGATCTTTGCACATTTCATTTTAATATTTGACTCTATTTTCTCAAACTTCTTCTTGAAATTTTCTATTCAATTATTTTACCTCATCAATTCTTCCATTTGCCTAAGAGTCCCTATGCTAGAGAGGAAGTTTCAGAGTCTCTTCTGACAACCATTTTGGTCTTTTCCCTCTTTCTTGCCTTTTAAGTGACCTTTTGCTTTCTTTCTGTATAATGTCATCCACAACTGTTACAGTCTTCTCTCATTACTTTCTAATGCATCAAATCTCTTCTTGAGATGATCTCTCAATTCAAGTGGGATATGTTCAAGGCCATATTTTGGGTCTCGTGGACTTTTTTTCATTTTCTTTAGCTTCAGCCTGAACTTGTATATGAACAATTGATGGTCTGTTCCACAGCCTGCCCTTTGGCTGATAATATGGAGCTTTTCCATGGTCTTATGCCATAGTCTATTTGATTTATGTGTATTCCATCTGGTGAGATCCATATGTACAGTAGTAGTCTTTTATATCATTTTTAAAAAGGTGTTTGCAATGAACAAGTGACTGGTTTTGAGAAATTCTATCATGTGATTTCCAGCATTATTTCTATCATCAAGGCCATATTTTCCAATTACTGAGTCTTCCTCTATTTCAACCTTCACATTCCAATCACCAGTAATTAGCAATACACCTTGATTTCATGTTTGATGGATTTCTGACTGAAGAAGTTGGTAAAATTCTTCAATTTCATTATCACTGACTTTAGTGGTTGGTGCACAGATTTGAATAATAATTGTATTAACTGAGCTTCCTTGTTGTTGTTGTTGCTGTTGTCAAGTGCCGTCGAGTCAATTCCGACCCATAGTGACCCTGTATAGGGTTTCCAAGGAGCAGCTGGTGAGCTTGAACCACTGACCTTGTAGGCATATGGATACTATTCTGTTATAGACAACATTATACTTCAAGACAGATCTTGAAATATTGTTTTAGATGATGAATATATGCCACTCTTGTTCAATTTATCATTCTGGCATGTGATTGTCAAATTCAAAATGGCCAATACCAATCCATTTCAGCTCACTACTTCCTAGGATATCAATGTTTATGTCCTCCATTTTGTTTTCGACAGCTGTCAATTTTCCAAGATTCATATTTCATACATTCCATGTTCTAATTATTAATGGATATTTACAGTGGTTACTCCTTATTTTGAGTTGTGCCCCACCAGCAAATGAAAGGCTCAGCAATTAACTCCGTTTGCACCACTATTAACTCTACTTTGTGGAGGAAACGCTTCTCCAGTCTCATTTAAAGTGCCTTCCAAGCTCAGGATCACAATCCAGCACTATATCTGACAATACCCTGGTGCTGTTCATAACGTTTCAATATTCCACATTCCAGTGCTGACTGTTCCACTGCTATTCATAAGGTTTTCAGTGGCTAAATATTCAGAAGTTGTTCACGTCTCCTTCTTCTTAATCTTTCTTCAGCTGGAAGTTCTCCTGAAACCTGTCCACCATGGATCACTGTGCCAGCATTCAAAATACTAGTGGTATAGCTTCCAGCATCAAAACAACACACAAGTCACCACAACATGACAAATAGACAGATACGTAGTCGAGCAAACATGATAAGAGAATAAAATTCAGTTATAAAAACCATCACCATACAATTACTTTAGAATACCGCTGCTGTTTACATAACAGAGCATAATGTATTTAATTCATTAAGACATAAAAGGTATACAGAGTCATGTAATATCATCACATGGTAATGAATTCAGTAACATCTAGGTTACTGAAGCAATTTTACGTATTTATTTAAGCTAATTAGTATGATAAACACATAGCAGAAATCCATGGGGTGGGGAATGATTATCATCTGGCATTAAGATGACTCAAAGAACTGAATTTATAATAATAAAGTTGGGGTTTTTTCTATCCTATATCCTCTAAAAAGGATAAACTCCAAGCCAAATCCACTGCCATGGAGTCAATCTGACTCAAAGGAGTCCTATAGGGCAGGGTAGAAGTGCCCTATAATGTTGTGTAGTCTGCAATCTTTATGGAAGCCAACATCCACATCTTTCTCCTGTTGAGCGTCTGGTGGGTTCAAACTGATGACCTTGGTGCTTTACCACTGCACAACCAGGGCTTCTTCCTCTGGAGGCTAAACACCTAAAGTACTATCCAAAGTAATGAAGACTAGGAAAAGAGATACCATACAGGAAACAAGAACATGCTCAACCTTATACAAAACAGAGTCATCCAACTCAGAGGCCAAACAACAGGAGGTTCCTTACAGCTAACAAGCTGGCTTCTAAACTAGAACGAACATCTTTGATTTTCTCTTTCATTTCTTGTTTTCTGGCTTTGGTGATTATCAGATTCCCCAGAAAGAAGAGGAAAAAAAAAGCCTAATTTTTAAGCCTCCTCTAATCGTTTCTGCCTGTATCTTCACCCACTCATTCATTCTTTCATTTATTCAGTGATGCTTTCTGTTGTCTGAGGTCTGAGCTAGAGATTCAAAACCTTCAATTAAACAAACACAGGGTAATCTCAAAGAAATTTAGGACACCTTCATATCAAATCAAGAAAGGGGAAATTCATGGAGATTTTGTTAATATTAAAACTGTGAAGATATGACAGGAAAAGGCACAGCAAAGAGGGGGACTCAGCACAGGAAAACGTGTGGAACAAAGAAATCTACAATACCACAAAAAACACAGCAGCAAAATGACTATAATCAATTCAAACAGCAATAGATTAACTGCACCACTGAAGAGACAGTAGCAGAATTGGATAAGAAAGCTCCCAATGAAAGAGCCTCAAAATATATAAATCAAACTAACAGAATTGAAGAAAGAGACAAGTAACTCTACAATAATGGTAGCAGATTTCAATAAACCAGTTTCAAAAAGGGACAGAAAAAGAAACCCCACAAAGACACAGAAGAACTAAACAAGACAATCTATCAACTTGACCTCATAGAACACTCAACTCAACAACAGTACAATACATTTTTCTTACAAGTGCACATGGAACATTCTCCAAAATAGACTATATGTAATGCCACAAAGCAAGTCTCAACAAATTTTAAAACATCAAAATACTACAAAGCCCATAATGTTATAAAATTAGAAATCAACAATAGGACAGCCAAGGAAACAAAATAAAATACAAGGAATCTGAATAATACCCTGCTTAAAAGCTACAGGATAACAGAACAAACCAAAATGAAATTTAAAAATTACTTGAATCAAATGAAAACAAAACAGAATGTGCCAAAACCTCGAGGACACAGCAAAAGCAATGTTTAGAGGGAAATTTATAACAATGACCACACATATCCAAAAGGAAGAACCAAATTTAATACATTAACACAACATCTCCAACCATTAGGAAAAATCCACCGAAGTAAACTACAGTCAACAAAAGACAAGAAATAATAAAGCTTAGAGCAGAAATAAATGTATTAGAAAACAGAAAAACATTAGAAAAAAACAAGACAAGAAGTTGATTCTTTGCAAGGATTAATAAAATTGGCAAACTCTTGGTAAATCTAACAAAAGAAAAGAGGGAGAAGATGCAAATAAAACACATAAGAAACAATATAGACGATGTCACATCAGAACGAACATAAATGAAAATAATAAGAGAATATTATGAAGAGTTATCCAGTGCTTAAAGCAAAGAATGGAAACAAAGAGAAAGGATCACTAGTTAGAAAATATGGCATTGGTGATAGAAACGATGCTATAGATCACATGGTAAAATTTTGCAATACCAGTGACTTGTTTATTGCAAATACCTTTTTTAAATAACATAAAACCTGACTATATACATAAGGTTCACCAGGTGGTATACACAGAAATCAAATTGGCTACATCTATAGAAAGAAAAGCTCCATGTCATCAGCAAAAACAAGGCCAGTGACAGACTGTAGAACAGACCATCAATTGCTCATATGCAAATTCAGGCTGAAGCTAAAAAAAATGAAAACAAGTCCACAAGCCAAAATATGACCTTGAATATATGCCATCTGAATTTAGAGATCATCTAAAGAACAGATTTAATGCATTAGACATTAAAGAATGAAGACCGGAAGAGTTGTGGGATGACACCAAGTACGTCATATAGGAAGAAAGCAAAAGGTCATTAAGAAGACAAGAAGGAAGGAAAGACCAAACTCGATGTCACAAGACACTCTGAAACTTTCTCTCCAGCATTGAGATTCGAAATCAAATGGAAGAAATGAGGAGGCGCAAGAGATGAAAAGAAAATTTCAAAGGTCAGCTCGAGAAGGCAAAGTCAAATATTATAACAAAATGTGCAAAGACCTGGAGTTAGAAAACCAAAAGGGAAGAATGATGCAGAAAGTATCAAAGAAGATAGAAGGAATACACAGTCACTGTACCAAAAGAAATAGTTGGTGTTCAACCATTTCAAAAGGTAGTGTATGATTAAGAACCAAAGATCCTGAAGTAAGAAGTCCAAGGTACACTGAAATCACTAGCAAAGAACAAGGCACCGGGTACTGATGGAATACAAATTGAAATCTTTCAACAAACTGATGTGGCACTGGAGGCACTCACTCATTCATGCAAAGAAGTTTGGAAGACAGCTACCTGGCCTATTGACTGGAAGAGATCCATAGTTGTGCCCATTTCAAAGAAAGGTGACCCAACAAACTGCGGAAATCAACAGACAATATAATTGACATCCCATGCGAGTGAAGTTTTACTAAAGGTAATACAGAAATGGCTGCAACCATACTTTGACAGAGAACAACCAGAGGTTAAAGATGGATTCAGAAGAAGATGTGGAACAAGGGATACCATTGCTGACGTCCGATGGATCTTGGCTGAAAGCAGAAAATACCAGAAAGATGTTTACCTGTGTTTTATTGACTATCCAAAGGCTTTTGATTGTGGATCATGGCAAGCTATGGACAACACTGTAAAGTATGAGTATTCTGAACACTTAATTGAGCTCATGAGGAACTTGTACCTAGATAAATAAGCAGTTGTTTGAACAAAACAAGAGAATACCAAATGGTTTAAAATTAGGAAAGGTGTGTGTCAGGGTTATATTCTTTCACCATACCTATTCAATCTGTATGCTAAGCAAATAATAAAAGAAGGCAGATTATATGAAGACAAATGCAGCATCAAGATTGTATGAATACTCATTAACAACCAACAATGTGCAAATGATACAACGTTGCTTGCTGAAAGTGAAAAGGACATAAAATACTTACTGATGAATATCAAAGACCATAGCCTTTAGTATGGGTTGCAACTCAATATAAAGAAAACAAAAATCTTCACTACTGGACCAATAAACAACATCCATATGAATAAAGAAAAGATTGTAGTTGCCAAAGACTTCATTTTGCTAGAGTCAACCATCAACACTCATGGAACCAGCAGATAAGAAATGAAATGATGTATTGCATTAGGCAAATCTGCTGCACAAGACCGCTTTAAAGTGTTCAAGAGCAAAGATGTCAGTAGAGGATTAAGGTGCGCCTGACTCAAGCCATAGTATTTTCAGTAGCCTCATCTGCATGTGAAAGTTGGACAGTGAATAAGGAAGACCATTGAAGAATTGATGCATTTGAGTTATGGTGTTGGAGGAGAATATTGAAAGTACCATGGATTGCCAAAGAACAAACATCTGTGCTGGAAGAAGTACAACCAGAGTGCTTCTTGGAGGCCACGATGGCCAGACTTTGTCTCTCATATTATCAGGAGGGACCACTCCCTGGAGTAGGATATCATATTTGGTAAAGTGGAGAGTCAGAGAAAAAGAGGAAGACCACCAAAGAGATGGATTGGTACAGTGGTATCAGTGATGGAGTCAGGCATAATAGCGATTGTGAGGTTGGCCCAGGACTGGGCTGTTTCATTCTATTGTTCATAGGGTCTATATGAGTCAGTATTGACTGGATGGCACCTAACAACAACAACAAAGCACTGGACTGTGAATCACAGGGTCAGTAGTCCAAAACTCACCAGTTGTACCTTGGAAACCCTGTACAGTGTTAGTATGACAAGGAATTGACTCAACAGCACTTAACAATAAAAAACATGAAGAGTTATACTCCAAGACATTTTGATTCTATGATTCAGTAAGATTCATAAAATTCTTATAATTCAATAGTGAGTAATTGTTATTATGACTAATTGAGACTATCACAGTTGTAAAGGTAGAAGTTTTGTAACAAAAACAGGGGAGTAGTTAAGCTTACATTCCAGGAACAGAAGACCCTAGCACCATCAAGGGAGAAGAGCACAAGCAGAATGTGGGACCCTATTCAGCAAAGCAGTGACACCAGAGATGGAGGCAGAGATGGGAACATGGAGAGAAGGAGCAGCTGAGGACTCCAGATTCATGGAAAGGAAGGGACTGAGAGCTGGCAGCCAGGAGGTAAATTTGCAGATTGTGCCCTTTGGTAGTTTAAATTATTATATATTCCTGAGTGTTAAAAAAAAAAAGCTAAAATGAATAGAGAGAAATACTATTAACTGATGGTGCATGGAGGGGATTATAATCATTGTAATGAAACAAAGGATATGATTTGCTGAATGTAAAACTGATGATCTGCCCTGTAAACTTTCACTCAAATCACAATAAAAACTTAAAAAAAAATTATAGAAAAAGTGGATACATTTTTAAATAAACATGATCTGCCTAAACTACAAAGAGTGATGCAGAAAATCTGAACAGATCTATAACAAAAGAAGAAATTTATCAGGTCTTCAAGAATCTCCCAACACGTTTTAGGAAGTGAGTATAACCTTGATACCCAAACCAAATAAGGACATTACGAAAAAAGAAAATTATATACTACTAACCCTCACGAATGTAAATGCCAAAATACTCAACAAATTCCTAGCCAACAGAATACAACATTAAAAAAATAGTAAGTACGGTATGACCAAGTGGGATTCATGCCAGGGATGAAAGGATTGATTGTGGTTGCTGTTAAGTGTCATCAAATTGGTTCCAACTCACAATAACTGTATGGGGTTTCAGAGGGGCAGTTGGTGGGTTTGAACTGCTGAGCTTTGGTTTGCAGTCCAATGCTGATCCTTCAGTGCCACACCAGAAGTCCGAGTCCTTGATTGTTGTTGTTAAGTGCAGTTGAGTTGTTTTGACTCACAGTGACCCTGTATAGGGTTTTTGAGAAGCGACCAACCTTGCAGTTCAAACGACCTTGCAGTTGAGCGTATTAACCCGCAGTTCCACACCAGGACTCTGGTCCTTGGTTAGGAGTAAAGAAAACACAAGATGAGCCTGAAATATTTGTGTTCAAGGGAACACACAAAGACTAATGGGGACATACCAAAAAGAAATAAAAACTAGCTTTCACGTCCTCCTACTGGCTAAATTAGGGACAATTTGAGCCTCATTAAAGTATAAAGAACTGTTTGTACAGATATATTCATTGTGTTGAAATTGATTATTAAAGTTATTGTGGAAATCAATTTGTATATTTTTCTGTACATATGTTATGCTTGAATAAGTGTATGTTGTTGTTGCTGTAAAGTGCCATCTAGTTGAATTCGACTCAGAGCAACCCTGGATAGGGTTTCCTAGGTTTTAAATCTTTTCAGTAGCTGAAAGTCATATCTTTCTCCTGTCGAGTGTGCGGTAGGCTCAAGTCGTGGACCTTAGTTCACAGTCCATTGCTCTTCCTCAAGGAGTTTACAGTGCTTGAATAATAATAATAATAATAATAATAATAATAATAATAATAATAAAGCATACTAACAGGAAATAAAGCATATATTTTATTCTGACAGAAAGAAGGACCAATCCCTACAAAGCAATTATTCTGGCACTAATTGATAATTATCATATGGTGTGGTGCTGTAGGATAAGCACTTGACTGCTAACCACAAGGTCAGCCGTTCAAACCCACCAGCTGCTCCTCTGAAACTCTATACAGGGTCACTATGAGTCAGAACTGACTCAACAGGACTTGCCAATAACAACATTAGGGATGGAAAAGAAGACAGGGAAGAGTTTTCTTTTATCAAAAACTTTCAGCTGTATATATAATGTTGTTGTTGTTGTTAAGCACCGTTGAGTTGTTTCACCACACCAGGACTCCATAAGGCTAGAATTAGAAAACCACTACTAGGCAAGAATTAAAGCCAATGTTTGAAATGTTCCTGGGAAAGGCTACTTACCTGGTCTCAATACATTATTCCCATGATTCACTTAACTAATACCAAAAGAAAGCATACACTTTAAAATGGAGCAAGTCATCAAGCATCATCCCCAACAGAAACAGAGACAAATTATGTGTGGCAGATAGGATGCATTGTACAAACAGGCAACATTACCTCTGTAGTATTTTGGCTGAAAATGTTTAAACTGAATTGAATAGCAAGGAAAATACTGGATGAATCCCCATTGTGTCATGTTTCAAAAGGTACTAGCTTGGCAATACCATTTACAATAGCCACCCAAAGGATGAAATATTCAGGAATAAACATAACCAGAGAAACAAAGGACATATACAGAGAAAATTACAAAACACTACTACAAGAAACCAAAAGAGACCTGCAGAAGAGGAAAAACATACCATGTTCCTGGATAGAAAGACTCAACATTGTGAAAATGTCAGTACTGCCCAAAGCAATTTACACATATAATGCAACCCCAAACCAGATTCCAACAACATTCTTCAAAGAGATGGAAAAGACAATTAGTTTATATGGAAAGGAAAGAGACCCAGGATAAGCAAAGCACTGGTAAAGAAGAAGAACAAGGTTGGAGGTCTCTCACTCCCCGATTTCAAAATTTACCACATGGCTACAGTGGTCAAAACAGCCTGGTACTACTACAATGAAAGATACATTGATCAATGGAACACAATCGAGAATCCAGAAATTAAGCCATCCACATACAACCGACTGATTTTCAGCAAAGTGCTTAGAAATATTGCATGGGGAGGAGATAGTTTCTTTAACAAATGGTGCTGGCAGAACTAGAAAGCAATATGCAAAAGAATGAAACAAGACTTTTACCTCACCCCCTATACAAAAACGAACTCAGCATGCATTAAAGATCTAAATGTGAATCCAAAAATTATGAATGTCATCAATGAAAAAATAGGAACAAATGTGAGGGTGCTAATTCAGGGCATATACAGACTACCAAACATTTTGAAAACTACACAAACACAAGTAGACAAAATAGATGAGTGGGACATACGAAAAATTTAAAACATGTGTAACAAAAGATTTCACCAAAAGAGTAAAAAAGGAACCCACAGAATGGGAAAAAATCTTTTGCAACAACACATTGGATAAGGAACTCATTTCTAAAATATATAGGAAACTACAACACCTCTACAAGAAAAAGACAAATAACTCAATTAAAAATGGGCACAGGACATGAACAGACACTTCACCAAGGAGGAGAGATCCGGGCAGCCAACAAACATATGAAGAAATGTTCACGACGATCACTAGCCATCAGAGAAATGCAAATCAAAACAACAATGAGATATCATCTCACATCAACAATAAAAGCAAAGATC
This sequence comes from Chrysochloris asiatica, assembly GCF_000296735.1. Taxonomy (NCBI): domain Eukaryota; kingdom Metazoa; phylum Chordata; class Mammalia; order Afrosoricida; family Chrysochloridae; genus Chrysochloris; species Chrysochloris asiatica. The sequence goes on from NW_006408564.1 coordinate 12,385,818, forward strand.
AAAAAAGCAGAGGACAACAAATGCTGGCAAGGATGTGGAAAGACTGGGAAAGTCCCTCCTACATTGTTGGTGGGACTGCAAAATGGTCCAACCACTCTGGAACGCAATATGGCACTTCCTCAGAAGTTTGGAAATAGAAATACCTTATGAACCAGCAATTCCTCTACTTGGTATTTACCCACAAGAAATACAAGCCATAACACCAATAGATATATGCACACCAATGTTCATAACAGCACTATTACAACAGCAAAAAAATGGAATCAAAATACCCATCAATTGAAGAATGGGTAAACAAACTGTGGTACATACACACAATAGAATACTATGCTACCTTGAAGAACAACAAGGAAGCTGTAAGCCATTGTATAACATGGATGAACCTTGAGGACATTATGCTGAGTAAAATTAGTCAGTGAATAAAGGAGAAATACTGCATAAGACCATTATTGTAAAAGGCTAAGAAAAATAACCCACTCAAAAGGGGGGGAGGGATCTATATCTATAATTGCTGATCACTGGTATGTATGAGATGAGAGGAGGGGAGGGAGGGAGGGCAAGAAAGAGCACAGGCTGGTGGGGGGGCTGGCAATACACAAGAAGGGGCAGGGGAAAAAAAGAACAAGGCAGACGGGAGAACGGTTGGGCAGGTTTGCATGGGCTAGGTGGGACAGAGGTAAATGATGATGTATGCACTGTTGCAGATCGTGTGTAGACTATACAGGCCGCAGGCTCTAAGGAACAAATTCTGGCCACTGGCAGTCATGGCAAATTGTTTTTAATCTTAGTATTCAGTTATGTTTATAATTAAATGCAGACATGAGCCCTTATTATCCACAGAGAAATATTAGAACCTCCTAAAGCTGAGACTAAAGGTTTCAAGGGTAAAGCTTTTCTCCAAAGGATTAACTAAAATTAGGTTGGCTACTTTCCGGTCTTTTGTTCTACAGACAAAAAAGCCTCAGCCAAGTTCCTGAAAACCTGGCTCAGGAAGCCAAAACAGCAGGACTCTGCCCAAGCCTTTTGTCCTTCCCTCAACTGAGCTCAGGGGCTATAGATATGTTAACTGAGCCTGAGAAACCAAGTTGCAGGCCTGGGATTCGAACAAGCGAAGTATGATGTAAAGTTACCTGAATGTCTGGAAAATTACTGATGTTAGCTGTACCTTGTCTTAGTCCCTCCCAGCTTGGTGTGAAGCTCCTCCCCTAAATAAAACCGAGACGCAGGCCGGCCCAGGTGTGCATTACAGGTTGGAGGGCATGCAGTAAAGATTGCAGGGCAGTGAGTTGCTGCCTGCAGAGGCCACGATGCCTGTAGTCCCAAGTCTGCCCACCAGTGATGCATCCACCCTGGTTTCAGGGTGTCTCATTGTCCCCCTCCTTCTGTCTGTCTGTGTATTCTTTAGCCATCCCTATCGCCGCTGGATCTCCCCTCCTCATGAAGCAAACACTCGTGAACAATACAACTATGTCGAGGTCAGTCCCCGACAATGCACAACCTTGGAATAACAGGGCTTCAGGATACAGGGATTGAGGCATGGCTTGAAAGGGGAAAAGGGAATAATGTTGGGATGCTTTGCTGTGTTTTGAATCTTGGTTTCCCTTGACTACCATTGTGAAATAGACACTTGTTGTGGGGGGGAATAGCCAGAAATATCACAAGAGAAAATATGTAATCCCATCTTCAGCCTATAACTCACTGGAATACCTTGAGGGGGGCTAGAAACTGCCCAGACCCAAAATGGGGGGGGGGGGCTATAAAGCCAAGAAGTGATTAGCTTACAAGCTTTCATGAGGGAGCCTAGTTCCTGATGGGGCAGAGGGAGGCAGCACCTCCACTGAATGAGTTCCAATCTGTTGGGACCAGGCTGATGAAAGGAAATCGGGATAAGACTCTTGTGGTACAACAGTAAATACCTGCCATCAGGACTGACTGTGAGGGTCTAAAATGTAGGGGCAGATTTTTTTTCTTTTTGTTGGCAAAAGGAAGAGAGTAACTGATTTTGCAGCCCAGGAGCGGAGGTCCCTGGGACCATGAAGCAATAAGAGCAGAAAGTGTGACCCTACCCAGAGATGCAGTGAGGCCAGGCATGGAGACAGAGATGATGGCGTGGACAGATGGAGTGGCTGGGGACATGAGACTCAGGGAGGGAGAGGAGCTGTTTGCTGACAGATGGGGTGGGGGGGG
>NW_006408564.1:12389006-12419778 GCF_000296735.1 Chrysochloris asiatica
CCCACTTGACCTGGCTTCAATGACTGGATGATCAGAGCTCAACTAGAAGAAGAAAGAAGAGGAAAAAAAAGAGTAATCTGATACAATTTGATGAACTTGACCTACATCTATGGATGCAGTAGCTCAAAAGAGGGAATGAATCTTCACAGCAAGGAACACTCCCACCCCCTCCACATATGGAGAGGACAGGGATTGGCAACTTGGACATTGGCTACCCAGAATCGGGGGGCTACAGAGGCAAGAAGTGACTGGCTTCAAGAGGGAACCTAGATCCAGAGGGCGTGGAGCAAGGTAGAAGCTCCACTGAGTAATATCCAATCTGTCTAGGCAGGGCTGATGGAAGGAGATGCGGCTAGGTGTCTTGTGATGCAATAGTGAATAAATGCTATCAGGACTGATTGTAAGGGCTGGAAATGTAAAAGTAGATGTTTTGTGGCAAGGGGAGGGGAATGATTAACTTTGCAGTCTAGGCAGAGGTCCCTGGGACCATCAAGGGAAAAAAGCGGAGAACAGAACCCTACCCAGAGAAGCAGTGATGCCAGAGATGAAGGCAGGGACGATGATGTGGAGAGATGGAGCAGCTGCAGACTTTGGACCCAGAGAGGGAGAGGGACTGTATGCTGATGACTGGGGGGCAGGCTTGCAGGGTATATCCCATGGTTGGTGGATAATGCATGGAGGGGATTGTAACCATGGCAAGGAAACGATATACGATGGGATCAAGGTGAAGGTAATGTTCTCCCATGTAAACTATCACATAATTCAAAATAAAGCATTAACACACACACACACACACACCCAAAAAAACCACAAAAAGGCACTAGCTTGGAATCTTCAAAAACAACAACTCATGAAAGACAAGCAAAAGGCAGGGGAAATTACCAAAGAATATACACATATGGTCAATGTTGTTGTTGCTGTTGTCAGGTGCCATTGAGTCGGAACCTACTCATAGCGACCCCATGCACAGCAGAACGAAACAATGTGCGATCCTAGGCCAACCTCACTACCGCTGCCACACTTGAGTCCATCAATGATGCCACCTAGCCAATCCATCTCGTTGGGGGTCTTCCTGTTTTTCTCTGACCCTCCATCTTACCAAGCATGATAGCCTTCTCCAGCAATTGTTCCCTCCTGACAACATGTCCAACGTATGAGAGATGAAGTTTAGCCATCTTGGCCTCCAAGGAGCACTCCAGCTGCACCTCCTCCAAAACAGATCTATTGGTTCTTTTGGCAGTCCATGGCACTTTTAGTATTCTCCTCCAACACCATAATTCAAAGGCATCAATTCTTCTACGATCTTCCTTATTCACTGTCCAGCTTTCACAACCATATGAGGTTATTGAAAATACCATGGCTTGGGTCAGGTGCACCTTAGTCCTCAAGCTGACATCTTTGCTCCTCAACACTTTAAAAAGTTCTGTGCAGCAGATTTGCCCAATGCAATATGTTGTCTGATCTCTTGACTGTTGCTTCCGCGAATGTTGATAGTTGATCCAAGAAGAATGAAATCCTTGACAACTTCAACCTTTTCTCCATTGATAAGAATGTTGTTTATTGGTCCAGTGGTGAGGATTTCTGTTTTCTTGACATTGAGATGCAATCCATACCGAAGGCTGTGCTCTTTAATCTTCACCAGTAAATGTTTCAAGTCCTCTTCATATGGTCAATGCGTACATGAAAAGATGCTTCGCGTCATTACTTATTGTTAATACAGTAGAGTCGATTTTTGACTCATGGTGACCTCATGTGACAGAACAGAACTACCCCACAGGGTTTTCTTGGCTGTAATCTTTTTGGAATAAAATCACCAAGTCTTTCTCCAATAGAGCCACTACATGGGCTCGAACCACCAATCTTTCAGTTAACAGTCAAGTACTTAACCATTTATGACAAGAGGGCTCCATCTTTAATTGTTGTGGTGAAGTGTGCCATCAAGTCAGTTCCAACTTATAGTGACCCTGTATAGGGTTTCCAAGGAGCGTCTGGTGAGTTTGAGCCACCAACGTTGGGATTCAAAGCAACCTTGAAGTCCAGTGTGTATCCTATGGTGCCACACCAAGAGGAAAAGACCAATAAAAAAACATAGCAAAATACTTTACCCCAACTTGAATGGCTATAATTAAAAAAAAAAAAAAAAAGGAAAACAACTGGTATTTGTTAGGATTGCAGAATTTGGTATCCTCATCAAATGCTGGTGGGGATTCAAAATGGTATAGCTGTTGTAGAAAACAGTTGGTGATTCCCCCAAGAAACTAAAACTAGAGCAACCATATGAACTAGCAATTCTACTCGAGGTCTATACTGAAAAGACTTGAAAGCAGAGACTCAGAGTTTTACACTAACGTTCATTGTAGCACTATTCACAATAGTTAAAAGGTGGAAACAACCTGTGTGCCCATCAACAGATGACTGGATCAGAAAAATGTGATATGCACCTATAACGGTATGTTACTTAGCTGTAGTAAAAAGGAATGAAGTTCTGATACATACCACAACATGAGTGAACATTAAAAACTTTATTACTAACTCAAGCCATGGTATTTTCAATAATCTCATAAACATGCAAAAGTTGGACAGTGAATAATGAAGACCGTAGAAGAATTGATGTATTTAACTTATGGTGTTGGAGGAGAATATTGAAAGGACCAAGCACTGCCAAAAGAACAAACCAATCTGTGTTAGCAGAAGTATAACCGGAGTGCTCCTTTTAAGTCAGGATGGGCAGACTTCGTCTCTCACACTTTGGACATATTATCAGGAGGGACCAGTCCCTAGAGATGGATACCATGTTTGGTAAAGTGGAGGGTCACAGAAAAAGAAGAAGACCCCCAACGAGATGGACTGGCACAGTGGTAGCAGTGATGGGCTCAGGCATAGTAAAAATTGTGAGGTTGGTGCAAGACCAGGCAATGTTTTGCTCAGTTGTGCATAGGGTCACTATGAGTTGGTATTGACTTGACGGCACCTGACAACAACAACAACAAATGAAATATAACTATTACAAAAAGACAAATATTGTCTGCTCCCATTTATATGAATTAGACAAAATGTATAGACATCACAGATTATTAGTGGGAGGGAGAGAGGAAAGGGGATGTTATTGCTAATGGGTGCTGAGTTTCTGTGGATGGCGATGGAAATTTTTGGAAAAGGATAATGGTAACGGTTGTACAACATGAAGAACTTAATCAATGCAACTGAACTGTATGTTTAAAAATTATAGAATTGATGAATATATATATTTTATGTTACAAATATTTTAAGACACTAAAAAAGAGACAAAGTACTTGTTCTAGATTATAAGAGCCTAAAGAGATGCAATTATCAAATGCAATTCATTATTCTTCATTGCATTTTTTTTTAAATAAAATAATTGTAAGGGAAAATATCTAACAGGTACATTAATGAGTACATTTGAATATATTAGATCACATGCTAAATGTCTTGACCATAGTGTTATGCTTGCATATTGATATTAAGAAATATATGCTGAAGTATCAGCGGAAGTTATATTTGCAACTGCATTGCAAATGGATAAAAAAAAGTATATAGATAAGAAAAAGAAAGCAAACAAACAACTATGACAAATGAATAACTGAACCCTCATAAATAGTACTTGGGCATTTTTGCTGTCTCAACTTTTCAAATATTTCAAAATAAAAAGTTGGAGCAAAAAGAACAAACAAACAAGACAATTGTCATTTATTATGTATCCATTATATGGCAGTTCCTGTTCAGTAGGCTTGGCAATATGAATTCATCTAATCCCCAGGTATTCTAAAGGATTGATATTAGTATTTTCTCCATTTTATAGATCAGGATATAACAGTCAATACAGGTAATGTAGTTTGTCTAAGCTAGTAAGTGGTAGTGGGGTGGTTATGTGCCATGGAGTTGGTTCCGACTCATAGTGACCTTGTATATGGTTTCCAAGGATGTAAATCTTTATGGGAGCAGAAAGCCTCATCTTTCACCCACGGAACTGCTGGTAGTTTCAAATTGCTGACCTTGAGGTTAGCAGCCCGACTAGTAACCACAACGCTCCCAAAGCACCTAAGCTAGTAAGTGGAGGAGATGGGATGTGAACCTAACAAATTTTGATGCAGCATTCATAATCATAGCCAAGATACTATTCTGCTCCTAATATCAAAACTAAACTTGATTAGTGAAGCATACTTATTGAATAATATGGAATAATAAATCTAATTAGTAGAGCAAACAAATTAATCACATCAACCCAATGATTACATGCTTCCAATATCTCTTTCATACCCACCAGAATTCTGGAAGGTTCAATTGGTTCTGATTATTTCTCTTTCCTGTGCTGGAAAATCAGACCAGCAACAACTGGAGGCCACAGAATAGCCAGGAGTGAGGAAAGGGGGCTTGATTTTTAATACAGTTCCAAAACTAGCATGTTCAGTTATGTGTATTATTTTTTTAAAGCAGGAAGTACAGGGAAGGTCAGAGGATCAACATTCATATCTGCTTGGTTAAATGCATCGAAGGAGAAGAATCAAAAGTACAGGTGTTTTGAGGACTGAATCATGTTGAAAATGCCGTTATAAAATGGCTGTTTTCCTCAGTTGGCAGTCTCTAAAGACCCCTGACACAGTAAAAATTATATCATTAGTCAATTAATCAGTGTACTTTCAAGATAACACAATGGGGTGTCCTATTTAATTCAATAGACTAACTAGCTCATCCAAAGCATAAAAAAAAAAAAAAAAAAAAAGAGGAAAGTCATAAAATGGAAAAGCGAGATGAAAAGCTTTGGAGAAAAGAGAAACAGACAAAGCCAGCTGCACTATAAACGAAAGTGAGAATTAGAAAGGAACCTGTCGAAAATCGAAGGTTAAAAGAGAAAAGATCAGGATTAAAAAAAAAAAGGATACAGAAGTCTCTTACGAAAGAAAAGAGGCCAGTAAAAAGATAGAAATCCTGACCAGAGTGGAAACTTGAAAACATAAAGTAACAAAGAGAAGCTGTAATAGCAGAACCATTCACTCATTGCTTCATTCATTTAACATCTACAATGTGGATGGAAGGTACTTTGTGGAGCTTAGAGGGAATCAAAAAAGAATAGGATAGAACCTTGCCTTCAAATTACCCGGGTGCTCAAACATTCTAGCATGTTCTTATTTTTTAAATTTATTTTAATTATTGCTGGAAAATCTTATCTATTATTCTTATATTCGACACATACTTCCAAATATTATAGTAGTTACATGGTCTATGTTGTTGTTAAGTGCCATAGAGTCAGTTCTGACCCATAGTGACACTGTATAGTTTCCGAGGAATAGCTAGTAGGTTTGAACCATCGACCTTGCAGTCCAAATTGACCTTGTGGTCTAGTACATTATCCTTCAGCGCCACACCAGGACTCTGTGGTCTATAAAAGAGGGGACATTTTAATGACAGTTATAGTACTGAATGAGTAAATTTGTCATGGAACAGAGATGCATTTACATTTCTAATATGCTGAAACAAGGCAGAATCATTTAGTGGTGCTGTGTATGTTGTTGTTGTGAAGTACTGTGAAGTCAGTTCAAACTCATAGTGATCCTCTGTAGGGTTGCCAAGGAGTAGCTGATGGATTTGAACAGCAGCCTTATGGCTATCAGTCTGGTGATTATACTATATATGCAGCACACGTCATATTAACTTAGTTTTTCATCAGCCGGTTCCAGAGAAGAGTTGAGCATAATGAAGGAAAAAAGAGATCAAAAGGAAGGGGAAAGACATAAAGAATTTAATAAATAACGGGACAAAGGACATAAGCAGACACTTCAACAAAGAGGACATTTAAATGGCCAACAAATACATGAAAAAAGGCTCTATGTCATTAGCCAACAGAGAAATGCAAATCAAAACCACAATGAGATGCCATCTTGCTGCTACTAGGATAGCTAAGAATGCTGGTGTAGTGCTATAGCATAAGCAGTGGATTGTGAACTGAATAGCTGGTAGTTCAAACTCACCAATCACTCCTTAGAAACCATATACAGGGTCTCTGCTAATCAGAAGGCACTCAGTGGCACTTGACAACAACAGGATGTCTAAGATTGCAAAGAAAGAAAGAGAAGGAGGGGGAGGGAGGGAGGAAGGAAGGAAGAGAGAAAGAAAAGAAAAATAAATGTTGAAGGAGATGTGGAAAAATCAGAATGGTCATCCATTATTGCTGGTAGGAATGAAAAATGGTGTATCTCTGTAGAAAACAACCCAGTGGTTTCTCAAATATACTAATGGTATATCTGCCAGCAATTCAACTCCTAGGTATATACCCTAGTGATCTAATAGAAATTATAGGAACAAACACGCACACAAATGTTCACTGTCCCATTATTCACAATATCGAAAAAGGAAAACAAACTAAATACCTATCAACATATGAATGTATGTATGTAGTATGTATATACAGTGGAATGCTCCTCAACAAAACAGAAAAATTAGTTTCCCAAACATCTTCTAATGAGGCTGAGCCTGGAGGATATTATGTTAAGTCAATCATAACAACAAAAAAATATATATTGTATGTTGTTTTCACCTACATGAAATGACACAAATAGGCAAATATGCAGTAACTAGAGTTCATTAATGGTTACCAGGATTGTTGGGAAAGGAGGGTTGTTGTTAAGTGCTGTCAAGTCAATTTCCACTCATAATGACCTTGTACAGGGCTTCTGAGGAACAGCTGGTAGGTTCAAACTGCGTACCTTGTAGTTCACAGCCCATGCTTGTCCTACAGCGCCACACCAAAAGGAAGGTCAGAAGAGGGAAAAGTAAGGTAGTAGTGGTGGTGATGGGTGATGGCATGCTGCTGAGTTGGTTCTGACTCAAAGCAACCCTGAATAGGCTACAAATCTTTAAGGGAATAGAAGGTTTCAAGTTTCTCCCATGGTGTGGCTGGTAGAGTCTAACTTCAGACTGTGTGGTTAAATGCCCAACTAATAACCCATTATGCTAGCAAGGGTGAGGTAATAGTCATTCTATATTTATAGTAATGGGAAAGGTGACATTGAATATGGGTAAAAATGACACAGTATGACGAATGCCACTGATATCAATAAGCTATCTGTACAGCTTATTATACAGGGAAAAGGGTTAGATAGTCAAATGCCAGGTCATGTATGGTTTTGCAGTAATAACAACCATCTCCCCAAAAGGGAAGACTACACATGGTGACACTAATTAAAGATAGTGTGATGCTGTAGGATCATCACTGGACTTCGAATCACAAGGTCGGCTGTTCAAACTCACCAGCTGCTCCTCAGAAATCCTATGCAGGTTTGCTATGAATCATAAACAACTTGACAGCAGTTAACAACAACAACAATCACATCATTGGAGTGTGGTAGTTCCATACAATAAGCATTGGACTGCAAACATAAGGTAAGCGATTTGAGCTCACCAGCTGCTCCATGGAAGAAAAATGAGGCTTTCTGTTTTCACAAACAGTAACAGCCTTAGAAGCCCTATACAATGTCACTAAGAGTAGGAACCAAGTCAGCGACACTAAAAACAACAAAGCACCCTATGTACTGCACAATACCTCTCTAAAGTGTTGAAGAGCAAAGATATCAGTATGAGGACTAAAGTGGGTCTGACCCAAGTCCTGGGATTTTCAATTGCTTCATAAGCATGTGAAAGTTGGACAATAAGGAAGATTGTAGAAAAATCAATTCATTTGAATTATGGTGTAGAATAAGAATACTGGAAATACCATGGACTGCCAAAAGAATAAACAAATCTGTGTTGGAAGTACAGCCAGAATGTCCCTTAGAAGTCAGGATAGCGAGTCTTAGTCTTTCCTATTTCAGACATATTATCTATCAGGAGGGACCAGTCCCTGGAGAAGGACATCATGCTGTGTAAAGCAGAGAGTCAGTGAAAAAGAAGAAGATCACAAAAGAGATGATGGCTTGAGACAATAGCCGTAGCAATGAGCTCAAGCATAGGAACAATTGTGAGGACCTCGCAGGACAGGGCAATGTTTTGTCCTGTTGGGCATGTGGGTCGCTATGAGTCGGAACCGATCTCAATAGCACCGAACAGCAACAATCACCTTATAGGACTAGTTCTCTTGGCTGGGGATTTAAGGTGGTTGTTTCATATGACAATCTAGTCAATTGGCAAAATATAATTCTTAAAACCTATGTTCTACCTCTCAGTATGATGAATAGTGTCTTGGGTCTTAAAAGTTTATGTGTGGCCATCTAAGATACATCTATTGGTCTTTATTCATCTGGTACAAAAAAAAAAGAAAAAAGGTAGTTCAAGTATCAGAGAAGGAACTGGACTATAGGACTAATTGTCCATATGAATTACTGCCCCTTCACCCCTTCAGACCAGAAGAAATAGATGGTGCACTGTAGCATAGTGGTTATGAATTGGGCTAGGTCTGCAGTTCGAACCACTAGGTCTGCAGTTCGAAACTACCAGATGCTCCGCGGGAAAAAGATGAAGCTTTCCCCTCCTGTAAAGATTTACAGCCTCGGAAACCCTGTTCAGGGTCGCTATGGGTCAGAACCGACTCGACGGCACTTAACGACAACAACTGTTACCACTACTAAACATTCTGATGACAAACGTAATAGAGAAATCATAATAAAAGGGAAGAAAAATATAGAACAGAGCTTCAAATTCCTAAAGAATCCAGAGTTTCAAGAATCTGGAAGAGTCTCTGAGACTATGGCCCTGAATTGCTCTTCACAACTTGAATAGAAACCTTACCCCAAAGTTACCTTTAAAATAAGTAACAGTTTAACCCAAAGACTAGAGATGGTCATTCTTGAATATTGTGTTGCTGTTAAACATAAAATTATCTATATTAGATTAAAGGAGCCAACAATTACGTTAAAGCATAGTTGAGAAGGTTGTGGGGCAGGGAGATTAAATTAAATGGAAGTGAAGCAAATAGAACAGAAATCATGAAAATACTGAGTCAATGTGATAAATATAACCAATGCCACTGATGATTATGGAATGGGAAACTATGGTATGGGAGTAGGTTTTGCTGTGGATAAATTCACCACTATAAAATTTTAAAAGAGCGCTTAAAGGTCCAAGTTTTCTTTTTCCTTTATAATTCCCACAGGACTTCCATGACAAAAAAACAAAAGTACTTAGCAATGGAATTAATCTTTGTCATATAATATCTGAGAATGAACCCTGGAGAAAAAGATACACCCAACCGGATATACTAGCCTAGGACCTCTTATGGACAAGATTTTGCTGTTAGTTGCCATCAAGGTGGTGATGTCACATACTTACAAATGAATGAAATGCTGTCCAAACATGTTCCATACCCATAATCAACTGCACATTAGACCACTGTTATCTAAAGGGCTTCCTCTGACTAATTTTCACAAGTAGATGTCCAAGTATTTCTTCCTAGTCTGTCTTAACCTGGAAGCTCTGCTGAAATATGCTCAGCATCATAGCAACACACAAACCTCCACAGAGACAGGGTTGGAGACTTATTATGAGGTGCATTTGCTGAAATCCACCCCTTGTCTCTCATGTGAAAGTCAAGAATTCAACCACAGACCCATTTAAAAGATAAATACCTAAGTGATATGGGACTTAGGAAAATCAAGTATTGCTTTTTGAGCATGCCTTTGTGTAATGGATTCCATGCTTACTAAGGTCAGCTTGTTGCTTGAATAGAGTTAAAGCTGTAATTGATGTTATTGTTGTTAAGTGTCATTGAGTCAATACTGACTCATAGTGACCCTGTATAGGGTTTCCAAGGAGTGTGTGAAGGGTTTGAACCACTGAGTTTGTGGTTCAAATTAACCTTTCAGTTAAGCACTTATCTAGCACCATACCAGAACGCCAAACATGTAACTGAAAATGGGTATTTCATACCCCAATTTTGATTCCCTTTACTTCCAGATCTATCAGAAGGAGTAAAAGGGAAGGAAGTGAATACTTATGATTTTGAATGTTCAACATTTGATCCCCTTAAGACACTGCCCTCCTCAATTCATTATGGTTCTATAGGGACCTCAATCTGGAATCCCATCTCCACCACCAGAGGTGAGAATTTTTGGCTCAAGATACCCAATTTGATTTCTTTTCAGAGAGTTTATGAGTTAACTGGAAGAGAGAGGGGGCCATTCTGAGATCCTGAGATCTTAATTAAACTTAAGTCTGAAGCTAAAGTTCGAAACTACCAGCCGCTCTGCTAGGAAACTACCGCTAGGGGGGAAAAAACACTAAATAAGGACACATACAGAAGAGACAAAAGGGCTGAGATATGGTCAAAGAGCAAAGGTGAATTCTCCATGGATCTAACAAAATCCAACTTACAGGTAGATTCCTTGGATCTAACAAAAGTACTTCAACTTACAGGTAGATTCCTTTTAACAGTGTGCTCTTTTGTAATCTATTTTTTTGTAAAGATGCTCTAAACTGTATAAGCTTCAGTCCACATAAACCCTAGGTCTGCTCTGAGAGGGAGAGTTTGAAAAATACAAACACTCAGAGTCCATCCATTACATGGGCTAGTTCCATCTCACTGGGCTCTGCAGTGATAGGAAACAAGACCCACTCTTGTCTCTTGAGAAAACCTGAATTTTTACCTACTTAGAACCAAAAGAATCTGGGTATTTTAAGTCTGAAACAAAATTATATTTTTTAACTTCCTGACAGAAAAGAACATAAAACAAGGCTCTTTTAAGTTTACAGAACAGCTTTGATAATCTTCTGTTTTTGTCCACATTTCAGGATGTGGTTCACAGTAATTTCTAATATCAGATTCTAATCTATTTTAAGGAAACAAACCATAAAACAGCCTAAAAACAATTTTTCAAGTATATTCACATTTTTCTAATCAGCTAAAAATGATAACCGTGAGCCCAAGTGGCCTAGTGGGTTATGTGATGGGCTGTTAAATCACAAGTCCAGCAATGCAAACCCACCAACTCCTCCACGGGAGAAAGATGAGGTTATCTGTTCCTCTAAAGATTCACAGACTTAGAAATTCTATGGCGTTGTTGATAAGTGTTGTCAAGCCCATTCCAACTCATAGCAGCCCCGTATAGGGTTTCCGGGGAGTAGTTGATGGGTTTGAACTGAAAACCATATACTTCAAAGTCAAGTGTTGATCCTACAGCACCAAACCAGGAGTCCTTCGGAAACCCAACTCAAGGTCATTATGTGTTGTAACCAATTAAAGGTCACTGAGCAACAACAACATAAATGACAAAAAGGAATGGTATCAGGAAAGTCTCTTGTGAGACTTTTTTCAGTAAGTGTTATTTGCTTACCAAACATATCTTTTCATTTTTCCATTCCAAAGAATACTTAATTATTGTCTATGGAGAGCTCTATTTAAATTCTCCTCTTTCAGCTAGTCCACACAATAGCTAAGGAATACAGTTTCAATGCTATGACCTGTCAAGCCCCAATCAGCTGTCCTTTGACATCAACTGTCTCCTTCAGACAAATTACATAAGACATTTGAAATTCTTACAGATCTTCAAGAGAAGCATCTTCAGACATGTTTCATTTAACCAAGATTCTGCCTTGGTATTTCTCATTGAGAAATTGAGAGAGTAATAAAATACCACACTTTTCTGATGAGACACATGGAAATCAGTAGACTGTCTTCCCTATAGTTACGTTGTTGTTGTTGTTAGTTGCCATAGAGTCGATACCGACTCATAGCAACCCTATGCACAAGAGAACAAAACACTGCCCGATTCTGGGCCAACTTCACAATTGTTGCCATGGTTAAGCCCATTGATGCTGCCACTTTGCCAATCCATCTTGCTGGGGTTTTTTCCTCTTTTTCTCTGACCCTCCACCTTACCAAACATGATATCCTTCTCCAGCGAACTGGCCCCTCCTGACAATATGTCTGAAGTATGAGAGACAAAGTTTGGCCATCCTGGCCTCCAAGGAGCACTGCTTCCAACACAGATCTGTTGGTTCTTTTGACAGTCCATGGCACTTTCAATATTCTCGTTCAAAACCGTAACTCAAAAGTATCAATTCTTCTATGGTCTTCCTTATTCACTGTCCAGCTTTTGCATCCATATGAGGTTATTGATAATACCATGGCTTGGGTCAGCTGCACCTTAGTCCTCAAGCTGACATCTTTGCTCTTTAACACTTTAAAAAGGTCTTGTGCAGCAGATTTGCCTAAAGCAGTACGTCGTTTGATTTCTTGACTGCTGTTTCCATGAGTGTTGATGGTTGATTCAAGAAGAATAAAGTCCTTGACAACTTCAATCTTTTCTCCACTGACAAAAATGTTGTTTATTGGTCCATACCTATATACGTACACCCCAAAATCATAAGACAACAAACATTATTAGAAGTCCCTGGAGAAGGACATCATGCCTGATAAAGTAGAGGATCTGCAAAAAAGAGGAAGACCCCAAGGAGACAGACACAGTGACAGCAGCAATGGGCTTAAGCCCAACTGTAAGGCTAGCCCAGGGTGACTAATGCAGTTTTCAGTCTTGTGCACAGGGTCATTATGAGTCAGAACAACCTCTCTGGCACCTAACAACAACAACTCTAATAAGGTATATGCAATACTGTATTTGTTTTACAAAGTTGTATCCCAAACAAAACAAAGACTATTTCCCATCTAGAAGATCAGAAAATCAATCAAAGCAAACTATTTGTTTTGTAAATGATTCATTCATAAGGACAAAGGAAATCACAGTTCTACCAGGAAATGACTAGCTCTTATTTTGAAAAACAGCAGGTAATGAGGGAAAAAAATGAAGTCTGTGGTTTCAAAAAATCACTTTTAGCTCTGAGCAATGATTCCAGTTCTATTCAAATCCTATTATCACCCCAGACATCTTGCCCCCCCTTACCAAGAAAACAATAAAATTTGTACACCTAAATGTAGGAACAGAATGAACTTGCCTTGAAGAACTGGCATACAACTTGGGTCAGGATTTTAAACACCATCACGTCATCATAACCATCATGACATTAATTTCTGGAAAAGTGCTGCCTCTGAATCAACTGTTTGGATCATGACAAGCTATGGACAGGATTGTAGTACATGAGAATTCCGGAACACTTAATTATGCTCATGAGGACCCTGTACATAGAACAGGAGTCAGTCATTCATATAGAACAAGGTAACACTGAATGGTTTTAAATCAGTAACGGTGTGAGCCATACTTGAATTATTTCACCATATTTATTCAATCTGTTGTTGTTGTTGTTGTTATGTGCCGTGTACAGGGTTTCCGAGGCTGTAATTCTTTACGGGAGCAGAACCCCTCTTCTTTCTCCCACGGAGCAACTGGTAGTTTCGAAATGCTGACCTTGTGGTTCGCAGTCCGATTCGTAACCACTGTGCTACCAGTATGTGAGCAAATAATTTGAGAAGATGGATTATATGAAAAAAATATGGCATCAGGATTGGAGGAAGACTCATAAAAAAATCTGCAATATGCAAATGATACAAGCTTGTTTGCTAAATGTGAAGAGGAGGACTTAAATTACTTGCTGATGAAAATCAAAGACCACAGTATTCACTATGTGTTGCATCTCAATGTAAAGAAAACAAAAATCCTCACTAATGAACCAACAAAATAATAATGATAAATAGAGAAAAGACTGAAATTATTATTAAAGACTTCATTTTGCTTGGATCCACCATCAACACTCATGGAAGCAGCAGTCAAGAAAACAAATGACATATTGCATTAGGCAAATCTGCTGCATAAGAAAGACATCTTTAAAGCGTTCAAGAGAAAAGATGTCAGAGGACTAAGATGCACTTGAGCCAAGCCATGGTATTTTCAATCATTTCATATGCATGCAACAGTTAAACAACAAATAAGGAAGACTGTAGAAGAATTGATGCATTTGAGTTATGGTTGTGAAGAAAATTAAAAGCACCATGGACTTTGAGAAGAATAAACAAGTCTGTGTTGGGAGCAGTACACGCAGAACACTCCTTAGAAGTCATGATGGACAGATTATGCCTCTCACGCTTCAGACAGATTATCAGGAGAGGCCAGTCACTAGAGAAGGACATTATGCTTGGGAAAGTGGAGAGTCAACAAAAAAGAAGAAAACAACTGACAAGAAGGATTGGTACAGAGCAGCAGCAATGTGCTCAAGTGTAACACCAATTGGGAGGCCGCTGCAGGACTGGGTGGTGTTTCATTCTGTTACATAGGGTCGCCATGGGTGGGGACTGACTCAATGGAACCTAACAACAACAAGAAGCTACCTCTGAGACAGAGGAATCTGAGTGTTAAGCGTGACCTTCTGGTCAGAGGTCCTGGTATCTTCATTTAAGCCCAGGTCATTTATGTGGTAGGTTCTCTGCAGGGGGCTGGCTTTGGCCTTGCAGAGCACTGTTATTTCTAACCATGTCAGTTTCTTCAACCTTCAAGAGAACATAGAGGAGTCATTCAAAGCTGACAAGTGAGGAGATGTCCTGGCAAATGTAGTTCCAAAGTAGGCTTCATATCACAGAACTTTTTTTATATGTGTGTGTTTCAAAAGTATTTTTTGGTGTACTGATTGAACTTCCAAATGTAGTAGCTTCTGTCTGACAAACGTCACAGAGAATGAACCAATATGTCTGGAGCAATGGAGGAATGGTGAATTTTTTTTTTTTTTTTTTTTCTGCAGTAAGTAGCACACATGAAAACAAGAGACCACTGCAGTTAAAAAGAATAATCTATATTTATTCAGGTGAAGACATTCCTTGTGTCAGCACTTTAAATACCACTGTAAAATGCTGACAATAATTATGTGACTGTTGCTATAAAAAAATAAATCCTCTGACAAAGGGGTTGCAAAGGTGTTTGTGTTTCAGCTTTAAAAACACAACTGTTTCAGGTACTTCCATGAGGGTCCTCCATGATCAACTTCACTACAGGGAAAGAAAATATCTAGACTAAAAATAATCATCATAAACTAAGGATAAAAAGTAAAAAGAACAGAGTGTGACCCTGAAGCTCAGGTGCTCTGATTTCATAAATGGGAGGCAGCAGTGTGGCAGACTCTAGTCAGAGGAGTTGGATCAAACTGGGATTGAATCCACCTTCGTGCTGGACAATCAGGAAGAGTAACTGAACCTCTCTGAGTTTTAATTTCGCCATCTGTAAAATGATAATCTTGTTGTTGTTGCTAAGTGTCATCAAGTCTATTTCGACCTCTAGCGACCCTGTATAGGGTTTCCTAGGAGCTGCTGGTGAGTTTGAACCATCAACTTGGCTCTTCAATCTGACCTTGTGGCCTAGTGCACTATCCTACAATGCCAAACTAGGACTTCAAAATAGCAATGGTTGCGGTGGTGGTTATGTGCTGTGGAGTAGGTTCTGACTCATAGCCACCCTCTATAGGATTTCCTAGGAGCTGCTGGTGAGTTTGAACCATCAACTTTGTTGTGCAAACTGACCTTATGGTACAGTACATTATCCTATAGTGCCACACCAGGACTCCGAAACGGTAATGTTGTTGTTGTTGTTATGTGCCGTTGAGTCGGTTCCAACCCCTAGCAACCCTGTTTAGGGTTTCCAAGGAGCAGCTGGTGAGCTTGAACTGCCAACCTTGCAGTTCAAATGGCTTTGCAGTCTGCCGCATTAACCCATATTACCACACCAGAATGGCAGTAGTCATGTCCAATTCAAGCAATGGTTGTTGCTGTAGTAGACTGGTATCCTTGAGTCAGTTCTGACTCACAGCAACACTATGCATAATAGAACAAAGCACTGTCTGTCCTGCTACATCCTCTCAATTGTTACATTTAAGCCCATTTTTGTCACTGTATCAATCCACCTCACTGGGGGTCTTCTATTTTTATCTTGACCCCCCAATCTACCAGGCACAGTGTCCTTGTCCAAGGACTGGTCCTAACTAACAACAAGTCTAAAGTACAAGAAGCACAGTCTTCTCATCTAAGCATTCTGACTGTACTTCTTCCCAAACAGATCTCTTTGTTCTTCTGACACTCCATGGTACTTTCAATATTCTTTTCCAAAACCATAATTCAACATCTTTTATAATCTTCCTTTTTCACTGTACAACATTCACATACATATGAAGGTGATCATTAATACCATGTCTTGGGAGAGGCACACCTTAGTCCTGAAATTGACATCTTTGGTCTGGAACACTTTAAAGAGGTTTTCTGCAGCAGTTTTGCCTAATGCAAAACATCCTTTGATTTCTTGACTGGATCCAAGCAAAGCAAAGTCTTTGACAACTTCAATCTTTTCTTAATTCATCATGATGCAATTTATTGTTCCAGCAGTGAGGATTTTTGTTTTCTTTACGATGAGGTGCCACTCATACTGAAAGCTGTGATCTTTGATCTTCAAAAGCAAGTGTGGTAAATCCTCTTCACTTTCAGCAAGCAAGTTTGTATCATCTGCATACTGCAGGTTGTTACAAAGTCTTCCTCCATCCTGATGCCACATATGTAACAATGCACTTTTTGAAGCCCCTTACCCTGACTGGATGTAATAAGCAACTTCTAAATCTTAGAATGGATATTCTTCCGGGCTGTGGTCTTACTGCTCACACTGTTGCTACAGACCAGAATATCAACATTACCCAGGAATTTCTTAGAAATGAATAATTTCAGATATTACCCCCAATTTTCAGAATCAGACTTTTAACAAGATCCCCAGGTGATCTCTATGCACATTAAAGTTCAAAAGAATTGCTATAGACCACAACATATAACATACAGTTTATCACATTTTGCAAGTGTTGCTTTTTTATGCATAAAAAGATACCCTAAAACTTAATGACTTAAAACAACAGTAGCCATTTATGTGTCCTACTTGGGTAATTTGGACAGGGCTCAGCTTAGTGATTCATCTGTGTTCCATGTAATGTTGGCTTGTCATGTTCATTAAAAGCCCCTGAGTCAGTTCCAACTCATAACAACCCCACTCATGGTTTCTAAGGATGTGCTGGTGAGTTTGAGCCACTTACTTTGCTGTTAGTGTTCAGTGCTTATCTTACAGTGTCACACCAAGACTCCGAAAATAACACACAATGTGGGGCTCGAACTCAGGACACTGAGATTAGGAGTCTTATGTGTACTGACTGAGCAAGCCGGGCACCTGGGAGGTTTACATTGGATTGCCTTTACTCACATGTCATCAGCTTCAATGGCTGGAACAGCTACATGCCGGCTAGGCTTCTTCCTATGTCTTTGTGTCTCTCTAATGGGCCTCTCTCTTGCAGAGACTTCTTTTCTTGATTGCATAGGATTCCAAGAGAATAAAATAAGAAATAGCCAACTATTTTAAAGCCTGGACTTAGAATTGGCACAATGTCATTTCTAACCACATTCTACTGGAAAACATAGTTCAATAGCCAATCATGATTCAAGGAAACCTAAGAAAAGACTTCCTCTCCTTTTAAAAAACAACATTGTATTGTCAATTGAGCGAACGTTTTCTGAGAAGATCATCAGTATAACATCAACAAATCATTTCATTTCAATGATTGCAACCCCCTCAAAGTAACATTATTTATCCACTTCCTCCCTGAGATTCTTATTTCCATTCCATTGTCTTTCCCAACCCTTCTGAAGTTTATCCTTGGGTAAGTGCTGTTCTTGTGATATTTAACGGTTGACTGTTACATGGTGTGTATACCTCACTAATTTGGCTGTCTCCCCTATATATCTATCTACTGTTTGAAAATTGAGTCACGAGGGTGAATTCAGTTCCAGACCTGAAGGATGATGACTAAGGCTGACAGCCTCAGTTTACTCTAGTCTCTTTCTGACCTTTTGTTGGAAGAAGAGGCAAGCACAGATAGGAATGGAAGAATTTACTGGAAACCATCATTTCATACAAGCTATCAAAGAAGTTTGTTACTTTGTAACTTTTCCCCTCTCTGTTCTTTCAATGGATAGAACAGCCACCTCATCTCAATTACACAATTATATATAAGTCTTGATTGGAAACACAAGATATTTTAAAGCATGGAATCTTCCCATACGGAGCTTGTTATAATACAACCAGTGAAACAAGTCGTACATATCTGGAAATTTCAATAAAAATAAAATTGTTTAATAATAAAAAATTTAAGTAGCAGTGAAAAGTAATAATAGAAGTTATGCCCTATGGCTATGAACTATTTCTTTAATTAATTGTGCACACAATAACTGCTCTCAGCATTCAGAGAAGAGAAGGGAAAATGAGGAGCTAGTCCATAGAAGAGGAGAAATGTCCATCTTAAGTAAGACTTGCACAGGAGGTAACTTGGGTCACAATAGAGAAGGTGCAACAGAATATACAAGAAGGATACAATAAAACCTAAGAACTCGGGGAACTGGGCCATGGGAAATCAAGACCATGAATGAATATTTCTGCATGTTCTTCAGTGATGGTTATAAATTCAATGATTCCCAAAGAACTTCCTTCCTTATAATGCTCACCTTTACTTTTCACTTTAGATATGTTCATAAACCATTTGTGGAATCCCCACCAGAAAAATAATCTTGTATTAATAATGAAGGCCTTTCACTAACCTAATAAATTTTACTGTACCTTGTAGGAGAGACAAACAAACAGACACATAGGTATCATGAAATGGCAACTTGTAAACTTCTCTACTAGCACTTTCGGTATTGCTAAACAACTTAGAAATTTCACTCTCCCTTAAAAAACAAAAATCGAATGAAAGGTGCTGTTTAAAAGAAACATAAATTTCAATCCCTACTGCAGGAAAATAAGCTCTGATTACACTACATTGCTCATACACCTCAATGTGCCAAATGCTTGTTTTATTACACATTTGTGTATAATGAGTTGGTTTTCCAGCAACAGAGGAAATTTACAAGTTGCTATTTAACGTTTTGAATGTATTTTCTTCCTTTTTTTTTTCTTTTTCCTACCACCCCCTCCTCCCCCAAGAAATACAATCGGAACACTGGGGTGTCTCAATAGTACCACCCATTAGTTCCTTCTATGAAAATGATTAAAACAATTTTAAACATTGTTCTGAGGGATTCATGATATCACATATAATAATGGGGGAAATGACATAGCTTTTTGCCATACATTTCAAACAAGTGTTCTTTAACTCATTAAAGGGAGGGTTTGTAACAAATTGACAATAAACATCATTTCTATTCTTTCATTTATATTTGCTGATGTAAAAGAACAAGCCTATGACTCTAGAAGCGAATGTACCCATTAGAAATTCAAAACCAGTGGGTTTGAATGGAAAACACAATTTTGCCATTTATTCAAATAAGCTTCTAAATAGTTATCCTGAACAGGAAGAATAGAAATAGAGGAGGACAACAGTAGCCATCTGTGGCCACCACTCATCTATCAGGCTGTCGTATTGTGATTGCTTGAGTGTTTCTGTGATACTAAAAGCTATGCCACTGGTATTGACTATGCAAAGGCATTCAACTATATAGATCATAAAAAATTCTGGGAAACATTGTGAAGAAAGGTAATTTTATAACACTTAATTGTGCTCAGCAGAACCTATATGGAGCTCAAAATGCAGTCGTTCAAAGCAAACAAGGGCATTCTCAGGAAAGATGTGCATCATGATTGTATCTTTTCAACATAAATATTCAATTTTTATGCAAATTATATAAGAAACTGGACTATAATTCTTATAAAGAAGAAGGAAGCATCAGTACTGGAGGAAGACTCATTAAGAGCCTGAATATGCAGATGATAGCCCTGATATGGCAATACAGGATTAGCACTGGACTGCTAATCACAAAATGGGTGGTTCAAACCCACCAGACTCTCCTCAAAAACCCTATACAGTATCTCTATGAGTCAGAACTGAATCAACACACTTAATGACAACAGTAACAAAAAAATGCACATGACACAAAGCCTGCTAGATGAAAGCAAAGAAAACTGAAAGTACTTACTGATGAACGTCAAAGACAAATAATAAAACCTGTCGCTGTTGAGTTAAATTCTAACTCATGGTAAGCCCATGTTTTACAAAGTAAAACTACTCCATAAGATTCTACATTGATACATTCTGTTAGATGGCTTGCTTAATTGCATTATGTAGTATCAATAGTCCATAATTGATTTAACCAATCTTCTATTGCTTCAGTATGGATTAGAGGTCAAAATAAAGAAAACAAAAATCCTTACAACTATAACTATAAACATCATCATGATAAACAAAGAAAATATTAAAGTTGTCAAGAATTTCATTTTTCTGGGATCCACAATCAACACTCATAAAAGCAGGAGTCAGGAAGTCAAAAGACATATATATTGCATTGGACAAATCGGCTGCAAAAGATCTCTTTAAAGGGTTAAAAAAAAACAAAAAAAAAACCAAAAGATGTTACTTTGAGTACTAAGTTGTGCCTGACACAAGCCATGTATGGTATTCTCAAAGTATGCAAAGGCTGTACAATGAATAAGGAAGTCCAAAGTAGAATGGATGACTTTGAATTATGGTGTTGGCCAAAACTATGAAATACACCATGAACTGTCCTGACAGAAGTACAGCCAGAATGTTCTTTAGAAATGAGATTTCGTCTCACATATTTTGTACATGTTATCTATCAGAAGGGACCAGTCCCAGGAGAAGGACATCATGTTTGGGAAAGTAGAGGGTCAAGCAAAAAGAGGAAATTTCTCAATGAAATGGATTGACACAGTAGCTGCCACAATGGATTCAAATGTAATTACCAGGATGGTGCAGAGTCATGGCACTGTAGGATAACCACTGGACTGCTAACCAAAGGGCTGGTGGTTCAAGCCCATCAACTGCTCCTTGGAAACCTTATACAGGGTCGCTATGAGTTGGAATAGACATGATGACACTTACAACAACAATCAGGATGGTACTAGACTACGCAGTGGGTCATTCTGTTGTGCGCAGGGTTGCTGTAGGTTGGATGTGACTCATCATCACCTAAAAACAACAGCAATGTACTGTGTAGAGCTGTAGTAAGAATAAATAAAGACGGGGAGTCGCTATCTCAAGATTCAAATGTCAGCAGAATAATATCCTAATAAAAGGCATGGGAGTCCTGGTGTAGCGCTGTGGGTTAATGTGTCAGACTGCAAAGTCGTTTGAATTGCAAGGTTGTGGTTCAAACTCAACAGCTGCTCCTTGGAAACCCTCTACAGGGTCGTTATGGATTGAAATCGACCTGACGGCACTTAATAAAAGGTATGGAGTCCTGATGTGGCACTATGAGTTAATGCTCTGGACTGCAAGGTCAGTTTGAACCATGCAGCTGGTAGTTCAAGCTCACCAGCTGCTCCTTGTAAACCCTATACGTGGTCACTGTGAGTTGGAACCAACTAGAGGAAATTTAACAACAACAATAGAAGTTATAAAATCCCACAGCAAGAAGCACATTCAAAATAAAGAAGCCATGCAGTCTAAAGTGACCCAAAGACATCTTTATGTCAGGAGAAAAGAAATAATACATACCATTTCTGCTTTATTTTAATATATAATTTTTAAATGTATAATATATATACAAAATAAATAATTTAAACCATATTATAGTAGCGAAGTACAATAAAAATTAAGTCTCCCCAGCCATGATATTATCAATCTTGTATGCAATCTCCTATATATGAAATATAGACATATGCACATTTCTACTACAAATTATAAACCTTTTTGCTGTTGAGTCAAAAAATTACAAAGCAAAACTGCTCCATAGGGTTCTACATAGACACATTCTATTAGATGGCTTAACTGTATTATACAGTATGTTGTTGTTGTTAAGTGTCATCAAGTCGGTTCCAATCTATAGCGACCCTGTATAGGGTTTGCAAAGAGCAGCCAGTGAGCTTCAAGCACCAACCTTGTGGTTCAAATCGACTTTGCAGTTCAATGCATTATCCCACAGCACCACACCAGGACTCCTAGTCCATAATTTATTATCTCGTGTTGCTTGGCCATTTAAGTGGATTTTCATCATTTGTTATTAAATACAATGCCTTAATGAATATATTTATAAATAGATTTTTTGGTTCACCTAAATGACTGTATTGCTAAGATCAATGACTAGGCATGGAATTGCTATCATGCGTACATTTTATTTTGATAGCTACAGCCAACTAGCTTTCCAAAGACAATGTGCCCATATGTATTTACATTCATGTATACATCATACACTGAAGGAATTCCAAAATTGCCAAAAGTTCATAACCATTTTTTTCTGCCAACTGATCCTTTCCCTCTGAAATGGCGTGTGGGAATAAAATCACTTACTTTTGTTTATAAGTATAGGCAGGTTATAATTATTATTGCCCAAGATTCAAGGCCATTTCATTACCCACTGCACCACTCTGTCCTCACTGGACTATAATTCTAACGAGTCAGATAGATCTTTAATTTGCAGACCTTCTCAGAATACAGATAATCTGCATTCTGCAGACATCTGCAAAAAGCCATCCGCCAGTGCATATTTCATGGCTGAATATTTTTACATAACATCAGCTGGAGCCCATCGTTCCGGCATTCTCGCCAAGTGTCACAACCTGCTCTATTATATCAATAAGCGGCTTCAATTAGTCATTTTCTCCCCACGGTGACGACAGCTAGAATAGCATGCAGTGGTCTGATGAAGTTTGTAATACAAAGTGGAATTGGGGGTATTAAAAGGAAGAGGACAGAGAATTTGAATAGCATAAGAAGAAAATTCCACCTCCCAAATAGCCATTTGGGGAAATGACAACATTTCTGAAACACAGTATTCAAGAATGAATACTAAAATGCAATTACTTTTGAAAAAGATGGGTAAATAAATTTGCCATGGGAACATATTTTTGCCCCAAGATAGACCCCTGTTTTTTATTGACTAATTAGTCACTAAGTGTCATCTCAAAAACAACTATAAACAAAAGCATTAAGGGGGGAAAAAAGTCTTGTCTTAAATAGAATTATAAAATAAAAATAAATGCCAACCAAGACTGCTACTTGGAATGCATAGTACAGTATCAAATAAATTAGAAAGCATGCCACGATTGACTTTACTTTCAAAATGTCACATGAATCCTACCAATTCTCACCTCGTTCACCATGGTCTCCAAGCTGTTCTCGCCTCCCTGGTCTATAGCCACAGCCTCCAAATTCACTACCTACCTCCCTTGTCCCCTTCAGCCTACTGTATAAACAGTGGCTAAAATGACTTTTAAAATAGAAAAAACAGCTAATAGCTCAGTTTGTTCCTATTAGCCTTCCAATGATTTCTCATACAATTAAAATGTAAAATCTTTCCCATGGCAGCAAGGTACTATGTAACCCAGCCCCAACACTTCTTCAATGATAATCATCCATTGCATCCTCTCCACTCCAACACTCAGAACTCCACCAAGCACAGTTTCAACTCACAGTCTCATGCTTCATGTTGCTTTGAGTGGAGATATTTATGCCCCAAATGTTAATATGCTTCCTATCATTATTTCAAGGAGTGGCACAGTGGGTCAAGCACTGTGCTGCTAATAGAAAGGTCAGTGTTTCAAACCTACCAGCAGCTCTGTAGGAGAACGATTTACAGACTTAGAGAAAAGTTCTACTTTATCCTATAGGGTCGCTCTGACTCGATCACAGCAGTGAGTACTTTTATTTCCTTTAGCTGTATCCTCACACATTCCATCATCAGAGAGGGGTACTTTGACTTCTCAGTACAAAACATAATCCCAAATTCTCCAGCAATTCATAAAGATTTATTTCCTACATACTACTTAATTCTTTATCCATCCATTCACCAATTCACCCAATCATCCATCCACCTATATAGCTATCTATCGGTACATATTTTAGGTAAAAATTGTTATTTTCCTTTAGGTGAAAGTTTACATGGCAAATTAATTTTCCATTCAATAATTCACAGACAAATTGTTTCGTGACATTGTTTACAATCTCTGCAAAATGTCAATATTCTCTCTGTTTCCATCCTGGGTTCACGGTTTCCATTTCCCCCACCCCTTCCTGAATTTACATCTTTGTTTTTAGGAACATTTTGTCCCTTTGATCTTGTATAGTTGATGGTTGTAAGTCCTCATGGGTATTACTGTTCATTGTATAGGCTGGGCCATCATTTGGTTTTGACTTAGCCTTCAGGAGCGGCTGCAGTTCCACAGCAGAATGGTGACATAGGGTAGTAGTTTCAGGGGTTCCTCCAACCTCTCTCAGACCAATAAGTCTGATATTTTTTGATGCATTTGAATTCTGTCCTATATGCTTTCCCATTTTAACTGTGACCTTTTGTGTACCTGCTCCGAACTGTCAGTAGTGGTCACCAGGCACCATCCAGTTCATCTGGCCTCAGACCAGAAGAGCTGTGGTCCCTGTGGACCAGAAGTCCTTTGAACTCATTGCTTTCATGAGTCTTTGGTTGCCTTCACTTATCTTTGCTCCGAAAGAGAAGAGGCCAGTAGTTATATCTTAGATAATCACTCACAAGCTTTTAAGACTCCGGAAGCTGCTTATCAGACTAGGATATAGAATACTATCCTTATGTACAATGTGGTGCCAATTGATCTAGATGCACCCAGACTATGATCCTCAGCCTACAAATCCAGTAGTAAAGTCTCATGAGACGTTGGATTATGTCTAAGAATTTTCCATAGCAGTGTCTGTCCTCTTTGTGCCTCTTATATTAATATACATACAACACATATGCAGAAAAATAAACTAAACTATACTTATCTATGTAGTACTGGTGTGGTGCTGTAGGAGAAGTATAATACGTATGTGCTGGACTGCTAACCACACAGTCGGTAGTGTGAGGTAGTTCAAACCCACCTCTCATTCTTCCGAAACCCTATACAGTGTTGCTATGCGATAGAATTGACTTGAAAGCCCTTCACAGCAATGCTTATGTATAAGCAGCCCTAGTGGTGTTCTGTAGTCCTGGACTGTAAAGTCAGTTTAAACAACAAGGTTGGCAGTTCATGCTCACCAGCCGCTCCTCGGAAATCCTATACAGGTTTGCTATGAGCCAGAACCGAATAAACGACACTTGACAACGACATTCATTCAATGAGAAAGAGTTAACTTAATAACAGTATGTCAAGACACCTTCTGACACTGGCTAATACTAATAGTGTCATTTAGGGTTTTGCTGTATGTCTTTCATGGATTTGTTGTTGTTGTTGTTGTCATTATTAGGTGATGTTGAGTCAATTTTAGATTCAAAGTGACTCCAGTAACAGAGCAGAAGTGCCCCATAGTTTCTAGGGAGCTGGGGGCTAGGCCTTCCACCCATGAGTCACTCAGTGGGCTCATACCACTGATCTTTTAGTAAGCAGCTGAATACTTAACTGTTGGGT
The DNA here is from genome assembly GCF_000296735.1 of Chrysochloris asiatica. Classification (NCBI taxonomy): domain Eukaryota; kingdom Metazoa; phylum Chordata; class Mammalia; order Afrosoricida; family Chrysochloridae; genus Chrysochloris; species Chrysochloris asiatica. Next base: position 12,414,275 of record NW_006408564.1, read on the forward strand.
CAGCAAGGCTCTTCTTCAATGTTTTACTCCCTTACTTATGGTTGTTGTTGTTAACTACCATTGAGTCAGTTCTAACTCACAGGGACCCTGTATAGCATTTCTAATGACTGGCTAGAGGGTTTGAACCTCCAACTTTGCAGTTCAAACCAACCATTCCATCTAGTGCTTGTCCTATAGCACCACACCAGGACTCCCTCTCTACGGTAAGTGACATTTATTTTCCCTTATGTAATAACAGATGATACCCTTTATATAATGAACAAGTACAGACAGTCCCCAGACTATGAATGAATTCTGTTTCTAAATCTGTTTTTGAGTTTTAGTTTGTCAGAACAGTTAAGTATGGTTTGTAGCTAAAGATAATAATAATAATAATAATAATAATAATAATAATAATTTGATGTGCCACAAAGTAGCATTCATTTCTTATTATGAATCATTGCCTGTACGTCCAATTTTTAATGTAATAGACTTTATGCGGGTTGGCTTGTAAGTACAGGTTGATATTATAAACTTATATAACCCAGGGACTGCCTGTAAAGAAAATGAGCTGTTTTCAAGACAGATATTTTAAGTCAATCTTGGACTGGATGGATTGAACATTGCCTGCCCAGAAGTTGAGAGTCCATCTTTAAACAAAGAAGGCTCAGAGGGACCAGTAAAAAGGTAGACAGTAGCCAAGCTTATGAGGCTGTGTACCAGGGTAAGATTTTAGAAAGCATGCTTTAGGTCTGTGGTTCTCCAACCTGTTATAAGATAAGCTCCTGGAAATAAGACCTTTGAATATGAGAGTGTTCCCCCTATTATTTTCAAGACAGCATGAAATATGGCAATCTTTATTTCCAATATATAAACTTAAAGGCTAAGTTAAAAGTAGAAAATATAGCTTCATACTATCTTTGAAATGTAAGATCACAACCATAATTTGAAGTAAAAAAGAAAAAGGAGCTCTTTATATGCGGTGCTACAGGAAAAGCACTAGACTTAGAACCACAAAGTTGGCAGTTCAAACCCATGAGCCGCTTCTTGGAAACCTTATATAGGGTCACTACAAGTCAGAACCAACTTGTCAACAACAGCAACACAGCAATTTTATCTTTTTTTTTAATCAGTTTAGGATTCAGCCAAGAAACAGATGGCACACCAAACATGGGACAACAGTCAATATGGATGTAGGAAATCAAGAGTTAATGCAGTATCCTGGGACAAAGGAGCCCATTTCTGAAAGTCCACAGAGGAGACACTTTCACAGCACACAACAGAGTGGAGAGTGATCATGGGTAGCAAATGCAAGCTACCCACCATACAAATAAGGCCCTTTTCAATTGTGTTCTAACGTTTGCTTGATATTTATGACCATTATCTACTCTCTAGCTTGTAGTCCTGGCATGGTGCTCTAGGATAAGGATGGGGCTACTAACTGCAAGGTCAATGCTTCAAAACCACCAGTCACTCCTTGGAAAATCTATACAGGGTCACTATATATGAGAACTGACTCAACAACACTTCACCATTACCACCACAATCACTAGCTAAGGGGTCTTGGTGGCACAGTGGTTAAGTACTCTGCTGCTAAGAGATAGGTCTGCAGGTTAAAGCCACCAGCAGCTCTGGTGGGGGGAAAAGACCAGGCAATCGGCTCCCATAAAGATTGTTGTTGTTGTTTTAAGTGCCTTCAAGTTAGTTCGGACTGATAACAATCCTAGATACAGTTTCCAAGGAGCAGCTGGTAGGTTTGAACCACCAACCTTATGGTTAGCAGTCCAGTGCTGATCCTACAGTGCCACCCCAGGATTAGAAATCCCATGTAGCAGTTCTCCTCTTTCCTACATAGGGCCACTCTGAGTTGCAATTAACTCCACAGCACCCAACAACAATAGCTAGATATGGATCATTCAGGATGTATAGTTAAGAGCCATCAAGTCAGTTCTGACTCATAGCTACCATGTATAGTGTTTCCGGAGATCAGCTGCTGGGTTTGAACCACCGACCTTACAGATGAAACTGACATTACAATCGAGTGCTTATCCTATAGCGCCTCACCATGACTCCAGGGTATAAGAGAATACAAGGAGCACAGTAATGTCCACGGTTCGAGCTGCCAGCCCCTCCACAGAAAAAAAGATGTAGTGTTCTGCTCCCTCGATGATGTAAAAAGCCTCAGAAACTATACAGAGTTGCTATGAGTCAGAATTGACTCAACAGCACTTAAAAACAACAGAAAAAGAATTAGAAGGAGACTTGGTAATGTAGGGGATTATGAGCTGGGATGCTAACCGCAAGGTCAACTGTTCAAATTTGCCAGTTGCTCTGTGGGAGAAAGATGAAGCTTTCTGCTTCCATAAAGATTTACAACCTCGGAAAAACAGGGTCACTATGCATATGAACCGACTCAGTGACACACAACCACAACTGCCAGAGAATAAATGCAGAAAGCCTGGGCCTAACTACAGCTTGCCATTTACCAACTTTATGTTTCTTCAGTTCCCTGAACCTAGACTTTTGTAATAAAATGGGAGAAAACAACAGCATCCACTATAAAGGTGGTGTGAAAAGCAAATGATTCAATGCACAATGCATGCAAAGCATTTAGGGGAGTCCTGGTAAGGTGCTGTAGAATAAAAACTGGACTGCTAATTGCAAGGTCAGCAGTTCAAACCCACTAGCCGCTCCTCGAAAACTCGGTACAGGGTTGCTATGAGTTGAAACTGACTCAAAGGCACTTGATAACAATAACAAAGGATTTAGGACAGTGAATGCATGCACACAAGTGTGTGTGTGTTCATGCATGTGCATGCTAGCCATCAAAACATTCGAGAGAAATTTCTTTAATAAAACTTACCAAAGGGGAAATTCAGAATTAAACACCTCATGTGGCTTCATTGAGATATCTCATAAATTATCCTAAGTGGTTGAGGCAGATACGGGCGTTGGTAGTTATACACAGTGATGGCAGTGGCAGCAAGTGGTCAGCAAAAACCTACTTTAGAAAGTAATATTTAAAATGAGTGCAATCTGAAACATGATCGGGATTAGTTAAGAAAAGAAGTGGGTGAAGTATACTAAGGGAACAGAATGTGCTAAGGCCCTGGAAGTATCACAAATTCAACAAATTGTAAGATCAGTGAATGAAGGAATGAATGGGGAATTGGAGGAACTGTAAATGGAGAGGTAATCCTTCCGTTCACTTAAAGAGTTTCAATTCCATTTATCCTGAGGGCAAAGAAAAGCCTTTGAAGGCTTTTTTTTTTTTTTTTTTTAGTAACTATTTTATTGTGAAGCATATGCTAGCTTACATGGGACAACATTAGCTTTACATTCATCCTATTGTATATTGTTACATTGACATGGTTACAATCCCTCCATGCATCATCAACCAACCAATGGGTATACCCTGCAAGCCTGCCCCTTGGTCATCAGCACACAGCCTCTCTCCCTGTCTGTGTCTAGAGTTCTGAGCGCGCTCTCTGTCTCCATGTCATTATCTCTGCCTCCATCTCTGGCATCACTGTTTCTCTGGGTAGGGCCCCACACTTCTCTATTCTCCCTTGATGAAGGGTTTTTAAGCAGGAAAAAGACATGATCCATAACCAAACCATCATAATTGTTTAAATTTAAGCTAAAAGCACTGGGGAGAACAAACAAGATGGCAGATCGGGTGGAAGTGCAGTAAAGGAGCTCTGTCAGCAACAACACAGAATATCCAACCAAGCAGGCTCAGAGGATGGTCCCTGAACTCTGAACCACATATAAAGGAATATTTAGAAGGTTGGAAGGCTTACAGTTGGTGGAATTTGTGGCAGAAGCAAGAAATCCATTGCTTTCTAATTCAAGACTCTCAGCTTCTCGAGGAGGCGCCATCTTCGGTGAGATGGGGTTGGGGAGGGGGAAGGATCAGAGAGGCCACAGACGCCTGGCAGAACCGCAGAGATAAAGGTGTGGACATTCTTCTCTTTTGGTACCTGTTCCTTGATCCCTTGCTGTCTGTGCACCTCAATTTGGGTGACTATAGGAGTGCCTGAGCTAGTGGGCACCACATCCCCACCCTCGGAGGGTTCTACTACGCATGCGCACAGATCTCCTTTAAATTTAAAGAGACAGTTTCCAATTAAGACCAAATGGCCACAGCTGTCCCTGACCTGTTTACAACTAGAAAAAAGGCCTTAACAGGGATTGTGGAGTGGGACAAGCAGACAAAAAAGGAAATAGGCTGAAAATTAAATCCTAAATTACGTCAAAACGACCAACAGTGGCATCTTGAAATTTCTCAAGAAGAGTGAAAAGAGAAGCACATTTCCTGATCACATCTACCTGGAGGCAATCAGAAAGAATAAAAAAACACCAAAATACATACCCATCAGAGTATTAACGCCAAAGATAACCCCAGAAGATGTCCAAAACACAGAAGCAGATGACCATATCTGCACTTGTCCAGAAATGAGATAAAGTGACTGAGACAAATAAGCTGGAAGTATACCTATGCTCCATACTGGAAGATGGTAGGCTTTGGAAATGCCTGAGAAGGAATTCAGAAAAATGATTATAAAATGTATCAAAACACTATACAATGGAGTTGAGAAAAATAAGGAAGAAGTCAGGAAAGCACTACAGGAACAATCAAGTAAGATAGATACAGCATTAGAAACAATTCAAAACCTACAGAAAGAGGTCCAAATGATTAATAATAGAATATCAGAAATGGACAATACACTGAAAGAGCAAAGGAATAGAACTGAAGAGAAAGACGCTAGAACTAGTGACCTAGAAGATAAATCTATCAACACTACTAAGATAGAAGAACAAATACAAAACAGGATAAAAAAATCTGAAGAAGGCCTAAGATTCATGTTGGATAACATGAAGAGGAATAACATAAGAATTACTGGCATTCCAGAACAGGAACAATCACACAAGTAAACAGAGGAGATAGTTGAAGAGCTTCTGGAAGAAAATTTTCCTAACATCATGAAAAGTGAAAAGATAAGCATTCAAGAAGCTCAATGAACCCTAGGATGGATAGACCCTAGAAGACAATCACCAAGGCATATAATAATCAAGCTCTCCAAAATCAAAGATAAAGACAGGATCTTGAAAGCAGCTAGGGAAAAAAAATATACAAAGGCAAGCAATTCAGATTAAGCCCAGATTTCTCAACAGAAACCATGCAGGCAAGAAGGCAATGGGATGACATATATAAAACCCTGAAAGAAAAAAACTGCCACCCAAAAATCCTCTACCCAGCAAAGCTGTCAATCAAATATGATGGTGTAATAAAAACATTCCAGAATAAACAGAAGTTAAGGGATTTTGCCAAAGCCAACCCTGCTATGAAAAACATCCTAAAGGAAGTTCTGTAGATTCAGAACCAACAAGAACAGACAACAACTACAGAATGACGTACATGGCAGCATCAACCTGAACTCAGTAGAAAAATGAGAGTCAAGAACAGAATAAAATTGTAAGAACAGAGGATCTGGGAGGTCAGTCTATGTTCAAAACAATTA
>NW_006408564.1:12420848-12427252 GCF_000296735.1 Chrysochloris asiatica
GAAAGAAAGAGTCCCCACTGAATAGCTGTCATCTTGTCTACTTGGGTCTGGTGAAAAGAGATGGGGATAAGATTTGTAAGATTCAATAATGAATAGCTGTTATCATGACTAATCACGACTGTCACAATTGTAAAGGTAGAAGTTTTGTAACAAAAAAAGGGGAGTGGTTAATGTTACAGTCCAGAAACAGAGGATCCTAGGACCATCAAGAGAGGAACGCACAAGCAGAGTAGGGGACCTTATCCAGAAAGCACAGCCAGAGATGGGGGCATGAGAGGGGGAGTGGCTGACGACTCTAGATTCATGGACTAAGAAGAGAAGGACTAAGAGCTGGTGGCCAGGAGCAGACTTGCAGAATGTGCCCTTTGGAGATGTAAATTATTATATATGCCTGAGTGGGTTTTTTTTGTTGTTGTTGTTTGTGTGTTTTTTTAAAAAGCTGAAGTGGATAGAGAAAAAATACTGTTAACTGATGGTACACGGAGGGAATTATAATCAATGTAATGAAACAAGGTATATGATTTGTTGCATGTAAAACTGATGATATGCCCTGTAAACTTTCACTTAATCCACAATAAAAACCTTAAAAAAAAAAAGAAAAAAGTCAAGGACTGTAAAAAAAAAAAGCACTGGGGAGCCATTGGAGAGTTTTGAGCAAAGGAATTAACAAGAAAATGTGTCTCCAGCTTGATTTTTGTTATTTTACATTCTGAATGCTTAAGATGAGTTTGCTGTTTAATTGTTTATAAAACAATTACACACACATTTTCCTAGTATTAACAGCATAGGTACATATTTGATAACTCATTCATTTTCAAAGCCATTTATTGAGTACCTAATGTATACCTGGGACTTCCCTTTGAGTGGATTAGGAGGGGCAGACTCACAAGTAAGCAAAAATTTGAGAGGCACAGTATATTTCTGAAAAATAGGCAAAATTCCAAAGGTGCATCGGGGCAGAAGATAACAGATAAAACACATTCCAGTATGAAAGGAGAGTACAACACATGGGGAATGTTGACACAATTATCAGCAGAATTTACTCAGCACCTACTATGTGCTATTATTGTATAAGTATGGGTGATACAGTAGCGACAAACAAATCGATTTTACCTGCTGCCAGAAAGCTTACTTTCTAATGGAAAAGACAAAAATATAACTAGAGAACAAGTATTCAAAAATGTTTTCATACAATGCTAACTGTAAAAAAAAAAAAAAAATTAAACTAGGTGGTATGACAGAGGGGTCAGATAGGTAGATTGAGGACCACTTTAGAGAGGTTAAGTGGAAGAGGTGACATCTCAGGTAAGATCTGAATGGCAAGAAGAAAGTAGCCAAAGAGCAGGAGGGGGACTAGTGTAAAAGCTCTAAGGTAGGAATAAGGTAGACATGTTCAAACAAAATGTTTGTTTGAAGGAGGCTAGTGTAAAAGCTAGTCTAAAAAAAAAGCTACTAGTGTAAAAGCTCCGCAGAAGGAGACTAGTGTAAAAGCTCTAAGGTAGGAATAAGGTAGACATGTTCAAACAAAAAGGGTGGGTCCAGGTGACAAAGGATCGTTAGAGATAGTAGGACATAAGGTCAAAGACAGGGGCTGTCAAGGAAGAGTGCTGTTACGGATACTTTTTGAATTTTGGTGCAGCAGCTGGTTCAATAGTCTTGCCACATACTGAGATGGGAAAAATTAAGAGAAGAAAGAGAATTGTGATTTTCTGATAGGAACATGCAAAGGTTTGAGATTAGACCTCAGAGGAGAATATGAGTATGTTATGAAAGAAATTGTAAGCAAAATAAAAAAATAAAAATAAAATAAAATAAACAAATCAGAACTAAGTTATATGTCCACCCAAAGTTACACATATACAAAGACCCTCCATTTGAAGGACAGTTACATTATACTTTCCCAAAAGGTGATATAATGCCACAGCAACTAACTTCGCTGACTTTTCAGGAAACAAACATGTGCTTGCAAATCCCACTGTCAATAGTATTCTTATTTGTTTCTGGTAATAAGATGTGAGAGCTGTAACACACCAACCTCTTCTTCTGGGTCTGTAGCAGCTAGCTGAAACTCTCCAAGCCTCACTGCCTCTCTGTCAAGTGGGAATGGTAAGACAGCTACTTCCCAGGCCTGGCGTGAGGGCAGAGGGCAGTGAGCTAGGGAACACTCTTAGAACAGGGCTCTAGCTCAGCGTAAAACCTAAAAAAATGTAACAACTTTGAAAAGTGCAGATAGCATTAGGCTGATGATTATGAGTGGATGAGAAAGAACAACAGAGAAATGAAAAGCAGCAGCTCCTTCATTTAAAAAGTCTAAGAGTGGCGATAAAATACATTTAATTAAAAACCTCTCTGCTGAGAATAGACAGGCTTCAAATGCTTGTGTAAATTGTAACTGAATCTCATGCAAATATCTTTGCGACATGATAGCTTTTGAAATGACATCATGACTTTTAAAATGTCAAATCACTGTGGATGTCAAATGCCACCCCCAGAATAATATATTTATGAGTTGTCCAGTTGATGTCAAATCTGAGCAATCAAGTTTAATGTAAAAGGTTCATTCCTTGCACTTGGCAGGAAAATTGCCTCTCATGTGTAAGATCTTTCCTTTGTCATCAGAAATTCCTCATGCCCACAGAGACCCAAGTCAGCCAAGTCCACTTGGGACAGTGCTGGAAGAGAGAAAACATGTTCTCTGCCTAACACTAACTTTTCCAACTCAGCCCCAGGTCAAGCCAAGGCATCACAGTGCAATAATGGTAATTTAATAATGTAGTCTGTCACACTCTGCCCACAGTAGAAAGCCCAGGAAAATAAATGAGGCTTGCAAGCCAAACAGGGAAACTTCTCCAGGCAGCGCCTGCAGCAGGAAGATACCTGGTGAAAAAAAATACCCGCTCATCTCCGTTCATTATGCAAGAGGGAAAGGCTTAAAACGTAGTCCACAAAGGTGACCCTCCTGAATAGAAATAAATAAATAAGCTCACCAGCCACGGCAGGTTGTCTGAAAACAATTTGGAAGGGCCACCCATAGATTATCTATGGCGATGCAGTTTTAAGTTTCGTCAGATGTCAAGGAAGGTAATTATTCTTGACTTACATGGGCACAAATTGGCCTCCTTGCCTTCATCTTCCCATGTGTGCACCGAGCACAGAAACTGTCATTAAACTCAGCAGTTTTTTCTTTCTTTTTTTTTTTTTTTACCATAAAAAGAAATGAAAATGTACTCTGGGTACTTAGCCAATCAGTCCAGTGTTAGGTGGGGATCCATTATCTTCTATCTTCACATTTTTTGCCACCTCATATTACTCACACAAAAAAATCTTCAGAAATTCTTTCAGATAAAGGCATGGGATGTCTAGGAGGTACTCAATTTTAGGAAGGAGATACTGTTTTTTGTAAGAGAAGAGTAACATTTGAAACTTGTAGCATTCTTTTTTAAATTTCCCTAAATGGTTGCCTGCTCACAATTTCAAAACTGACCTGCGTGTGACTGAAGTTTGGTTTACCTGATCCTGTTACTTTCAGGGTAAGCTAACAGTCATTTCCCTCCTCTCCGGCTACCGTTAATACTAGCATTGCTAACAATAAGATAGCACAAGCGTTTCTCCATCTTTATAGAAAAAATCTGACAGGTAAACTCTCTGCCACCTTCTATAACTTCTGGAAGCAGTGATGAGATGTCAGAGGCGGAGCAGTTCATTAAAATTGTGGAATTCATTTTGCATTCACTCACAGTCAATAAATGTGCAATTAGAGACACCTTTCCACACATGATGCAACTAGTCTAAGACATACTGTTGAATAACACTTGGTCATTAAAATTCAAAAACCATTAACATTAACTGAATATTCAATAAACACCTTACTTCATCAGCCATAAAGCTCCTTTAGCTCAACTAGTGTGCCAGATTTGATATTCAAATCCATTAGGAATATGCTTTTTTTTTTTTTTTTTTACCTAGTAATAAACCAAGAAACAGGTCTATAATCTGTAAGTAATTTATCGGAATAAAAACTGCCCGAAGAGCTTACACAGGCTTATTTGAGTTATCATCTTCAACAAAATTTCCTCATGCTCTCAAGTGATTCCGTAAATGTTAGAAAAAGAAATGGCATAAGACAGGAATTGTGAGTTCAGACTCTGGAGTCCATTGCTGAGTGTTGAAACCCTACTTCTGTAACTACTTAGAAACCTGCAATCACTTTGCTTTATTTCTCTGAGCCTCAATTTCCTCATCCGCAAAGTAAAGAAAATACAATCCATTCACAGGACCATTGTTAGTATGAAAAGAGATAATGCACGGAAACATTTTAAATAGTGGCATGTACAATAGATGTCAAATGTTGTTTCTTAAATTAATACTCTATTAATTTAACATTTATATTCTTCAAAAGGTGCTGGATGTTTAAGAGCATTCACACACTTCAAATACAGTTGTTTTCTTTACATTATTAATTTAGCCTTCCTTTTTCTACATATGAATCAGACACATGACCTTTCAGGGTTCCTTAGTTCTAAATGCTGCTCATTTCAGAACAGATCTACTTTAAGCAAAGGAAAATTAGAGAGTCAAATTGTCTCAAGAGCTGTCAGCTTCTACCCTTACTTGTTAACTAACTCCATATGAGTCAAACTCTACATCCCAGGGAATGCTCTACTGAGAAAGTTCCAAATTTATATAAGTGTTTACTTGGGGTTTAGGGTATGTTTTTTCAGGTTTATCCCTGGAAGGGCTTGCTAAAGTTGACAGTCCAGGCATTTTATGAAACTTTGCTCAAGGTCAGGATTTTGTAAAAAGCACATAGTAACCACACTGCAATGGCTATTTACTATATTTCCCAGCGGATGCCAAAAATAATGAAAGGACACTTAAATTACTACTTTTGAGGACAGCCAACAGCATGCGGCCTAATTATCCAACTATGTGATAAATTCTATGGATTTTTACCAGAGCACAAGGGTTTGATATGCACAGAATGTGAAACTGCCACTTTACTAGAGTCTGCAGGATTTTCAAGTACACTATACATACATCAGACTACAAAGTCGTTTGAACTGCAAGGTCGGTGGTTCAAGCTCACCAGCTGCTCCTTGGAAACCCTGTACAGGGTCTCTATGGGTTGGAATTGACTTGATGGCACTTAACAATAACAAATACATAAAAACTGGACTCCTGGTGTGGCATTGTAGGATCAGCACCAGAAAGCGAACCACAAGGTAAGCAGTTCAAACCCACCAACTGCTCCTCATAAACCCTATACAGGATCGCTATGAGTCAGAACCGACGCGATGGCACTTAACAACAACAATAAATGTAAGAACCAGGCTGATCAGTGTAAATGTCTCCTTTCCTTTCCAACTAACTTATAAGCAATGATAAATAGGTAGTGTGTCAAGAAGCTAATAGGACCAAAAAACATTGATGAATAAAAGAAAATTCCACTGAGCAAAGTCAACTCCTTCACTTATTCCCATCACAACCTAGAGAGGTAAATCTTATCCTCATTTTATAAGTGAGAAAACCAAAGCTCAGAAAAAGTAACTATCTTGCCAAAGGTGAGGATCTGGATTTCTTCAATTTGCTTCTCCTAATTCAGCAGCAGTCAAGAAATCAAATGACGTATTAGATTAGGCAAATCTGTTGCACAAGACCTTTTTAAAGTGTTGAAGAGCAAAGATAGCACCTTGAAGATTAAGGTGCGCCTGACCCAAGCCATGGTATTTTCAATAACCTCATATGCATGCAAAAGCTGGACAATGAATAAGGAACACCACAGAAAAATTGATGCTTTTGAGTTATGGTGTTGGAAGAGAATATTGAAAGTGCCATGGGCTGCCAAAAGAACCAACAGATCCGTTTTGGAAGAAATGAAGCCCGAGTGCTCCTTGGAGGCCAGGATGGCCAAACTTTATCTCTCATACTTCAGACATATTGTCAATAGGAACCAGTCACTGAAGAAGGATATCATGTTTGGTAAGGTGGAGGGTCATAGAAAAAGAGGACGACCCCCACAATGAGATTGACTGGCCAAGTGGCAGCATCGATGGACTCAAGTGTGGCAACAATAGTGAGGTTGGCTCAGGATCGGGCAGTGTTTCATTCTGCTATGCATAAGGTCGCTATGAGTTGGTACTGACTTGATGGCACCTAACAACAACAACAACAACTCATTCTTCACCTTAGTTTGTGCTGCTGGTGCCTTGCCCTCAACAGATTTCTACAGATTGTACTGCTCAGCTCCTGTGCACACTAAGATAGGACAATGGCAGGCAACATCAGAGAATCAGAGGGTGGGCAGAAAGAGTTTAGGGCACTTGTTCTCTGCTCCCCTTCATCCCAGCACACATGTAGGTTTTGATAGGTACCCATGTTCCTGAAACTATGACTATATGTATATG
>NW_006408564.1:12427352-12435949 GCF_000296735.1 Chrysochloris asiatica
CTATGATTGTACACAGAGAGAGAGCGAGAGAGAGAAAGAGAGGAGAGAGAGACACTCCTAGTGTGGCCCTGGACTGCAAACCATAAGTTCAGCAGTTCAAACCCACCAGCTGCTCCTCAGAAACATTATACGGGGTTGCTATGAGTCAGAACTGACTTGACAACAATTAATAACTACAACAAATATATATATATTATATATAATTAAAATGTATATATATAATATAGAATATAATATAATAACACACACACACACATACATATATATAGTGTCCTGGTGTGGCGCTGTGGGTTAATGCGTCAGACTGCAAAGCTGTTTGAACTACAAGGTTGGTGGTTCAAGCTCTCCTTGGAAACCCTACACAGGGTCGCTATGGGTCACAACTGAGTCGATGGCACTTAACAAGAACAATATATAACCTTATACAGGGTCGGAAGAGACTCAATAGCACTTAAACAACAACATATATATATATGTGTGTGTATATGTGTACGTGTGTGTGTGTGTATATATATATATATATATATATATATTGCTGTGGATTAATGTACTTGACTGCAATGTTGGTTAGAGCCACAAGGTTGGCAGTTTAAGCTCAGCAGTTGCAATATATATGCTGTTGTTGTTTTTGTGAAGTGCCATCGAGTTGATTCTGACCCATACCAACCCTGTATAGGATTTCCAAGGAGCAGCTGGTGAGCTTAAACCGTCAACCTTTCAGTTCAAATGGATTTGCAGTCTTTGGCACTGTGGGTTAATGCGCCACACCAGGACTCGTAAGAAATATATATAGGAGCTTCAAAAAGTTTGTGGAAACTGGAATTGAAAGATAATGACATTTTTCCACAAACTTTTTTGAAGCCCTCTTGGGTGTGTATATGCACACACACACACACACACACACACACACAAAACCCCAGAACGACACAGTCATTGCGTCACTTCTGACTCACAGCAACCCTAGAGGGTAGGGTACAATGGTTCCCTAGGGTGTCTGAGACTAGAAATATTTATTGGAACAAATCTCCCAAGAAAGTGGGTTTGAATCACCAACCTTGCTGTTAGCATTCCAATGCTTAACCCACTAGACCAGGAAGGCTTCTATATGTATATGTTGTATATAAACATTGCACTAATAACCATAGACTAACCCACCAGTTATTCTGGGAGAAAGAAGAAGTTGTCTGCTCCCTTAAAATTTATAGTCTTGGCAACCCTGTACTGGGTCAGGTGAGTTTGGTATACGTATACACACACACAGAGCTCCACAGACAGAGTTCTGGGGATTCTGCTCTCTCCCTCTGCACCTTCAGGCTTCTGAGTGCTAATAGCTTTCCACAGCTGCTTCCCTGTCATTTTTACTTCCCTTAACTCTACCCACTGAGTCAGTGGTTGCTCAGTGGTAGAATTCTCTCTTTCTGTACATGAGACCCAGGTTTGACTCTTGGCCAATGCACCTCATGTGCTCTGATACTGAACTGGTTTTAGCAGAGATTCCAGACTAGCACAGACTGGGGGAAAAAGTGAGGTGATCTACTTCTGAATATCAACCAATGAAAACCGTGTGGATCACAATGGACCAATCCACAACTGATCATAAGGATGGTACAGGACAAGGCAGCATTGCGTTCCACTGTACATGGAGTGACTATGAGTTGAGGTCTAATTAGATGGCAGTGAACAAGTGTCCCCCGCCACTGCTGTCCATATTCCCTCATTAACCTCTCCTGTAGTCCCTCAGTGGGTAGTGTGGCCTCGAGCAATTGAAGCATTTCTCTCTCTAGTTTCTCCTCTATCATCCACCTGCCATCGGCCACCCTGACTATCCTACGTACCCAACGTCTCTTCCTGAGATGTCACAAGACAGTCCCCTCCATCAAATGCCCCACATAAGCTAAAGTATGCCAGATAAGACTACCATTCCTCTTAGGAAGCATTCTCGCTTTCAAATCCATACCTTTCTCTCAAACAACAATAACATTTCTGAATATGTTCTGGCTCCCCAACCCCACTCCCCTGTTTCTTCTCAGTAACCCGCCCCCTCACTCCTTAGAGCTCTCACTGTAAGCTAGTCTGAATAGGCCTACCTTCAAATCATTGCTCCTTTGATTTTTTCCATCATTAACTACATAAACATTGTCATACATTTATTCATGAATTCATTCAACAATATTTACTGAGCTGCCATCAGGATCTACTAGGATGTACTGATCCTACCTTGACTTCTGGTGTGGTGCTGGAGGATCAGCATTGGATCGCCAACCACAAGATTGGCAGTTCAAACCCATCAGATGCTCTTCGGAAACCCTATACAGTGTCACTATGAGTGGAAACTGACTTGACAGCACTTAACACCACTATATACTAGGCACTCTGTCAATATACTGAAAGGATGCTAGTGAGGCTCACATGCTCCATATACTTCGTGTCTCTTCTTTTCTTTCCCAAACTAAACACTAAATATCAGGATTCCCGAAATTCAGAGACCACAGCCCTCCACAAATCTTTGGACAGTGCAAGATATATGATGGATTCTCGACAATGGATGCATAAAACAACGTGATGCAGCTAAGCCATCTAAGGGGTCCTGGTGTAGCACTGGACCACAAGGTTGGTTTGAACCACAAGGCTGAAAGTTCAAATTCACCACTCACTCCTTATAAACCCTATACAGGCTTGCTATGAGTTGGAACCAACTCGAAGACACTTAACAGCCAGCCATCTAAAGTCTCCTCTAGCCCAGAACAGAAGTTCCCAAGCCTGAAACTTATTCTCAGTAACTTGCTGAGCACACCATTACAATGTTGCTCATTAAATTCAGAACTAAGAACAATGGTAACATCTGGGTTTGGTAAAAGTGAGGCGAAACAAACATTCTCATAAACCGCTGGTGTGAATCAGTGCCAACTTTATAGGTGGAAATTTGCTTAAATACCATAAGGAAGTCTATGGAACAACTGTTTGGCTTCCAAAAACAAATCCTATGAGCATAATTACGAAGTGAGTACAAAGATATTGTTGCAAGTATATTCATGGGTAACTTGTTTTTGTTATTTTTAATTTTTTTGTGTGTGTGTTTTTCTAATTAAAGTACTGCTATTAAAAAAACAGAGTCCTGGTGTGGCACTGTGGGTTAATGCATCAGACTGAAAAGCTGTTTGAACTGCAAGGTTGGCGGTTCAAGCTCACCAGCTGCTCTTTGGAAACCCTATACAGTGTCACTGTGGGTCAGAAGTGACTCTATGGCACTGAACAACAACAACAACAACAAAAAAATATTCATCAGTGATTTGTAATTAAAACAAAAATAAAAGATAATAATGGAACTGTACAGTAATAGGGGATTCGGCTAATCAATCAAGGCATATCCATAAATTGAAATATTATACATTAAGAAAAAACACTATCACATTAAATATATCACACTATATTATTAACTAAAGAGGAAGATGCAAAGTTGTGCATAAAATAACTCAGTTTTTCTTTTTAAATTTTAATTATGTGTAAAGAAAAAGGTGTAAGATACTACTGTACAAGAGAAATATAATACAAGGAATTTTATAGTTTCTAATAGCCACATTTAAAAACTTTAAAAGGAACTGGTGAAAATCATTCAATGATGTACTTAATTTAATCTGTATTTAAATATTAATACATGCTGTTACTGTTGTTAAGTGCCGTCAGGTCAGTTTCGACCCATAGCGACCCTGTATAGGTTTTTCACGGAGCGGCTGGTGGCTTGAACTGCCAATCTTGTGGTTCAAATCAACTTTGCAATCCAGTGAATTAACCCACAGTGCGATATCAGGAATCCCTTTTTTTAATGTTGTTGTTAAGTTCCATCGAGTCTATTCCAACCCATAGTGACTCTGTATAGGGTTTCTGAGGAGCAGCTGGTGAGCTTGAACTACTGACTTTGCAGTTCAAACGGCTTTGCAGTCTGGTGCATTAATCCATAGTACCACACTAGGACAGCAAATAAATAATGAGATAATTTAGATTCTTTCCATACTAAAAAGTCTTCAAAATCCTGTGTATATTTTACACTTTCCCACCCAGTTAATTTTGACTCCTGACAGCCTCGAGTATTACTGAGTAGAACTGTATTCCACAGGATTTTTGAAACAGTCATCTTTTACAACTAGATCACCCAGGCTTTCTCCTGAAATACTTCTGGGTAAACTCAAACTGCCAAGTTTTCACTCAGTAGTCAAGGACTTAACCATTTGCACTACCCAGAAATTGTACATTTATACCTCATCTCAATTTGGACTTAGGGTATCCAAAATGCTCAAGAGTCACATGTAGCTACTGCTTACCAAATAGCACAGCACAGGCAAGCTTTAAAAGCAGGTATGGAAAGTAGGAATTTGGATGATTTTCTACTTCCTTTTTCTTTTTTTTATAATTATAATTTATAATTTTACTATCGACTTACACTGCTTTTATAATAATAAACTGGCTGTGTGCTGTGGAGTCAGTTCCGACTCATAGAGACCCTGTACAGGGTTTCCGAGGCTGTAAATCCTTACAGGAGCAGAACGCCTCATCTTTCTCCCGCGGAACAGCTGGTAGTTTCGAACTGCTGACCTTGCGGTTCGCAGCCCGATTCGTAATCACCACACTACCAGAGCAATAATAAAGTAGCTATGTCTAAATAATAAGAACAGATTTTTTTTTTTTTTTTTCTGTCTCTGGAACATTTTTTGGTTCATCTACTCTGCAGTTCACAGATGACCTGCTTCCTAGAACTAGAAAAATGTCCTCCTTTCTTCCCTTCCCTTTACATTTTCTTTGGCCAGATCCTGAGGTTCAGCCCTCAGGCATGTGAGTAAAGATTAAACAGTGCTGTTCATCAGAAACACTGCTACACCAGCGTCTGCTCTCCAGAGGCACAACCTGGAATCTATAAGGATTCACGACACTATTTTAGCATCTCTCACGGGCTTGTCTTCTACATGTATCATAAACTGCTCCATGTGGGGTTAAATAAGTATATATGGTAGTGATGCCAAGTCTTAATCTCCAACTTGTCATCAGACGGTAGACACTGATTGGTGCTTCAGCAATCTGCAATGAACCTACTGAGAGAAATCTTAACCAGAAAGAAATAAGTATGTCAGTTATCCAGGCGAAGCTGGGAGAGGTGACACTGGGGCTATCCAATCCTTTGTAATACCAAGAGAAATAGAAACCAAAAAGGAGAGAAATTAAAGGGTGAATGTGTTGAATCCGATTTGTGTACAGTTCTACTAAGAAGTGTGTGTGTGTGTGGGGGGGGGGGGGAATCACTGGATCCTGTGTGCTGGAGGCTGAAAGAAACAAGGGGACTGATTTTACAGAAGCACACCAGACTAAGAACTCAGAAGACATTGAAATAGCTCTACCTGAAACAACCACTGTAGAAAACTGAGACACTGCATCTGCAGGGGCCACCGGTTAGATGGTTATGCCACTGGAAGTGAGCAAAAACAAGAATTTACTGGAGGGGAGGTGAGGATACATAACAGTTTGTAAGCTAAGAGTTAAACAGTTCTTAAGTAATTTATCTGGTAATCCTCACAATTACTTAGAATATGATATAGCTATTTTTGTTGTTATATGCCACCAAAATGTTTCCAACTCATAGCAACCCTGTATACAATTTCCAAGGAAGGGTTAGTGATGTTGATTGTAAGTGCCACCAAATCAGTTAGTTTCATCAAGCTACCCCATGTACAACAGAATGAAACACTGCCCGATCCTACATTAGCCTCACAATTGTTGCTGTTTGAGCCCATTGTTGTAGTCACTCAATTCATCTCAATGAGGGTCTTCCTCTTTTTCACTGATCATTTCATTGATTTTTTCAAACCTATACTGGTGTGGCATTGCAGGTTAATATACTGGATTGCAAAGTTGGTTTGAACCACATGAACGGTGGTTCAAGTTCACCAACTGCTCCTCGGAAACCCTATACAGGGCCACTATGAATAGGAACCGACTCAACGGTACTTAACAACCACCACCAACAATACCATAACTCCATGGCATCAATTCTTATGGTCCTCCATATTCATTGTCCAGTTGACACATACAAATGAAGTGATTCAAAATACCATGTCTTGGGTCAAGCATACTTTAGTGACATCTTTGCTGGTCTTTTGCCAGCAATTTGCCCAGTGCAATACATCATTTGATTTCTTGACAGCTATTCCCACGGTCTCAAGTGTGGCAATAATTATGAGGTTGGCCCAGGAATGGGCAGCATTTCATTCTATTGTGCATAAGGTCGCTATGAGTTGGTACCGACTCGATGGCACCGAACAACAACAACAACTTCTATGGGTGTTGATTGTTGAGTCAAATAAAATGAAAGCCTTAACAACTTCAGTCTTTTTTCTGTTTATCGAGATGTTGTTGATTAGTCCAGATATGAGGGTTTTGTTTTCTGTTTGTTAAAGTATAATCCATATTGAAGCTTTAGTCTTCTACATGTATCAGAAAGTGCTACAAGTCCTCTTCAATTTTAGCAAGTTTGTGCCATCTGTATGTCTTGTTAATGGATCTTCCTCTAATCTGGATCCCTTGTTTCTCTTCATATAGTCCAGCTTCTGAGAATATTTGCTCAGCACACAGAATGAATAAGTAAGGTAAAAGTATACAACACTGACACACAGCTTTCCTGATTTTAAACCATGCAGTATCTTGTTGTTCAGTTGAAACACCTTCCTCTAAGTATTACACAGGCTTTACCTGAACATTTGTGTCCTGGAATTCCCACTTTTAGCAATGTTATCCATAGTTATGACCTACACAGTTCAGTGCCCTTGTATAGTCAATTAAACACAAGTAAATATCATCCTGGTGTTTTCTCCTTTCAGCCAAGATCCATTTGACATCAGCAATGGCATTCTTTACCGTACATCCTTTTTAATCCACCTTGAATTTCTGGCAGTTTCCTATTGTTGGACTGCTGCAACCATTTTAAAATTATCTTCAGCATAACATTTGTGTCATATTAATTATAATATTTGATAATTTCCTCATCCATTGGGCCACCTTTTTATTTTCTTTTAAAAATAGGCACATATATGGTTCTCTGCCAGTCAGTTGGCCAGGTAGTTGTCCTTCAAATTCTTTGTCATAGATGCAAGAGGACTTCCATTGTTGCATCAGTTTGTTGAAACAATTCAGCTGGTATTCTGTAGATTTCTGGAAGCTTCTTTGCACTAAGGCCCTTAGTGCAGCTTGGACTTCTTCATTCAGTACATCAGTTCTTTATGATACGAAATTTCCTGAAACGGATGAACACCAAGCAATAATTTTTGGTGTATGACTACGTATTCCCTCAATATCTTTTTGATACTTCCTGCATTGTTCAAATTTTTTCCTATTCTTGTTGCTGTTGTTAAGTGCCATCGAGTCATTTCTAACTCAAAGCAACCCTGTATAAGATTTCCAAGAAGTACTGGTAGGTTTGAACCACTAACCCTACAGTTAGCAGTCAAGTGCTTATCCTTCAATATTGCAGCTTAAGGCTTGAATCTTTTTCTTCAGGTCTTTCACATTGAGAAATACCAAGTGTATTCTTTTCTTTTAAGTTTCTAATGTGGATTTTTGCATATTTCATTATAATACTTTACTTGTCCTGTTGAAATTGCCTTTGAAATCTTCTGTCAACTCTTTTATTTCATCACTTCTTCCTTTCAACTTTAGCTACTCTACATTCCAGAGCAAGGCTCAGAGTTTCTTCTGGCATCGCTTTTTATCATTATACTTTTCTGTGTACTTAATGACCTTTTGTGTTTTTTAGGTCATCCCACAACTCATCTGGCCTTGTTTCTTTAGTATTCAATGTGTTAAGTATATTCTTGAGCTGGTCTCACAAGGCAGTAGGATATACTCATGGTCATACTGTGGCTCTTGTGGACTTCTTATATTCTTCAGCTTCAACTTGCACCTGTGTATGAGCAATTGATGATCTGTGCCACAGTTGAGCCCTGGCCTTCTTCTGACTGGAGCTATCACCACAGCTATTTCTTTCCATATATAAAGCCAGTGAGTTCAAACCATTAACCTTGCTGTTCAAACAGACCATTTGACCTAGTGCTTATCCTACAGTGCCATACCACAACTACGTGTATGTGTGTGTGTGTGTATATATATAATATTTTGGCACTGTGGCATAATTCACTGGACTATAAAGTTGGTTTGAACTGCAAGGTCAACAGTTCAAATTGTCTGCTCATGGAAATTCTGCACATGTTTGATATGACTCGGAACTGACTTGACGGCACTTAACAACAAGTACCGTCGAGTCGGTTCTGACCCATAGCGACCCTATATATATATATATATATGGTAGCGTAGTGGTAATGAATCGGGCTGTGAGCCGCAGTTCAGCAATTTGAAACTACCAGCTGCTCCACGGAAGAAAGATGAGGTGTTCTACTCTCGTAAAGATTTACAGCCTCGGAAACCCTGTACAGGGTCACTATGAGTCGGAACCGACTCCATGACACACAACAAAAACAAAACAAAATAAAACAAAAAAATATATATGGTAGATCGGGTAGATGTGCAGTGAGGAGTTGCATCAGCAACAACACAGAATA
>NW_006408564.1:12440934-12442294 GCF_000296735.1 Chrysochloris asiatica
AATGACATCTGTGTATTCTTTCCTAAATTCAGAATGTAAAATTGTGATGGGTGTTCTAAACAATAGGTAAATGGGATGCCATAATTTTTATCCAAGATACAGAAATGAAACCAATAACAGAAATATACAGGGTACTAAGGAGTTCTGGCGTGGCATTGTGGGTTAACACACCAGACTGCAAAGTCATTAGAACTGCAAGGTCAGCAGTTCAAACTCAAAAGTTGCTCTTTGGAAAACCTATAGAGGGTCACTATGTGTCGGAACCAACTTGATGGTGCTTAACAACAACAAGGAGTCCAGGAATCCTGGTATGGCGCTGTAGTATAAAGTAAGGTCAGTTTGAACCATAAAGTCGGCAGTTCAAAAACACCAGCTGTTCCTCAGAAACCCTATGCAGTGCTGCTATGAGTTGGAACCAACTTGACGATGCTTAAGAACACAACAACAAAGAGTCTCTGTGACAATGTGGTGATGTGAGATACACATTGGACTGCCAGTCCCATAGCAGTTCAAACCCAGCAGTTTCTCCTCAGAAACCCTATGCAGGGTTGCTACATGTGGGAACTGATTCATTCAAACAGAACAACAACAGCAAACTTCAGTTTATTTGGAAGAACTATCAGGGTCTAGTGGCACATAACCACCACCACCACCACCACCGTCATGGTCTAAAATGACTACAAACCAGCACACTGCCCCCCAAGCATTGACCTTGCCTGAGTTATGACTGCAGATCTTAAGGGTGGATCACCTAGATGACTTCTCAAATTTCTTCCAGCTTTCAGACACCATGATTTCATCTTTTTAAGCATTTGCACAGAGAAGAATCAATGTTTACACGAAGAGAGGAGCCCAGCAAAACTGCTTCTGAAAGTGCTCCACAGCATACCACTGATCACTGCTGTTTCATCCTGTAAGCTTCCTGAGGACAAGGACTAACAGCACTGACCATTGCTGAATCATGAATGCAAGGCACACAACACGTAATGAATGTCTCCTAAAGGAACAAATTTATAAGGAGCTTTGGTAGCACAGTGGTTATGAATCGGGCTGCTAATTCATGGTCAGCAGTTTGAAACTACCAGCTGTTCCATGGGAGAAAGATGAGGCGTTCTGCTCCCGTAAAGATTTACAGCCTTGGAAACTCTATGTGGGGTCACTATGAGTTGGAACTGACACCACAGCATATAACAAGAACAATAAACGAACAAATAAATACAGTGCTACACCCTATAGCAGTGCAAAAAGGCTCGCGCATATATTCTGTCTTCTACTGTAATAAGTTTCTTAAAAAATTAATGGACATCACCTACCTCCTAATGGCTACTCAGGGTCCCTTGACCAAGCAGGGAGTGATTCA
>NW_006408564.1:12444156-12458604 GCF_000296735.1 Chrysochloris asiatica
CCAGGTGGTGGGAAGGTCAGGTAGATTACTGGATAAAATAGACTATCTCAAAATGGAGGGAAGAACTAATGGAATATAAGGTAACCACAATGGGGTTGGGGTGGGGGGGTTAAAAAAAAATTAATAATTTCCCAAGAAATAAAGTCCTAGTGTGCTGCTGCAGGATAGTGTGCTGGGCCTCAGGGTTGGTTTGAACCACAAGGTGGGCAGTTCAGGCTCACCAACCGCTCCTCAGAAACCCTAGCTGTTAGTTGGAGCCTACCCGATGGCACTTAACAACAAGAATAACAAATATATAATATACTAGAAGCTGTGGGGGGCACTATGACTGCGGGTTGGGCTGCTAACCAGAAGATTGGGGGTTTAAACCCACCAGCCACTCCACAGGAGAAAAATGAGACTGTTTCCAGAAAGATTTACAGTCTCAGAAGCCCTACGGAGCTGTTCTACTCTGTCCTACAGGGTTGTTACGAGTCAAAATTGACTTGAGGGCAGTGGGATATACAGGACAAGGAGTCCTGGTGGCACAGTGGTTAAAGCACTGGGCTGTAAAACAAAAGGACCCACCAGCCACTCCACAGCAGAAAGATGAGGCTGTTTGCTTCTGTAAAGATTATTGTTGTAGATGTTAAGTGCCATTGAATAGATTGTAACTCACCGTTCAGGGTTGTACAGGGTTTCCAAGGCTTCAAATCTTGCAGGAGCAGAAAGCCTCATTTTTCTCCTGTGGAGTGGCTGGCGGGATCGAACCGTGGAGCTTGTGGTTTGCAGTCCAGTGCTTACCATATTCAGTAAAGATTACAACCTTGGAAACCCTATGGGGCAGTTCTACTGTGTTCAATAGGGTTGTTATAAGTTAGATTTAAGTCAATGGCAAATGAGTTTGGTTTTGAATTCATAGTGCATCAATAGTTCCACTTTTAAAAAGCAATTAAGTAATGCAGCAAGACTAAGAATCTATTAACTAAGAGACAACTCCAGGAAGCTGCCCTCTAAGTCATTGTTCATTTACTACCCATTTCTCTTCTCATTTTTAAATTATTTAGCCAGGGAAAAGCAGTTCTTAAAATACAAAATAACTTTAATAGACTATCATATTTTAGCTACCATTTGTAGCCTGATGTAACGTGTTTTTATTAAAAATTTGAGCTATGGTATTCCTTTTGCACTCTGGTAGTATGTATAGTGGTTACCAGTAGGGTTGCTAACCTCAAGGTCAGCAGTTCAAAACTACCAGATGCTCCACAGGAGAAAGATGAGGCTTTCTGCTCCCGTAAAGATTTACAGCCTCAGAAACCCTGTACAGGGTCTTTATGAGTCGGAACCGACTCACAGCACATAACCATGACCACATTCCTTTTGTGAAATGAAGAATACATTGGCACTGATCAATAAAAAGACTGAGGCACTATATATAAAATGTAAAGGGTCTATTCATTGAAAAATCATGAACCATACTTGTGGTGCTGTAGGATAAGCAATCGACTACAAGGTACTTTGAACCACAAGGTCAGCAGTTCAAACTCACCAGAGGCTCTATGGAAACCCTATACAAGGTTACTATGAGTTGGAACCGACTTGATGGTGGGCACTTAACAACAATAACATAGAACTTAGCCAAGTCAGATCTAAGTTAAATAACTGATTTATATTCATTTTTCACCTTTCTGTGTGACTCACCTGATTTTTATTGCATATGTTATTGCCAGTACAGAAAATAACTCACCTTTTCCTAGGCCCAGCATATCTGCTGGTCAAGAATTTACTAAAATTAATTGTCTTTTATATTTATAAATTAACCTCCCCTCCCATCAACATCTAAATATTCAATATAAACATTGGTTGCATGAACTCAAAGGAAAAGGAATCATTTTATTTTTCTTCATATGTTTTTTGTCCTTCAATCCAAAGGATGCAAAGACAAAATATTTTTCTTCTTAACATCATTCCACAACTTCCCGATTCTCGATATTTTTCTTTGATGAGGCCAAAATGCATTCTGTTGACATTTTATTTTTTAAAGTGACTTAACTAAGCCGAGTGATACAAGCAACACTTTATGAATTCAAGTGTTTTCAATTTTCTGACATAAATCTTCCTCAAGACATGTTGTTGTTAAGTGCTGCCCAGTCGGTTCCAACTCCTAGGGATGCTGAACAGGGATTGCAAGTAGCAGTAAGTAGGTTTGAACGGCTGATCTGCAGTTAGCAATCCAGTGCTTATCCTACAGTGTCACACCAGGACTCTTCCTCAAAACACAGGCCCTCATATTTTACACATTGTTTATCTATCACTTTGAGGATTTCTCTAAACAGATAACTCTCATCTCCCAAATCAACAACCCTCCACGTGACAAAAGAACGTGTCTTGAATTCAGATTTTCTTTCACCTCCTTAAAAGAAAAATTACACACATCCTTAAGAGGAAATGTAACTGGTACAGGCCCATCTTAACGCATGAAAAAAGAAGCTCACATATGAGTATTTGGTAGGAACAATCTTTTATTTGAGGCTGTCTTTAGTCAGTAACATTTACCTACTGGGAAAATATTTTCCCTTTAATGAAGTAGTGTCAGACACAGAGGCCTCTTCATTTTCTCTAATGGAGACATGATCATTCTGACTTGTGCTCCAAATGAGGGAGAAATTATCCCTAATGTACAGTCTGAACATTTCTATCCAAACACAGTGAAATGCCATTTTAGAGTTTGATGAGAAAAACACGGGAGCTCACAAAATGTCTGCCGCTCTCTGGTGAAATGGTCCGCTGACTTTCTTCATGCTTACTGTCACCACAAGAAGTACCTGGTGTTAGGGGGATGTCCCACAGTCTCACACAAATGCCAATCCCTGTTGCTGGGGCAAGAGGATTCCAGTGGCACAGCAGGCCTGAGGGAGTCCATTTCTCTACCTGTCCACTCTGGGGCACGGTGCCCTTTTCCACCAGATATTCATGTCATCAAACAAAAACTCCAGGACGAAGTTGAACACCAGCAACAAAAAATGTCTCTTAGGTAGTCGCCTCTCTCAAATGTGTTTCTACCAGGTGACAAGAAGCAATGGGGGGAAACAGAAAAGTGTGGGCTAAAGAGAGAGATACCAAATAACTACAGAACTTTAGAGTTGGGAAGAGACAAAGTTTCAAAGAGCAAAAGCTTCCTACTGTGCAGAAATACAGAATGTTGTCTGGGGAGGCCAGCAGGCCTGACAAAAGATCCTCAATTCCTTAATGAGTTCCTTCACCAGGGCCTGGGGGCCTTGGCCTTGGTTTTGTCTGCATGCACAGTGTGAAATCCATTTCTCACGAGGTGGACATCATTAAACAAGCTCACAAAACCAACATATAAAACCAGAATGTCAAAGTCACAATCTACAGTTTGCAATAAAACTGCTGCCCAGATAACAGAAGGATCCTTTTCGGTAGATATTCCCAATGCAAACCCGAAACCTAATCAGTTAGTAATGGGGTATGTGAGGAATCTGAGCAAGTGGACTCATTTGAACATTAAAAGACATCAAGGGAGATGGAGTCACCAATGGGGAGAGGATATGTAGTGTGCATTGGCTACAGTTCCCTGAATCCACTGCCACGCACAAATGGCTTTGCCAGTTCCACAGAGAATGTCCCTGTCTTCTCCAGAAACGTGAACTTCCACATCTCCATCACTGAGTAACTGCAGTTTGAATGGCAGAATCATTCTTTTTGTTCTCAATAATATGCATCATTTTTATCATTATGAATTAAATGTCTATCGTAACAAAATACAAATAGAAATAGAAAAAAAAATGTTTCTGTTTCTTACACCTACACCTAAGAAATTCTAGGTGGATAACATTTCTATGTATACATGTTATGTGGAACCACATAAAACTTTCATTTTGTAGATTAAAACAAAACAAAAAAAGACTAGTTGGATGTAAGTACTTTTGGAGTCACTGGATTGCTAACTGCAAAGCTGGTTGGTCAAACCTACTATCTGCCCCTTATAAGCCCTATACGGGGTCACTCTGAGTCTGCGGAGGTCAGAGTTGCCTCTATCTTTCTGGCTTCATCACCAATTCTAACACCCACCATTTTCCCCTCCCTCCCACCCCCCACATACACACACACACACACACATGGCACTCTCTATTTTGCAGCTGGGTTCAGGAATTCACTGCATTAGCCACACAGCACTCATAGACCATACTTACAATCATAGGGCTTATTAGGGAAGCTGGCAGGTTATTGCAGTATCAGAAATGTAAAGGATTCTGGACACGACTGAGAAGACGTCTCTTCTCAGTCATGTCCAGAAGCTAGCCTCTCTCTGGCCCTCGGCCACTTGGTCTAGTCTCTGCTCTGCTCAGGCAATGCTACAAAGCTCTTTTACAACTGATTAGAATTGCCCAAAGGGCACTCCACCCTACAGTAAACCTAAACCTGAAGGCTTTCAGCAATATCTGTATGGGCTGGCAAATCTGGCTCCCCAGATTAAGAGCCTGGAGGTACTCCATTCCACAGGTTAGCCTCCTGCCTGAACGCACTCTACCTTACTTGCTCCATGGGCTGGGGAGCTTACTCTTCTGCCTCGTGTTCTGGCTCTTGGTTCTGCTGTTGCCACGGCTCTGCAGCTTCTCTGGTGTCAAACATTTGATTTTGGTCCCTGAATTGAGGCTGTTCAGATAATTCCCTATCACAGGGTCCAAATGATGCATGCCATTCCTAGCTCTTTTTTTCTATGCTTCTGAGATGCTGCTTTTAAAAAAAAAATTTGCCAGCAGGGTAGCAAAATTGACCAATGACTACGTTAGAGTTCTAAGCATTTAAAACCACAGTAAGCCCTGTTAACTATCTCTCATAACTGAGTAACATCATCCAATCAGCATCCTCCTACACATTCTCTTATCCAGACACGTCACAAAAAAGTCATTTGGTAGGAGTTACAAAGACTGGCCCTTTTAGAGTTTTTAATCATTTAGAATGATTCTAAGTGATAGATCTTCATGATCACTAGAATTGTACTAAAGAATATTATTAGAGAAATATGGCTTCATTACTTTTAATGAAATTTATTATAATCTAAGCTATAAAAGGAAACCAATAAAATAAAGTGAGATGACATAAAAATTACTTCCTCTGCAATACTGTATAATAATCTACAATAAACATAAATATAAATGTCCTTAAACATTCAATGTAAAAAATGTTATTAAATAAAAAGATTGAATGAGATTTCATTTACTTTCCTCTCATTTGAAACAACTAAAAATTTTACACTGGATTCTCTTTATTTACAAGTAAGACTCAGCAACTTGGCCAAGTAAAAAACACATTAAAGTTTTTATTGAAAAATAATCATTCAGACCATGTTTTAATTACTATGAATTCCTCATTAATTATATTTTAATCTACATAACTATATACCATATGCTAGAAAACCACCCAAACACAAACTCTACGAGACAGTTTTACTGCGATTACTTTAAGAGGCATTTAAAAGATTTTCTATGGGATAAAGATTAGGTGATTTATCATGGTTTTATGCTCTTTTAATCTGCTCCATCTTTCCATTGTAAAATAAATATTGGTTTTAAAATAAATGGTCTTGCCCAGGTTTTGATGAGAAAAATTGCCCTGTAAATCACAAACTCACTTGTGCCAAACTCTAAGTCCTTTGTTAACTAGCCCATTCTGAGGAAAAATAAGTCAATTTTATAGAACAAAACTAAGAAAGACAATTACTTAAGTACATTACCAATGCTGCAATGTAACTAATTTGAGATACATGCTTCCGCATATACCTTTTCCCTTATTTTCAAAATAAACGCTAGCTGGTGTCAAACTAGTCCTTCAACTGGACTTTTCAAAAAGGCATGTTCTTTTCTACAGTTTTTATTATATTCCCTCCAACTCCTAATGCAAGCTATGTAACTGGAAATAATTACAAGCATAACTTGAGGGCTGCCTGATAGCATCTTTACCACTTTTTTTCCTACTCAGAGGGACAAATCGATTTAACAGTCCTTTCTTAAAATATTGCACAGAGCTCTGAGAAATCTACAACACATTATTTTTCTACAATAAGCACAGTGGTTAAAATATTCTGGAAGATATGAATGGTTTAAGGCAGTGCTTCACACATTATCTGTGGTATAACACTAATTGATTTTATTTTTTTTCATTTCCAATATGTTGTGAGCTGATGATATATTTGTAAAGCACAATAAAAATGCATTTGGAATGCCAAATTGCAATATAAAGTTTCTAAAACAAGTACTTCCCAACAGAAATATAGTGCGAGATATGTACATCATTTTGAACACTCTAGTAACCATGCTACTGAGTTGACATTGTTAAGTGCCATTGAGATGGTTCCAACTCAGAGCAACTCTGTATATGATTTCAAAGGAGCAGCTGGTGGGTTTGAACCACTGAGCTTGTGGTTAGAAGTTCAGTGCTTATCCTATTGTTTTTGTTGTTAAGTGCCGTTGAATTGGTTCCTACCCATAGCGACTCTGTACAGGGTTTCCGAGGCTATAAATCTTTATGGGAGCAGAAAGCCCCATCTTTCTCCCGCAGAACAGCTGGTAGTTTTGAACTGCTGACCTTAAGGTTCGCAGCCTAATTTGTAACCACTACTCTACGTACTGAGCTTATCCTATAGCACCACATTAATATTTTTTTAAAAAGGTAAAAATTAACAGGTAAATCAAATTTAATAGTTTATCTTATATAAATCAATATAGCCATAATTTCATCATTTCAACATGTAACCAATATAAATTTTTTGAGACATTTTAAGCTTTTTATTTAAAATCCAGTGTGTATTGAATATTTACAACACTTCTCAATCCAGCTATGTTGCAAATGCTCAGTAGACACATGGGAACAACAAAAACCCATTGCCTTTGAGCCAATTCCAACTCAAGGCCACAGCACTGAACACTATTCTTAATTTTTGCATGTCTCTTATCATGGATTGGTCTCAAAGACCACACTTGAGAAACAATACCTAAACCACCACTCCCTTCAGAATAGCATCTCTACCGTAGTTCTCTGCCTGATACTTTATAATGGAGAATTCCACTTCATACAAAGTCAACATTTAGAATAAAGAAAACAGCAAATTGATGACTGTGGCTAACTTTATACTTCCTTTCAGGAGTGTAATCACCATTAACAAAGTTGCTCTTAATACTGTTGTTATTGTTGTTGTTACATGCCATTGATCCTGCTTTGACAGTTAGAACAAAATGAAACATTGCCCTGTCCTGCACCACGACAATGTTTGAGACCATTGTTGCAGTCACTGTGTCAATCCATCTCATGACAGGTTTTCCTCTTTTTCAAGAACTCTCCAAGTACTGGTCCCCACTGATGACATTTCCAAAGTATGTAAAAAAAGGCTCACCATTCTTGCTTCTAAGGAGAATTCTGTCTGTACTTCATCTAAAACAGATGTGTTCATTCTCCTGGCAGTCAATGGAATATTTAATATTCTTTGCCAACACCACAATTCAAAGGCATCAATTCTTTTTCAGTCTTTCTTGCTCATTGCCCAGATTTCCCATGCATATGAGAAAATGAAAATACCATGGCTTGGGTAAAGCGCACCTTAGTCTCCAAAGTGATTTTTGCAGGAAATCTGCCAAATACAATACATTGTTGTTGTTTTTTGACTGCTTCTAGCCTGGGTGTTGATTGTAGATCCAAGTAAAATGAAATTCCTGACAACTTTAGTATTTCTGTGTTTATTATGATGCTGCTATAAGTCCAGTTGTGAAGGCTTTGACCTTCATCAGTAAGTGTTTCAAGTCCTCTTGGCTTTCAGCAAGCAAAATTATGTCATCGGCATATTGCAGGATGTCAGTGGGTATTCATCCAACTCTATGCCATGTTCTTCTTCATATAGGCTAGATTCTCACATGATTTGTTCAACATAAGCAATGATTAAGGACAGTGGAATGATACAACCATGATGCATTCTTTCCAGACTTAAATCACAGCATCCACTTGTTCAGTTTTAAAAAACTCCTCTTGATCTATGTACAGGTTTCACAAAAATGCAATTAAGTGTTCCGGAATTGCCATTATTTGCAATGTTCTCCATAATTTGTTACGATCTAAACAGCTGAATACCAAACAAAAAACAAAAAACACAGATATAAAATTTTCAGGTATTTTCTGCTTTCAGCTCAGATCCATCAGACAACAAAAATGAGACCTATCCCTCATTCCATGTCTTCTGAATCCAGCTTACTTTTCTGGCATTTCCCTGTCAATGTAATGCTGAAACCATTTTGAATCATGTTCAATAAACAATTACCGTGTGTGATACTAACGATGTCATTCAATCATTCTGCATTCTGTTGCATCACCTTTCTTTGGAAAGGATACAAACATGAGTGTGGATCTCTTTTCTTGCATGGGAATGGCTACTAAATAGACAAGGATCCCTTTCCTCTAGAAGCAACCAGTATTCTGAATGTAGTTGGTGTAGTTCCTTCCTACCCAGGTTTTTTGAGTTTCTCTACAGATTAGGTACTTAAACATTTACATAAAGCCATTAACAAGGGAAAATATGTTTGTGTGTTACAAGAATGTGTGAATTTAATGTGTCTGCTTGTACAAATCCTTATTATATGACAGACCAATTGTTGAAAACAAACCTCACATCTTTTTCTTATCATTCCCTATACCTCCTTATTGGTCCTTTATTCCATATCACTTTGATACAGGGTTTTCCTTTTACTCTAAGTCTATGGATGCTATACCACCTCCGAACCTACCCATTAGACAGGACAGAATTAAAATGCCACTTTTCCCATAAATCTTTCCCAATCTGTAGTATACCCTAATAAAATCAGGTTTCTTGTTAAACATCTCACTTTTCTTGTACTGCACTTACCATAATTGTAAATACATATCTTTATAATGATTTGTTTCTTGCTCATTGAAAATATGTTAGCACCAACACAATTCTCAATATATGTTATTGTTGTTGTTGAGTGCCGTTGAGTCGATTCTGACCCATAGCGACCCTGTATAGGTTTTTCAAGGAGCAGCTGGTGAGCTTGAATCACCGACCATAAGGCTCAAACTGACATTGAAGTCCAGCGCATTAACCCACAGTGCCATACTCAATAAGTATTCGTAGAATGAAATAATTTTTCCATTCCAGGAAAACAGACTCAACCCAAACATCATGTTTCTCAGTCTCTAGTATTGACAAGAGTGTAGTATGTATATATCATAGGTTTATTGGGCACCTCTATCCATTAATATGTATGCTTTTCAAATATGTTGCCATGAAGCTATTCATAGTATTCCCTTGTGACCTATCACTCTCTATTGTATTACTTAGGGCTCTTTTCATTTGTAATTCAATTTCTCTCTTCTCTGTGTTGTTGACCAAGGTATGTCAGATGTTTGTGTCTTTTATTTATCTTTTTTTTTTCTTTAAATATTTTCTTTTGTTGATCTTCTCTACTATTCCTTTAAATTCTACTTTATTTGTTTGTTTAAGATCTCTGTATTATTCATCCCCTCTACTCAAATAATGGGCTTACTTTGATATTCTTTTTATATCTTCTAGATGAATACTTAATTAATAGTTAATCTTTCTTCCCTTGTACATTTAAGAGGCCATAAATTTCCTTCTATGTACCTATTTTATTGTGCCTTACAAGACTGAAATAAGGGATTTACTAATTTCTGTTAACAGTTTTTATTTGATTCAAGAATTGTTTAGAAGTATGATTTTGAGTTCCCAAATATATTGAGGTCTTGATGTCCATTGGTTTAGGGCCGCCTAATTTTATTTCCTATGAAATAAAAAAAATTGTAGTCCATATAATTTTTACTGGTTGGTATTTGTTAAAGCTTTGTATACATGTATATTTTCTAGTACTAGTCATTTGACAAAGCTAAGTCATTTATCAAATGTTTCTGGGTGATTTTTTTTCAATGTCTCTGGGTGATTTTTTCAACTTTTGCTTTACATGTTTTTTAGGTGATGTGGGCTCTGGAGTGATGTATCCTTCTGGTATATTGTCTTTTTATAACTAATTAATAACTCTCTTCATCTATTACATTATTTTTTTATTTTAAAGTATTTTGTCTGTTAGTAATACTGTGTCACCATCTTTCTTTAATTGGTATTTGCATGGAGTCTTTTGTCAATTTCCATCTATATAGTTTGAGTATTTTTGTGCCATTATCCTTGATCACCACCACTCATCTGTCAGTTTGTCCTACTGTGGTAGCTTGTGAGTTGCTGTGATTCTGGAAGCTATGCCACTGGTATTTTAAATAACTAGCAGGGTCACCCATGGTGGACAGGTTTCAGATGAGCTTCCAGACAAAGACAAACTAGGAAGAAGGATGGATGAACTACTTCCAAATATTTAGTCATTGAAAATCTTATGAATAGCAGAGAAATACTGTCAGATATAGAGCCAGAAAATGAGCCCCTCAAGTTGGAAGGCACTCAAAATGTGGCTGGGGAAGAGCTGTCTCCTCAAAGTAGAGTTGACCATGATGAGGCAAATGGAGTACAGACTGTGGAAGTAAAACTCATGGGGCCTTCATCTGCTGATGGGGCACAACTCAAAATGAAGAGAAACAGCTGCAAACATCCATTAATAATTGAACCATGGAATCTATAAAACATAAATCTAGGAAAATTGGAAATTGTCAAAATTGAAATGGAACGCATAAACATTGATATCTTAGGCATTCACGAGCTGAAATGGACAGGTATTGGCCATTCTGAATGTGAAAATCACACGGTTTACTATGCCAGGAATGATAAATTGAAGAGGAATGGTGTTGCCTCCACTGCCAAAAAGAACATATCCAGTTCAATCATAAGGTACAGCACTGTATGTGATAGGATAATATCCAGGCACCCACAAGGAAGACAGTTAATGCCACTATTATTTAAATTTATGCCCCAACCACTAAAGCCAGTGAGGACAAAATAGAAGAATCCTACCAAAATCATCAATCTGAAATTGATCAAACATGCAATCAAGATGTAGTGATCATTACTGGTAATTGGAACGCAAAAGGTAGGAACAAAGAGGAACGATCAGTAGTTGGAAAATACGGCCTTACTGACAGAAATGATGCTGGAGATCACATGGTAGAATTCTGCAAAATCAATGATTTGTTAATTTCAAATACCTTCTTTAGACAGCATAAGAGATGATTACACAAATGGACCTCACCAGATGGAATACACAGAAATCAAACTGACTACATCTATGTGAAAAGACGATGGAAATGCTCTATATCATCAGTAAAAAGAAGGTCAGGGCAGATTATGTTACAGACTATCAATTGCTTATATGTAAATTCAAACTGAAGCTGAAGAAAATGAAAATAAGTCTACGAGAGCAAAAATATGACCTTGAATATACCTCACCTGAATTTAGAGATCATCTGAAGAACAGATTGGATACATTAAACACTAAACACCAAAGACCAAAAGAATTGTGGGATGGCATCAAGAACATCATACAGGAAGAAAGCAAAAAGTCATTAAGAAGACAAGAAAAAGGAAAAGGTCAAAATGGATGTCAGAAAAGAAAGTGAAACTTGTTGTCCAATGTAGAGATGCTAAAGCAAATGTGAGAAATGAGGAGACACAAGAGCTGAACAGAAAATTTCAAAGATCAGCTCGAGAAGCTAAAGCCAAATATTACAACAAAATGTGCAAAGATCTGGAGTCAGAAAACCAAAAGGGAAGAATACGCTCAGCATTTCTCAAGCTGGGGGAACATAAGAAAAAATTCATGCCTCGACTTTTGTTACTGAAGGATTCTCTGGGCAAATTATAGAATGATGTATAAAGCATCCCAAAAAAAGATGGAAGGAATACACAGAGTCACTATACCAAAAGGAAATGGTTAATGTTCAACCATTTCAAGAGGTAGCATATGATCAAGAGCCAACGATACTGAAGGAGGAAGTCCAAGGTGCATTGAAGGAATTGGCAAAGAACAAGGCACCAGGAATTGATGGAATAAAAATCGAAATCTTTCAAGAAAGTGAGGCAGCACTGAAGGCACTCACAAATCTCTGCCAAGAAATTTGGAAGACAATTATGTGGCTGACAGATTGGAAGAGATCCATATTTGTGTGCATTCAAAAGTGAGGTGACCCAACGGATGGCAGAAATCATCAGACGATATCTTTGTTATCCCATGTGAGTAAAGTTTTACTAAAGGTAATACAGAAACGGCTGCAAGCATACATTGACAGAGAACTTCCAGAGGTTCAAGCCGGATTCAGAAGGGGCCATGGAATGAGGGATATCATTGCTGATGTCTGATGGATCTTGGCTGAAAGCAGAGCATATCAGAAAGATATTTACCTGTGCTTAATTGACTACGCAAAGGCTTTCGATTGTGTGGACTCGTGAAGTATGAGTATTCCAGAACACTTAATTGTGCTCAAGAGGAATCTGTACCTGGACCAAGAGGCAGCTGTTCGAACAGAATATCGGGACATTGAATGGTTTAAAATTAAGAAAGGTGTGCGACAGGGTTGTATTCTTTCACCATACTTATTCAAACTGTATCCTGAACAAATAATCTGAGAAGCTGAGTTATATGAAGAAAAATGTGGCATCTGGATTGGAGGAAGACTCATTAATAACCTGCGATATGCAGATGACACAACCTTGCTTGCTCAATATATTTAGTGATGTAGATCAAAGAGCACAGCCTTCAGTATGGATTGCATCTCAATGTAAAGAAAACAAAAATTCTCACCACTGGACCCATAAACAACATTCTTATCAATGGAGAAAAGATTGAAGTTGTCAAGGACTTCATTCTTCTTGAATCTACCATCAACACTCATGGAAGCAGCAGTCAAGAAATCTGACAACATATTGCATTAGGCAAATCTGCTGCACAGGACCTTTTAAAAATGTTAAAGAGCAAAGATGTCAGCTTGAGAACTAAGGTGTGCCTTACCCAAGCCATGATATTTTCAAGAGCCTCATATGCATTTGAAAGCTGGACAGTGAATATGGGGGACCATAGAAGAATTGATGATTTTGAGTTGTGGTGTTGGAGGAGAATACTGAAAGTTCCATGGGCTACCAAATGAAGAAACAAATCTGTTTTGGAAGAAGTGCAGCCAGAGTTCTCTTTGAAGGCCAGGATGGCCAAACTTCGTTTTTCATACTTCAGACATATTGTCAGGAGGGACCAGTCACTGGAGAAAGATATCACATTTGGTAAGGTGGAGGGACAGAGAAAAAGAGGAAGACCCCCAGCTAAATGGATTGGCAATATGTCAGAATCAATGGGCTCAAGTGTAACAACAATTGTGAGGTTGGCTCAGAACCAGGCAGTGTTTTGTTCTATTGTGGATAGGGTAACGACTCGATGGCACCTAACAACAACAATCCTTGATCAAGGTGCCTTAGAAAAAAGGTTTAAAGATCTACCTCTAATAAAATGTACTTCCAGAAACCTTTAGCACTAATAGAGGAATTTAGTAATGATGTAGGGGACAAGGCCAATAAACAAAAATAAACTGATTTTCTATACGAAAACAACAAAATCTTACAGGGAAATTAAGGAAACAATTCCACTCACAATAGCATATAAGAGAATAAAATACACAGGAAAAACTCTAACCAAGGACATGAAGGTCTCATTCAATAGAAATAGCAAAACACGGCTCTAAGAGATGAAAGAAGACTTGAATAAATGGAAAACTGCTCCATGGTCACAGATTGGATGACTTGATGTTGGTAAGATGTTAATACTATTCAAAGCTATCTGTAGACCCAAATATTCTGATCAAAATTCCAACAGCTTTCATCACAAAAATTATTTTTTTAAAAAAACCTCAACTTTATATAGAATGGCAATAGGCCTCAAACAGCTAAAGCAATTTTGAATGAAAAGGACAGACTAGGGGGACTCACACTTCCTGTTTTTGAAACATACCATAAAGCTATAGTAATCAAAATAGTGTAGTACTGGAACAACATAAACATAGAGACCAGGGGACTAGAATGTGAATACAGAAATAAATCCTCTCATCTATGGTCAACTGATTTTCGGTAAGGGTGCTAAGTCCGTTCTATGGAGAAAGAAGACTCTATTCAGTAAATGGTGGTGGTGGTGGTGGTTATGTGCTGTGGAGTCGGTTCCAACTCATAGTGACCCTGTACAGGGTTTCTGAGGCTGTAAATCTTGATAGGAGCAGAAAGCCTCATCTTTCTCCTGTGGAAGAGATGGTATTTTGAAATGCTGACCTTAAGGTTCACAGCTCACTTGGAAAATTGGATATTCATGTTCAGAAAAATGAAACAGAATCCATGTCTTACACATACATACACACAAATTCAGGGTGGATTTAAAACCCAAATCTGCAAACTAAAACAATAACATTCTTAAAAGAAAAAGCAGAGCAACACTTTCAGGTCTAGCTTTTAAC
>NW_006408564.1:12459599-12460865 GCF_000296735.1 Chrysochloris asiatica
TTCCAGTTCTAGGTACATGTCCATACAACTCATCAATTCCAGTTCTAGGTACATGTCCATACAACTCATCAATTCCAGTTCTAGGTACATGTCCAAAACAATTGCAAATAGAGATTCAGAGTCTTGTACACCAATGTTCATTGCAGCACTATTCACAATAGCTAAAAGATGGAAACAATTTCAATGCCTATCAACAGATGAATGGATAAACAAAATTTGGTAAGTACATGCAGTAGAACAGTAGTCAGCTAGGAGAAGAAATTAAGTCTTGATACATGCTACAATATGGATGGGATTTGAAAACATTTTGCTGAGTGAAATATGTCAATTACAAAAGGATAGATATTACATGACTTCACTTATATTAAAAGACAAGAAAAGGCAAATCTATAGGTTTATTAGTGAAGTGGAGAAGAGGGGTGCAAAAAAAGGTGTGAAGGAGTGGAATCAAGGGGGCAAGATGGGACCAGCAATGACAGAAATATGGCATTGACTCAGGAAAGGGTGTAAGCCAAGTCTTGTAATTGTTGTCAGTAAGTTGAATACCTGTAAATGTTGAATTGGCAAAACATCTGGGAGATATATTTATAAAGACAAAAAAAGAAAAAATAGCTTCTGGCATTGCTTATGTACAAACAAAACTCTCATGGGATTTGATTTCTAAATTTGGAATTTCAGGATTATGATTTTATGAAACAGTATGTAGTGCCTGCAGTCTTAAAAATTCATAAGCAACTATCTAAGATACAATTGGTCTTGATTGCCTGAAACAACAGATGAAGAATGATAGTCCAGAATGGGAGTAGAACATGGGTTGTGTGGCTAACTGCCTCCTTTGTCGTGAGACCAGAAAAACTAAATACTTTGATCAAAGATTCCATGGAAGAATTCTGATCAAAATAGGGGGAAACACAGAACAGAATTTCAAATTCTCATGAACTCCACATCCTGAAACTGAGAATGTTGGATGAACTCTCGAAACTATTATGCTGACAAAAATATTCCCTGGATTGTAACCATGGCAATGTAACGATATACAATAAGATGAATGTAAAGCTAATGTTCGCCCATGTAAACTATCAAATAATTCACAAAAAAACATTTTTTTAAAAATCCCCTGAAGTCATCTTAATATCAAACAATGTTGTTATTGTTAAGTGCCATTGAGTTGGTTCTGATTCATAGTGACCCTGTGGTCACCCAAGGAGCAGCTGGTGGATTTGAACTGCTGACCTTGTCATTTGCAGTCCATTGTTGATCCTACAG
>NW_006408564.1:12461325-12486489 GCF_000296735.1 Chrysochloris asiatica
TGGCAAAATGGAATTAAAAGATGCCCCCTCATAGAGCTGGGGGTTTATCTTCCCATCTAAATTAAGAATATTTGTTTATTGGTGGGCAAGTTTAATTTCTTGTTACATATTTTTGTGATTACCAATATATTGTTTTTGTTGTTGTTGCCACAAAGTCAGTTCCAGCTCAT
The DNA here is from genome assembly GCF_000296735.1 of Chrysochloris asiatica. NCBI lineage: Eukaryota > Metazoa > Chordata > Mammalia > Afrosoricida > Chrysochloridae > Chrysochloris > Chrysochloris asiatica. The sequence goes on from NW_006408564.1 coordinate 12,461,496, forward strand.
AGTGACTCTGTATAGGGCTTCCAAGGCTTTAAATCTTTGACTGAGCAGAAAGTCTCATCTTCCCTCCAAGGAACAAATGACAGGTGCAAACCATAGACCTTGGGGTTCACAGTCCAGTGCATATCACATGAAGCTCCCATGCTCCCGCATCACTGATTTATCAATTAATCAACTTAATTTATGATTTCCTAAAAGTTAGGGATTATGGTTTCTAATTATACAAGTTCTGCACAGCCCTAATATATCTAGTGGCTAGCAAAACCACATTATTTAGCTAGTCTGGGCAAGTAATATAGACACACTATATTAAACCATAAGCTCTCAAAATTACAAGGATGAGTCAAAAATTATCTGCACTCCGGTTATATTAAAATGTCTGTCCATGTACACAGCTGATGACATTGACAGTGCACATGAAATGATTCTGTCGAATAGACAAGTGACAGTGGATTATGTGGGCAAATAATTAGAAAATTGGCCATGGCCCTGCCTATGAAATAACCCACAAGAGACTTCAGTTTCAAAACGTTTCTGTGAGATGGTTACTGAAACTAATCACATAATAGCATAAACAGAAGCATTTGGACATCTGCAAACAAATTTTGGACCAATATTTGAAAGAAGGTAAAAACTCCTTTAAAAACATCATTACTGATAACGATATAGATTCATCACTACGAGCCTGAGAGTAAACAGCAGAGTATGGAAGGAAAACATCCTCAATCACCAACCTAGTAAAAGTTCAAAATTCAATCATCAGCTGGAAAATTGATGCTTACAGTTTTCTGGAACTCTCTAGGAACACTATCAGGAAACACTATCAGTAAGACGCTCACTGAAGAGTTGAAGGCTAAATTTGGGATTAAATGCAGAGGACTACTATCCAAGGGCATTATGATTTTGCATGACAATGCACGTCCCCACAGCTCTGCCCACACTGTTGACACTCTGCAAAAACTTCATTTTGAGGTGTTAAACCATTCTCCCTACAGTCCTGATCTCGCTCCATCAGACTTTCCCCTGTTTGGTCCCCTGAAAGCAGGCCTTTGAGAATGAAGAGTCACCTCTGATGAAGAACTGAAGACAATGGTGCATTCATGCCTCACCACTCAGCCTAAAACAGTTTTTAATAAAGAAATACAAATGTGTGTTGAAAGATGGGCAAAGTATATTGAAAAGCAAGGAGATTATAATGAAAAATTATGTGTTTGTCTTTTCTAAAAGTTGATTTAAATGAAGTCTACTATCAGCATATGGATAATTTTTGACTCACCCTTGTATAAGATATTAAGTCCTTATACAAATAACACAGAAACTATGAACTTTGGTGGCCAATTGACCACACTATTTCTTTACCTGTAACACAGACACAAGTGGATCCATTCGTTGCCTATCTGTGATTTTGCTGTTCTTCCCCAGCCCCCATCCATGTACTTTATTTTCATTGCTACCAAAAGCATTGTTCATTCTGTCTCTCCTTCATCTACATTTCTTATCATCTCTTGCGTGGACAATCTTTTCTCGCTGGGTCTTCATCTTACTACTTGCCAAATCAATACAAAAAATAAAAAACCACACGCACTGCCATGAAGTCAGTTCTGACACATGGCTATACTATAGGGTAGAGAACTGCTCAATAGTTTTTCTGAGATTGCATATGTGTAAGGTTGCAGACCATGTCATCTCCCAAGAACCAGCAACCTAGTTGTTAACAGCTGAACACTTAACTTCATTGCCACTGGTGTTACTGTTGTGAAGTGCCGTCGAGTCAGTTCCAACCCTTAGTGATCCTGTACAGGGTTTCTGAGGAGTGGCTGGTGAGCTTGAACTGCCCACTTTGCAGGCCAGTGCATTAACCCACAGCGTCACAGTAGGACACCTCAATGCCAAACACTAGGGCTCCTTAAACCAATAAAATCAGTTCCAACTCAGAGTTGGTTGGTTATGTGCTATGGAGTCAGTTCCTACTCACAGTGACCGAGGCTGTAAATCTTTATGGGAGCAGAAAGCCTCATCTTTCCCCTGTGGAGCAGCTGGTAGTTTCGAACTGCTGACCTTGTGGTTCGCAGCCTGATTCGTAACCACTATGCTACCAGAGATCCTTAATCCCAACTCATAGCTATGCTATATAGCTTTCCCAAGGCTGTAAATCTTTAAAGGAGCAGAAAGCCTCCTCTTTCTCCCAAGCAGCCCACGGCATAACCCACTATGCCACCAGGCTCCTTCCAGTTAAATTAGGACTTCATAATACAAGCTCAGAAATTCGAACTTTACTCTGCAGGTCTCTCAAATCAAAATAAAAGACATAGCTCCAAGTATTCTGTGAGAATTTTCTTTTTAATTATGATGGTTTTATTCCAATTAATGTTCTGAAGAATCTCAATGACAACCTGATAATTGAGTTGTGTTATTCAATAGCAGTACCTGAGTTTATCTTTTTTCACCATCGACTCCATTCTGTTCTCAGTGTGAGTGGCGCAAAGTGATTACCTAAAGTGACGGCTCTTAACTTACAATGTGTCAGTAAGCACATCTGGCTGTTAGGTTGGTGCAACCTAATGCTAAAATTGTCCCAAGTCTGCCATGGTGTTCTGTAGTAGAGATCATTTGCAATTGAAAGATATTGTCATCGAGTAAGGCTTTAATTTATTAAGTTATTTAATTAATGGAGACTTTGATATGACATCATAAGAACTCTGAATATTGGCAGGGTAGTGGTCTATTTTAATTGTTATGGGCTAATGAGAAACGAACAAAGAAAAAATCAATATGTAAATGATGTACTTATACCAAATGAAAGCCAAGTGATATCATGGCACATTGTGCAAAGGAAGGTTTGCCAGTCTTTGCTAGAGAGAAATGTGTAACGGAATTGAGTCCTCATATGCTTCAGAGTCGTAAAGGCATGTCAAACGCAAGGAGCCTTTGCTACAGAGGTTGTTGTTGTTTGTTGTTAACATGGAATCAAGTCTGGGTCATGGTGACTTCATATATGCAGAAGAGGGTTTTCAAGGTTGTGACCTGTCAGAAACAGGTTACCAGCCCTGTTCTCCGAGGTGAGAACTGACAATTTTTCAGCTAGAAGTCAACTGCTGGATGATTTGGGCTACCTAGAGACTCATACCCTAGTTAATATACTTTCTTCAATTAACATCCATTTCACAAAAACATTCAAGAGTGTGCTCATCAATATTGAGAGCTAAATCTCGTTGGAGGCACTGAAGAAACAGAAGCAAACAAGGCAGACAAAATTGCTGCCCTCATAGAAGTTCTATTTGAACAATAAGCAAATCAGCATGAGTGTATAACATAATGTCAGATAATGATATGTTCTTTGAAGAAAAATAAAGCAAGGTAAGGGGATAGAGAATGATGTGGGGGAGGGTAGAGCTGCTTTAGCGTGGTCTGGGAAGGATTCTCTGAGGACATGACATTTGAGCAGAAACATGAATGCAACAGGGTGGCAAGGCATAGAAATATCTCTGGAGAAAGACTTCCAGACAGAAGCAACAGAAAATACAGAGATGTGAAGGTGGGAATAAGCTTGACATATGTGAAGAACAACCAGACAACCAGCGTGAGCAGAGCCCCAGGAGAAAGAGAGAGAGTGGTATGTGATGAGGTGAGAAACAAAAAAGGGAAGAACCAAATCTTGATAGGCCTTGGGGCCATGGCAAAGACTGTGATTTTAATTCTTAGGATCATGCAAAGACATTATGGGATTTTAATTCTCAGGATCACGTGAAGAGATTATGGTGTTTTTCTATGGTGAAGTGATATAATATGATACATGTCTGTTTGTCTGTTTTTTAAAATCAAAGGTTAAGTTGCCTCTGACATATAGCTCTGACTACAGTGGGGTGAAAATTAAAGGAAACATAGCAGCAAAGAGCCTACTGTAGATCACACATGGATAAAAGGAACAAATGTACATAGGGAAATCTTGGAAAGGTTTTAAGAAAATAATCTTATAATCTTTAAGGAGAAAATTATTGCTTAGACAAAAACAAAATAAAAAGCATTCATCAGAAAGGAACAAATTTATACATTTGACTATATTAAAGCTTAAAACTTCTATACAATAAAAGATACAAGAAAGAAGAAAAGATAAGCCTTAAATTTGGAAAAGACATTTATAATGCATATTACTGAAACACTTTCGATATCTAGAATAAATGAAGAACTCCTACCAATAAGAGACAAATAAATCAATAGAAAGGTATGCATAATTTTTTTTTTTTCAAAAACAAGCTGACAAGGAGTCCTGTTGTGTTGCCGTGGACTAATGCACCAGACTGCAATGTCAGTTTGAGCCCCAAGGTCAGCAGTTCATGCTCACCAGCTACTCCTTGGAAACCCTATACATGGTCACTATGGGTTGGAAATGACTTGACGGCGCTCAATAACAACAAAATAGTCTAGGGAAAAGACGACAGTGTCTTTGACAAGGATGAAAGTTTGATATGCTAATCTGGAACTCACAGGACAAGAAAAAGCTATAAATACAAATTTAAAATAAAAAATGGTTTTAAACACACAAAAGTAGTATTATTTTGTATTTTAGGATATAAACACACACACAAATAGCTATAAAACCATAGGACTAAAAGAGGCAATCCTGAGAGGGAGTATGAATAAATAAGAAGAGAAATTCAACATTTCTACTTCAATCACTGCCAAAAGCGTCTTATCTATAACCAAGCACCTGGTGGGAATGAGTCGTTGGGCCCGGGGCCTCAGGACTATAGTCTCAAGGATACCAAGATCAAGTGGCATCATGTAATCCACAAAGAAAATGTTAGACATGCCACTTGGGTGACTAGTGACCAGAGTCTGTCTATACTGCAGGGAATTACCATCTAAGGTACAAGTAGTGGTCGCTCCTGATCCAGGAAAGAAGAATGAAGAAAAGAAAATCCACATGGAAACAATTAGCTCAAAGGACTAATGGCCTATGTGAACCTCATCCTCCATGATCCTGAAATCAGAACTAGATTATGCTGGGCTACCACTACCAATTGCTCTGAGTGGGATCACATTAGAAGGTCTTGGATAGAGCGGGAGAAAAATGTGAAACAAAACTCAAAATTATACTTAAAGAAAAATAAAAAGGACTAAGCTGAATGGTTCTGTAAAGACTGGTGGGGCCTTTAGTCACTCCTCAGTCCTGAAGCTAGACTTACATGAATGACTGAATTTTCAGTTCTGTAAGGAGAACAATAGCCCTAGGGAGGTATGTACTCATTAGAATGATCAATCAATCAAGGTCAAAAGAGTATATTTGCCCAAGGTCAAATTTCAGAAGGCCAGAAGCATTAGGAAAGAAGGAAGAATGGAAATGGAAAACACAGGGAAGAAGTGCAACAAGACACGTTAGGTTGTAGGGATTGCAACCAATGTCATAAAACAAAAGTTGTATGAATTGCTGAATGGAAAACTGATTGATTACTCCGTAAACCTTCACCCAATCACAACTTTAAAGTAGAAAGATAAATAAATAAATAAATCTGTTAGCATCCACCTGAAAGAAAGAAAGGAAAAGAAAAGAAAGATTGTGCCAGAAACAACTAGAAAAGCCAGGTTAAAAACAAAGAAAGAAAAAGCATGTAGTAGAAGACACTGGATTACTGCCAAAATAGCTACAACTTTAAGGTCCAGATCTGAGAGAAAAGAGAACTTGGCTATGTACAACTTTCTACATGCAGTTTTTCGTTTGTATTTGCTGATTCTTAGTGTGGGGAAAGAGACTGAGAACTGGACTAGACAAAGGAAGGAAAATCAGTGGAGCCTAGACAGTTCCACAGAGCTTGTCATTGTTAAATGCTAAATTGGTTCTAGCTCATAGCAAACCTGTGTAGGGTTTCCAACAAGTGACTTGTGGGATTGAACTACCAACCTTACAGTCAGCAGTCCAGTGCTTATTGTACACAGACACACCAGGGCTTCTTCATAGAGCTGTTGGAGGTGGTGGCTGTGTGCCACTGAGCTGTTGTTGTTGGTGTTAAGTCTGATGAGTCAGTATTGACTCACGACAAAAGGTTTCCGAGGAGTGGCTGGTGAGTTTGAACCACTCACCTTGTGGTTCAAACCAACCTTGTGGTCCAGTACATTACCCTGCATTGCCACACCAGGCCACCGAGCTTGTTGTTATTGTTGTTGTTAAGTGCTGTTGAGTCAGTTCTGACCCATAGAGACCCTATAGGATTTCCAAGGAGTGGCTAATGAGCTTGAAATTTCAACCTTGCTGTTCAAACAGACATTGCAGTCCAGCGCACTAACCCGCAGTGCCACAAAAGGCCACCAAGTTGTTGTTGTTGTTAAGTTCCATCAAGTCGGTTCCGACCCATAGTGACCCTGTACATGGTTTCCAAGGAGCAGCTGGTGAGTTTGAACAGCGGACCTTGCAGTTCAAATGGCTTTGCAGTCTGGTGCATTGACACACAGCGCCACACCAGGACTCCAGGCCACCAAGTTAAGAAGACATAAATTGATGTTTGGGAATGCCAAAGGACATGTATAGCAATTATCCTAAGCTCCTGTACCTTCATTCCCCTTCCAATATTTTCTAAATTCTTAAATTTTTTTCTAAATGCTTAATAAGCCAAGCACAAAGTGGAAGAAAAACAAAGCAGAATTGTCAGCAGTCTCACAGTGCTAGCGAGAAAAAGAACTGTTTTCAGGAGAAACCAAAGATGAAGACCCTGAGTAAAACACAAGAGGAATTTAATTGAGATCCTTAAAGACCTATATTCTAGGATTAAGGAAGACTCAGAATAAGACCAAGCTTTCATTATAAAGGCTGCAAACAAGCTCCAAGTCAGCTCGGTCCCTCACTAAATGGAAGTGATATGGCCCTTCATTGCCTTCTAGAGGGCAGGATGAATCCTGTGTGGAGGATGATAATATCATTCACAGCTTCTTCACTTTTTCATACAAAATGTCTGGGTCTCAGTGAAAATTTAGCAGGCATGCCAAGAAACAGGAATGAGAGGGAACGTAGACACAGAAACACACCCACAGGTAAACCATATTGGTGCAGTTATCAGCTGTGAATTTGCAAATACTGTGATTCATGCATTCCATAAAATAGATGACAACATAGAGATCTTTTTTCACTAGAAGACTGAAATTCATTTATTATTCCATATATATATATATATATATATGAATTTTTCATTTATTATATTATTCATATATTATTATATATATATGTATTGTTGTTAAATGCCAGAGAGTTGGTTCTGACCCATAGCAACCCTGGTGAGCTTGAACTGCCAACTTTGTGGTTCAAACTGACTTTGCAGTCCAGTACATTAACCCACAGCTCTACACCATGACTTCATTGGTGTGGCATCCTGATGTGGCAATGTGGGTTAATGCACCAGACTGCAAAGCCTTTTGAAGTGCAAGGTTGGTGGTTCAAGCTCACCAGTCACTCCTTGGAAACCCTATACAGAGTCACTATGGGTTGGAACAGACTCAAAGGCAGTTAACAAGAACATATATACATATGTACACATACACAAATATATACATATATATATGGCTGTGTGCCGTGGAGTCGGTTCTGACTCATAGTGACCCTACACAGGGTTTCCGAGACTGTAAATCTTTATGGGATCAGAACGCCAAATCTTTCTCCCATGGATCAGCTGGTAGTTTCGATCTGCTGACCTTGTGGTTCGCAGCCCGATTCGTAACCACTACGCTACCAGAGCTCCATATATATATATATATATATATATATATAAAGAGAGAGAGTTCTGGTGTGGCGCTGTGTGTTAATGCGCCAGACTGCAAAGCCATTTGAACTGCAAGGTCGGCAGTTCAAGCTCACCAGCTCCTCCTCCAAAACCCTATACAGAGTCGCTATGGGTCAGCACCAACTCAATGGCATGTCACAACAACAACATATCTAGTAGAAAATCTAGACTGGAAGAATGCAGTTGCTTAAATTAAAAAAAGAGAGGTAAGTGGGAAACCTGAGGTACCTCAACATTGCTTTTGTTGTTGTTAAGTGCTGTCGAGCTGGTTCCGACTCATGAAGACCCTGTTAGAGTTTCCAAGGTGCAGTGGGTAGGTTTGAACTGTCAACCTTTTGGTTAGCAGTTCCATGTTTATCCTACAGTGCCACATGAGGAGTCCCACTTCAACATTAAGAGGATGGAAAAAGAGGAAGAGTGAGTAAAGGCGAGAGAGAGCAGCAATCAATAGGAAAAGAATAAAATTCATAACAACTGAGTGAATAAAAATATCCTAAGAAAATTCAGATCATGATTTCATTAGAGCACTGATTTGAGGAGAGACTGTCATATAAAGAAGTAGGCAGAGCAATAGTATATAATTCAGAAAGGTTTTCTATAAAGAGAAATATAGAAATGAGGTAGCAAGAGTGGGAAGTGGTATCTAGGATGAGGTTTATATATATATTTTTTAAATGGGAGATATCACAGCATTTCTATAAATGGAAATGGGATCAATTGGAAAGGGAGAAACTGGGGTTGCAATACAGAGAGGAGATAATTATGGAAGCAACGTCTTTCAGTAAGTGAGAGATGATAGGGTCTACTTAGGGTGATCATAAAATTAATCATCCAAAGCAAAACACTTATGAGAGTGTAAAAGATGATATTAAGGATTAAATAAGAAACCAGAATTGTGCTGAGCAACGCAGGATGTAGTCACAAGGGAAGGGGATTCAGTTTTAAGTAGAGGTGTGGTTTGCCAAATAAGGATGATGGAGAGAATGAACAAAAGAGCTGAGTGTGCATGTCAAGGAGGGACTAATAGAATCAAACCAGGGTACAGAGGGAAGTGAGAGCAAAAGAGAAATGCTAACTAGTGCACAAACACAGGAAATCAACAGATTGGAGACCTTAGGTACCAAGGAACTGAAGGAGTAGAAATACTAATGTCAACATGAGGTGGTGGTCAGAGAAAGGGATACTTTGAAACACATTTGGAAGGTTAACACAGTATTTAATTAAGGAACCACTGGTATTTGGGGTGGGACAATTCTTTGCGCAGGACTGTCTCATGTACTGAAATGCATTTAACATCCACAGTGCCTGTCGTCTAACTACCAGTAGCAGTCCTTACACTCGTAAATATTCCCTGGTTGTTGTTGTTATATGCCTTTGAGTCAATTCCAACTCTTAGGGACCCTACAGGATAGGGTAGAACTGCCCTCTTGGGGCTTCCAAGGCTGTGAATCTTTATGGAAACCGATTACCACAGCTTTCTCTCATTGAGTGACTGGCGGGATCAAACAGCTGATCTTTCAATTGGCAGCTAAGCACCACCCAGACGCCTATGAATTTCCTAGGGAGGTGGTATTTCCTAGCTTGAGAACCACTCCTCTGGTATATGGCCATGAGGTAAAGAAAGGCATATTTGGAAATGAAAAATTCAACCAACTCTGAGGTCAGGTATCAAATGGATATTCTGTGTGGCCAGATCCAAAACAGGCGAACAATGGCCATAAAGAGGGCGAGCAAAGGGGTATAATCTTCACCAAACACAGAATGCTAGGTAGTAGTAGAATCTACCATACTGGTAGCATGTGTTTCAGAAGAGCTGGGGTTTCTGTGGAAGAAGGGAAACGAAGCTGTCTAGAAATGACAATGTGGATGAAGGAGCACCCCTTACACCACTGCCTAACACTGACAGTAAACAGCCCTGGCTTGAGAGGATGACAGGGAAGGAATGTCGCTAGAGGGCAATCAAGCATAGATGCCCAGTAGAACTTTCTCTGTAGCTGAGCTGTCCAATACGACAGTCACCAGTAACATGTATGTTGAGTCCTTGAAATGATATCTGTGTGACTGAGAAATGAAATATTTAGTTTGCTTAATTTTAATTAATAGTCACGTGGTTCTCATACAAGACATGCAGAAGAGTAAGAAGGTGAAGGAAACATTTGGAAAATAATTTGAAGGTGTAGAAAATGGTTCCTAATCTCCAAGTCTTGAAGGAAAGGGCCTGAGTGGCATCAGCCTACTTCAGTTTGAACATATAGAGCAGGGACGTGAGAGAATACATTTTAATTCATTCCAGCCTCCTCCTCCCAGACCACAGCCTACATTATATTGTTAAGGAAGATGATTATAAAAAATCCCCTTCAGAAGTCTAAAATGTCATTACCATGAAAAAATGATTCTTTCTCTTAAGAAGAAGGTAAGTGCAATGGACTATGACTAGCGCCTAGTTTTCTCAACTCTAAGGGGCTCTGTTCCAAAGATCAACTTCCTATCGCTAACAAAGGTAGAAAAAAAAAAAAACAAGCAACTTCTCAGAAGTATCAGTTAAAAGATGGTTTTGTCATTTTTGTTGAGAAATCATGTTTCTTGTTTTTCTGTGTTTCTACACAAGGAAAAACATTTACTCTTTCATGTAAAAAATGAGTTAAACTTATTCTGATCAGCTGAAGTCACAGACCTGTAATTTTGCCATAGTATAATTGAAAAACAAAACAAAACATCAGCACACGGTCCCTAACCATTACCCTACCACATATATTTTTGTTAAGTACCCTCAAATCAGTTCTAATTCATAAAGATCTGTATAGAATTTCTGAGGCTTTAATTCTTTGAGGAAGTAAAAAGCCTCACCTTTCTCCCATGGAACAGCTGGAAGGTTTGAACCTTGGCCCGCAGTGTTCCAAGTCCAACGCTTATCATATGGAGCCCCCAAGTCCATAAACACCACACACATATACATCTAGAATAATCTCCTGGTCATGTCCTCAAAAGCTTGGCTGCAAAGTTGCAAGTAACTCCTCTCTCACGTCTCTCTTCTGGTCTTCAGTCTTTAGCATTTAATGTATCAAATCTATTCTTCAGATGATCTCTAAATTCAGGTAGGATATATTCAAGGTCATATTTTGGCTCTTGTGGACTTGTTTTCATTTTCTTCAGCTTCAGTTTGAATTGCATATGAGAATTTGCATTGATGGTCTGTTCCACAGTCTGCCCCTGGCCTTGTTTTGACTGATGACATGGAGCTTTTCCATCGTCTCTTTCCACAGATGTAGTCAATTTGATTTCTATATATTCCATCTGGTGAGGTCCATGTGTATAGCTGTCTCTTATGCTGTCTAAAGAAGGTATTTGATCCAATTAAATTATCATCCAATTAAAGAATTCAAATTTCAGATCAAGGTAAGGTAGAATATAAGTAATATCTTTTCACAATGTATTTTGTAATAAAATAACAATGAAATCCTTTTTGTTTCCATCTTTTAGTGACCCCAATTTTCACACTGCAAATCAAAATATCAAAATATTCTGTCCTAGAGAAGGTACCCAGTCTCTAGTTTGTTTTTGTTGTTAAATGCTGATGAGTCAGTTCTGCCTCTTGGTGACCATGAATAGGGTTTCTGAAGAGTGGTTGGTGGTTCTGAACCACCAATCTTGTGATTAACACTCCAGTATTTATCATACAGGGCCACACCAGCACTCCAGTCTCTAGTTTAACAGATCCTAAAATACAGAGTTTCTAGATAAAGTCTCCGTGGAGCTAATCAGTAGAGCACTGTAATTGGTCAAAGGGGACAAAGGTCATTTTCTCTTGGTCCTTGAAGCAGAATCTTTCCCTTGGGTCTCCTTGTCTAGACGAGATATAGCATACGTCCATGCAGCCTACAGGAAGCTTTGATGTTAACTGCGCTTCTAACTCTAGGGATGGGTCTAAGTCAAGGCTCAAGAACTGAAGAGCCCACAGTTGTCTACCACAATGATATAATTAATTTAACCAGGTGTTCAGTCTTAGGTCCACTTTGGTTTTAGAATACAGATTTGTGCTTCTTCTATTATGAGTTCCATGGCTTGTAGGATTTGATCCAGGGTTGAATTAAGGCTGTTTCTGCTTTCCTCTTTGCTTTCTACCTTATGGTGATTTCCAACAACAAAGCAGCCAAGAAATAGCCTTTGCCAACCCCAGATAACTATTCTATTCTGAGGCCACTGTTAAGGTCATGTTGTAACTCAATTCCAGTGGGAACAAGAAGAGACAGGAGAGAAGGAGGAAGGGTCCTTTAAAGTCTATCCCAACTACTCCAGAGAAACCTAACAAGTCACAATGAAAAAAACAGCAAGAAGAGAAACTAAATGAGGATTTCACTTTGAATCTCTCTGTCTACTGGGGGAACTAATAGGTAATGACATAACTACAACAACAATAACCAAAAGTAATACTTAAGAAGAGTGAGAGAGGGAAAAGAAGGCAATCCACGGCAACATCATCAGCCCCTGTAGAGTGAGAGTCTAATGTAACGAAGAACAAATATGAGCAGCAACATTAAAAACACTTACACAGGAAGTAGTATGATGAATGATTGACCATAATGTCAACACTGCTCTTTTATCTTCAGCACCCAACAATTTCCATTGCCTCCACTTTCTCTGGCACACAACAGAATTTACTCACCATAAAAAATAACCTTATTTTCAACATCGAAAACAGAGAAACATATAGTTAAATATACTTGGCTGAACTATATGACCCAGCTTCTCAGTTAGGATTCTTGGCATACATTTTTTTTAAATGTTACACTTAAAACACAGTTTTAAAAGCTAATGTGCTCAGCAAGTTCTGGAGCTCTTGGCCTTACACTGGGCCTTGTTGATGCACTGATAGTTTTCATGCAAGAGCCCTCTGACCAAACACCACAATGAGTGTGTGTGTGGGGGGGGGGGGGGGCGGGAAGAAGAGTATCAGCATTTCCCCTTTCACTCCCCTTGAAGCCAAACTTCTCCACAGTCCTTGCTTTCAGCCAGGTGTGGCTGCCAGACTTTCAACTTTGACATGCCTCTGCTAAATTCTGATGTATGAGCTATGAGAAGAACTACCTTCACACTCTCATTTGACATTTGTACAAAAAGAAAACAAGGTGAAAGATACTTTTAGGTAGGTTGCATCTGAAAATTAACGTATCTGTAATCTTCCAAATCTCTTTTACTAGATTTGCAAAAGCCATTTTAACTGAATCAACTAAATTGATTCCATTAGAAAATGGAACACTTCCCTGTCTCCATTCTGTCTCTGAATTTATCAACTGCTTCTCTGATTTTGTCAGGCCAATGAGATATTTTATATCTGGTGGATACAATGTATATAAATTATTTTTAAAAATCATCTCCCCAGACTCGGTTTAAAGATGGTACCTAAATCTCTGGTGCTCTCTTAGCACTAATTGCTATTTGCAAAAATAAACAAAACAAAACATAATCAAAATTAGAGAAGGAAGGCAAAAGAGTTTTGCAAAAAGATGTTCTGCAAAAAGGATGTTCATCATAGCACTATTTATAAAAGTAAAACCTGGAAATACTAAATGTCAAACATTACAACGCTGTTCAAGTTATTTATGGTATAGCCATAAAGTAAAATACTAAGGGAATATTAAAAATTATGCAGTGGAACATTTTTAATAGCCTGAAGAAAAGATTCATGATATTATTAAGGGATAAAACCACATTACAAAACCAGTAGGACAGTCTTATCACATTAATTGGCAATGGTTATATTTGGATAAGAAGATTGAAGGGTTAGCAAATGCTGATTGGCAGACCCATCCTCCATTCATAAGTTGCCTCCTTGCAGCTGGAAAGGTTCTATAAATGGCAATATAAACAGAAATCTTCGGAGTGGGAACTTCTTAGAAAACTTTTTGTTGTATCCTGATGAAATAGGGCAGATGCAGCTTAAGGGGCCTGTTTTATCTTTATCCTTTACCTTTTCAATGCAAACATAATGCCTGTAACAGCTTTATTGTGACTATGAAGAAACAAGTCACAATCTAAGAGCAATAGAAGAGAGAAACCAAAACACTGGTTTAGAATGAGCTCTGTAGGCTTGGAAAAAATCATCATTCCTTGGGTTTTATGTCATTAGCAATTTAATACATTTCCTGATACATGGAGGCTTTTATTTTCTTTGTTTTGCTTACTCATCTGCTGTCAAATCGACTCTGATGTATAGCAATCCTACAACGTTGTTGCTAAGTGCCATCGAGTCGGTTCCAACTCACAGTGACCCTGTATAGGGTTTCCAAGGAGCAGCTGGTGGGTTTGAACCGCCAACCTTGTGGTTCAAACTGACCTTACGGTCTAGTGCTTTATCCCACAGTGCCCAACTGCACCCTATAAGACCTCTTTAAAGTATTCAAGAGCAAAGATGTCAGTTTGAGGACTAAGATCTGCCTGACCCAAGCCATAATATTTTAAATAATCTCATATGCATGTGAAAATTGTACAATGAATAAGGAAGACCACAGAAGAATTGCTTCACTTAAGCAATGGTATTGGAGGAGAATATTGCAAGTACCAAGCCAGTCTGTGTTGGAAGACATAGCCAGAATGTTCATTACAAGCTAAGATGGCCAGACTTCATCTCTCATACTTCAGAAATAATATCAGGAGCGACCAGTCACTGGAGAAAGATACCATGTTTGGAAAAGTAGAAGATCCAAGGAAAAGAAGCTATTAATATTTTTATTTACTTCTACATATATTACTTACTATTATTCAGATTACTATTTTTCTAGTCAAGGATCATTTATTATGATGTACTATTATGCTAGAGTCCCAGAATGGCATTACAGGATAATCACTAGACTGCAGGGTCGATTTGAACCTCATGGTTGGTGGTTCAAACTCACCAGCTGCTCCTTGGAAACCCTATAGAGGGTCTCTATGAGTCAGAAATGACTCGACAAGACTTAACAACAAACAACATCATGCAAAGTACACATGAGTCAAAGATGGAGACAGTCCAGACCAAAAGGAACTTTAAAAATTAAATAAAGAGATAAATCCAAAGAAGGAAAACATGTTGCCTACCATTATCCAAGGGTGAAAGCTAGGATGAAGGTCTCTTGGTTCTTGTAACTTTTATCACCATACTACATATCTCAAGCATTAACAACTGGCTAGAAATTGCAAGAAAAACTCTAGCAGGAGTGTTTAAGAAGGATGGATTGGATTAGTAAACCAAGAAATACAGGAAACAGAAGGCATATCTTTTTTAACCAAGCGCTTAAGAGATCTGTTTCCCTAAAATATAAGGAGTCATTTCTGAATACAGCAGAGAGGATTCTAGTTTTATCTATCTACACTACATCTACAAATGGTGAACCAATCCATGACCACAGACTGTCATCTCAGTCAACTATGACAGGAGAAAAAGCACAACACAACGCAATCAGCTGTCAAATATCCCAAAGAACAATTGCACCTTGACCTATCTTACCTGTTTTGGTGTCAATATTCTCATCAAAGATGTTGTTGTTCAGTGCCATCGAGTCAGTACCGACTCATAGCAACCTTATGCACAGCAGAACAAAACACTGCCCGATCCTGGGCCAACTTCACTACTGTTGCCACGCTTGAGTCCATTGATGCTGACACTTGGCCAATCCATCACATTGGGGGTCTTCCTCTTTTTCTCTGACCTTCCACCCTACCAAATATGATATCCTTCTCCAGTGACTGGTCTCTCCTAACAATACGTCCAAATTATGAGAGAAAAAGTTTGGCCATCTTGGCCTCTGTGGAACACTCTGGCTGCACTACTTGCAAAATGGATCTATTGACTTATCAAAGTAGACCCCTTAAAAGAGGAATTGCACTTCACTGAAAAGGCAGTTAGGGTTGAGAACTTACAAAAATTAACAAATACTATTCTAAGAGCAGGGCAGCCTCATTACTTCTGTATGGCCAAAATATAGGGCAGTCATCTTGAAAGTTGAAAGTTCACTCTGAATATACCTTGAGAATAAGTTCAAATAAGTAAAGGTATATAATACAAGTAAGTTCCATAAATGCCAAAACTGCCTGGACACATATCTCTTATTAGAATAACTATCATTTTTTTTAACTGTGGTAATTTGTTTCTCACTTTTCCCACTAGACTGTTCTTGTTGTTGTTGTCAGGTGCCATCGAGTCGGAACCGACTCATAGCGACCCCATGCACAGCAGAACCAAACAATGTCCAATCCTGGGCCAACCTCACCACCGCTGCCACACTTGAGTCCATCAATGATGCCACCTGGCCAATCCATCTCGTTAGGGGTCTTCCTCTCTTTCTCTGACCCTCCACCTTACCCAGCACGACATCCCTCTCCAGCGACTGTTTCCTCCAGACAATATGTACAAAGTATGAGCGATGAAGCTTAGCCATCTTGGCCTCCAAGGAGCACTCTGGCTGCACTTCTTCCAAAACAGATCAATTGGTTCTTTTGGCAGTCCACGGCACTTTCAGTATTCTCCTCCAACACCACAACTCAAAGGCATCAATTCTTCTACGATCTTCCTTATTCACTGTCCAGCTTTCTCATCCATATGAGGCTATTGAAAACACCATGGCCTAGGTCAGGCGCACCTTAGTCCTCACTAGACTGTAAGCTCCCTAAAGACAAGGGCCATTTCCTTTCAACTTTGTTAAAGATTCTCAAGATTTTCTCCTTCCAATGACCCAGGCACAAATTTAGATCACAACAAAAAATGTCTCTGAAAAATTACAACAATTTTCACTGAAAGTCTGTCTTTATTTCAACTCATTATACTTTTAAGAAAAAATAAAATAAGAGTTAACAATGTTTTAACATTTCCAAAATATTCTCAAAGGAGGAAAAAGAATCACAAATTAAAATTTGTCAAGTAACATTTACCTCCTGAAGCCCTGACTAATCGGAAATGACTGGACTTGGCAGCTCCTTTTATCACTTGCTCTAAAAGCTAAATCCAGCTTTTGTTGTGCCAATTGGAAAAAGGCCAACATCCCTTCCCATTTCATACAACATCCCATTCCATCAGTCTTCTAGACTCTGGTAATTTGGTGTGATCACTTCCCAGTGGGATTGAAGTAAAAATTATAAACCAGATCCATTGGATCCAAGAAGAGCAATGGTGGAGTTAGAAGACATTGGAAGAGAACTAGATTCATAATTACTGATTCTATGAGGGCAATTTCATGGAAAGATATCACTGCAGTCATATTAAGAGTGCCTGGCATAGCTCCAACTCTTTTTGTCTTTCAGTTCTTAAAAAAAAAAAAAAAGAGGAACAAACAAAAAACTTGGGAAGGATGATATTAGAAAGTGGTAGAAAGAGCCCAAAGGTTTTCTATAGGATGAGAAATGTTCATCACTGCCCCCTAATTATGTAAATGTGCTCCCGGAGAGAGTCCAGTACATTTATTTATTGAGGCTTACCACTGCCATCCTGGTAACCCAGAGGAGAAGCCAATCTATAATTACTCAAGCTACATTTCACAATAGACTCCAAAGGACATATAATGCCATTTACTAAAATGACTCAATCCAGATGGAAAGCATTCTGACCTACACATAATTGATTGACCTTTGCTTTGCTCTCCCTGGTTATTTATATACTATCATATGCATGAATGTATATCAGTGGTATTTACACTTGGCAGCTACTTTTGAGAACACATTATTCAACTGGGATTTAAAGCTTTTTACAACCATTTCCTGACCAAACATTCATAAATGAAGGACAAGAAAAGATGTTATCTTAAAAATAACATTTAAAAGGCTCTGGAGAGGTTTTGTTAATCTAGTTGTTCTAAATTACAATGGACAGATCTACCTAAATTGGAGCGCAATAAGAATGGTGAAATGCACTTTACCAAAGAAATAGAATGTTTCCTGTACATTTCAGAAAAGCATCAGATGGCAAAGGTAATCAAAATCAAACCCAATTGAATCCACCATGGAGTCAATTCTAACTTGTTGTTGTTAAGTGCCCTGGAGTCCAACCCACAGCAACCCTGTATAGGGTTTCCAAGGAGCAGCTGGTGAGCTTGAGCCACCAACTTTGCAGTTCAAAGGACTTTGCAGTCTGAAGCATTAGCCCACAGCGCCACACCAGGACTCCATTCTAACTTTTAGCAACCCTATATTAGGATTCTGAGATTGTAAATCTCTATGTGAGCAGACAACCTTTTCTTTCTTCTGAGGAGTGAATGAAGAATCTGAACTGCCAAACTTGCAGTTCACATGTCAGTTCTTACCCAATAGCAACACCAGGATTCCTTGAACGTAATTAGAAACTATAATAAATCACAAAGAAAAGAGTATACTAATGTGATGTTCTTTGGGCTTTAGCTAAATGTGGTTTTCCAAAAGAAGTGAGCTACAAATTATATAGTATCTAAACCGTCAAGATGGTCTCAAAATAATCATAGAAGCAAAGGGAAATTACTACAAGCTGATTAGACTTAGTCATGAGCTATCCATAGATTTGCCATTTCTGAATTTAATAGCCATACAGTTCATTTTAGAGTCCAACACACACCAAAATTATGATTTAAAAATAGTGGTTATCAAATTGTCAGAATTTAGTATCCTTTGGTTTGCTTGCCTAAAAAATTCTAAAACTAGACTCACTGGAAAATATCATCATCTTTTCCAAATAATGTAATTAAATAAGGCTGTGTCTTATTTACTAATAAAACTAATTACATCTCTTGCTGTCTTATACTCCAAGACCCAGTCTAAAATGAAATAGATTTTTTAAACTGTAATTTTAAATCACCTTCAAATTTTAGAGAAACATTAAATCAAATGTAGAAGTTTTCAAGAAGTCATGATAGGATGATGTTAAAATCTGTCTACCTCTGAGGGATGTGATCCTCAGTGCAAATGAAAAGCAAAGAGGAGATGTAGATAAAGATGCTCATTAATTTAGTACAATGATTACCTCTCAGGGAAGGTAGACTATTAATATTAACAAGAATATTAAAAGTACCAAGGACTGTCAGAAGAACAAACAAATCTGTGTTGCAAGACATACAAACAAAATACTCCTTTGGAGGACAGGATGGTGAGACTTTGTCTATCATATTCTGGACATGTTAACAGAAAGGAACCAGTTCCTGGAGAAGGACATCATGCTTGGTAAAGTGGAGGGTCAGTGAAAAACAGGAAGACCTCCAATGAGGTGGATTGACACAGTAGCAGCAGCAATGGGTTCAAACAGAACAGTGATTGTGAGGATGGCCCAGGACTGGGTAGTATTTCATTCTGTTGTGCATAGTAAGACTGCCCTATGCCTAACAACAATAGGGGAAGACAAGAGCCGAACTAGAGTAGAAATACATGAGTAGATGGTACTGCTCCAGGGCTTAATTTAGATGGTGCAATCACAGATGTTTAGTTTACTATCCTTCAAACCATATAATTTTATACATAAAAAATACTTAGTACTTAAAAAACACACACACACACATAAAAACAAGAATAAGAATTTAGACAACTTTACATCTTATCTAGAGTCATATATAGCTTAGATTTCAGAGTTTCTAACGATCAACTAGAAAACCCTACTCAATGAAGACCGTAGTTTGTTCTGCAAATTCAATGAGAGTATTTATGAAAAAAACAAAAATACCAGAAACTTGAGGTTTCATTTCCCCAAAACAAAATTAACACTAAACCCAAGCCTAGCTTCTTAA
Source organism: Chrysochloris asiatica (assembly GCF_000296735.1). NCBI lineage: Eukaryota > Metazoa > Chordata > Mammalia > Afrosoricida > Chrysochloridae > Chrysochloris > Chrysochloris asiatica. The sequence continues at coordinate 12,480,970 of NW_006408564.1, forward strand.
TTAGGGTTCATTTTGTTACAAGAAACAAAAATCCAGTTGAGTTCAAGTTAAAGGGATTCTAGATGAGAAATTAAAGGTATTCCATAGATGGCCAAACTTCATCTCTCATATTTCGGACATATTGTCAGGAGGGACCAGTCTCTGGAGAAGGATATCATGTTTGGATGGTGGAGGGTCAGAGAAAAAGAGGAAGACCCCCAATGAGATGGCTTGGCCAAGTGGCAGCATGGATGGACTCAAGCGTGGCAACAGTAGTGAGGTTGGCCCAGGATTGGGCAGTATTTCGTTCTGCTGTGCATAAGGTCACTGTGGGTCGGTACCGACTTGATGGCACCTAACAACAACAACAACACAGTACCCAGGACAGGAAGAAGAGCCTTTCCTCACCAGGCACCACTGCCAGGATATGGGAAGCCATGCAGATCCAAGGTCAATATACACCCCTTGCTCTGGGACTACATGGTCTTATGGCTCTATTTCTTTCTCATACCTTTACCTTATTGTCTCTACCTATCAAAAACAAAACAAAACAACTCACTGTAATCAAGTTGATTCCGACTCCCAGCGACTCTATATAAGATTTCTGAGACTGTACATCTCTATGGCAGGAGACAGCCTCATCTTTCTCCCTCACCTGCTGGGTTTGAACCACTGACTTTGAGGTTTCCAGCCCAATGCCTACCCGACATTGTCACTGGGTCTCCTTCAACATAAGCATTACTTCAAGATTCGCAGAGAGAAATCTAATTAAACCCAAAGTCATGTGTCCATACCTAGTTTGATTGGCTACAACTGTGTATCAGGAGTTACCAATTCAAACACCTACAGGAACCAGGCACATAATTAAATGTGTGAAACTGACCATGTGTGAAACAAGAAGGCATTGGACAAAAACATCCTGCAACAAACAAAGCTCACGCTGCTTCTCAACTTTGGCTATGAAAGACTAGAAATCCATTTTTATTGAAATTTCTTCATTATAAAAACATGCCTGCAGGCTATATTGGCCATGGGTCTCTGCTGTGTCTTACAAAAAGTGAATTGTGAATATCCCAGATTCAATGGGTCACACTGGGCAAGCATGATTGTAGTTGCCAATCATTTGAGGGAAACGGGAGTCCTCACGGAGGAGTTATAGTTTGATGAGTCACCCCAATAAGGCACTACTCTTTCATGCACCACTAAAGACATAAAACACACCTTAGCTAAAGTTCTGAAAAATAGCTAGTTCAAGATCAGATATGAAGGCAGACAGATGATTCTTTGTATGGGTTCATGGAAAAAGGCAGCACAAAATAAAGAAATCGCACAAAGCAAACTAGATCCAGAAAAAGGCAAAACTGTCTTCTTTTTTCCTATCTCTAGCCAAATATGCTGTCATAAAAAGACTATTCATTACAAAAGTGTAAGTTCTTTTTTCTATTAACTAAGTTGGCACTTAACCACAACAAAGGACGACACAGGTCCTTCTGAATGTTTTATCAATACACTTTTTTCTTCATCATGTAAGAACTAATAGATACAGAGGTCTGAGCTTAGATGGCATTTCCTGTAGGAAGTTCTTCCTGATTCCCTGATCCAGGGATTGGCAGGCGCTTCCTCAGATGTCCACTGGTTGTAGCAGGTAGGCCCTGTACTGTGCATGCACTATTGTCTATCTGTCCCTGCCACACAGGTGAGCTCCGTGAAAGAAGGAAAAATGTCCAATTCCCCTCATGTCCCAATTCCTACTTGTTGACTAAATACATGTATTCAGACACAGTGAAGAACTTACTTCATTTTTTATCATTCAACTCAGAAAAAAAATGGTAAATTAAAACTAGTTACCTCCTTATTTAGCAGTCCTGGTGTGGCACCATGGGCTAATGCGTCAGATTGTAAAGTCATTTGAACTGCAAGGTCAGTGGTTGGAAACCCTATACAGTGTTACTATGGGTCGGAATCAACAACGACAACCTCCTTATTCAAGGAACTTTGGTAGTGTAGTGTTTACGAATTGGGCTGCTAATTTTAGTCAGCAGTTCAAAACTACCAGCTATTCTGAGGAGAAAGATGAGGCTTTCTGCTCTTGTAGATTTACAGCCTCAGAAAGCCTATATAGTGTTGCTATGAGTCAGAACTGACTCCACAGCACATAACGAACCACCAATATTTTATTATTATTATTATTACTATAAGAAAGCTAAAAAAGTCCTTCTGTCAGCTTATGGATATGCATAGATTTTCCATATAGACCTATATTTGATGTAGATACAAACAGCCTAGTATATATAGAACAGAACATGGTAAAATTACCTACAGATAAAATCCATCTATTTAAACCTAGGAGAAATTTGGAGAAGTACAGTATATGTATATATTGGAAGACTTATGTTCTATTCTAAAGAAATGAGTCTTGGCAAATTTCTCTAGTTCTGAACTATTTAGCAGGAATTAATTTTTAAATGAGATATGCTAAAAGTGAAATAGATGTAATATTTTTGTTCTTCAGGAACTATTGAAGGTGAAGCTGGTATGATTTATCATTGGGAGTTGAACTGAGTTTGACCAAATATCTCCTTTTTCTTGTGAAAATTAGGTACAAGATTCCAATTTTCACTGTTACTCCAGATTTGGTGGGCCTTCATCCTGTGCAGCATGGTATCCTAGATTTTCAAGGTAGTAAGTAGATCTGAGAAAGAAGAAAGGTTAAATGAGGTCCATGTTTCTAGACATTTGGTCTTAACTTTTGTCAAATTAAAAGACTTAATCATGAATGGGGACAATTTATCTTTTCATTCTAATCCAATGGGAGTATTTGTTGAATCTCTGCTTTTGAAAGAATTATTTGACAGTGGAATTACAATCTAGACAGATAAAGCAAATGATGAAAGGAGACATTTCAGTAGTATGTGCCAAGAGGTATCACCATTACTGGGCATTACAAAATGAAAGGGGTATTAAATTACATTTGGAAGTCCTGGTGTGGCACTATAAGACCTGGGCTGATAATGGAAAGGTTAGTGGTACAAACCCATAATCTGCTCCTTGGAAACTCTATACAGAGTCACTGTGAGTCTGAAAGGACTCCGCAGTTCTTAACAACAATAACAGCAATGCTAACAGGCTTATGTAGGCCAGCAATTGTCAGGCATTGACGTTCAGAATGATCCTTTTGCATTTTCAGAAACCTTCTACTTTACCAACCATATGTCATTCTCCATATACATACTTTAGAAATGGATTTGAAGTGCAAGAATTGGATAGGTGCCCCTGAAAACATATCTAAAGTACAAGAAATGAAGTCTCGCCATACTTGCTTCTAAGAAACATTTTGGCTGTTCTTCTTCAAATGGTTGTTTAGCATTTAGCATATGCCTAGCAGAACTCATTGTTGTTGCTGTTGTTGGTATATGCCTTCGAGCCGGTTCTGACTCATTGTGACCCTGTATAAGGTTTCCAAGGATCACCTGGTGAGCTTGAACTGTTAACCTTGTGGTTCAAACCAAACTTGCAGTCTAGCACATCAATCTGCAGCACCACACCAATGGTTCCAACTCATAGTGACACTGTGCACAACAGAATGAAACAGTGCCTGGTGCTGCAGGATCCTCACAGTTGTTACACTGGAGCCCATTGCTGCTGCCACTGGTCCAATCCATCTCCTTCCTTTTTGCTGACCCTCCACATTACCAAGCATGATGTCCTTCTCCTAGGACCAGTCCCTCTTAATTACATGTCTGAAGTATGAGAGGCAAGTCTTGCCATTCTGGCTTCTAAGGAACATTCTGGATGCACTTCTTCAAACACAGATTTGTTCTTCTGAAAGTCCATGGGACTTCCAATATTGTACTCAAATACCATAACGCAAATGCATCAATTCTTCCATGATCTTCCTTATTCACTGTCCAACTTTCACATGTATATGAGGCAACTGAAAATACCAGGGTTGGGTCAAGTACACCTTATTCCTCAAATTGATACCTGTGCTCTTGAACACTTCAAAGCGATCTTGTGCACTAGATTTGTTTAATTTAATGAATCCTTTAATTTCTGATTGCTGCTTCCATGAGTGTTGATAATGGATCCAAGCTAAAGGAAGTCTTTGACAACTGCAATCATTTCTCCATTTATCATGTTATTTATTGATCCAGTTGTGAGGATTTTGTTTTCTAAACATTAATGTGTTATCCACACTGAAGGCATGATATTTATTAGTAAGTATTTTACATTTCCTTCACTTCTAGCAAGCAAGGTTGTATCATCTGCATATGTTGTTAATGAGTCTTTCTCCAAACCTGATGGCATTTTCTTCTTCATATAATCCAGTTTCATCAATTATTTGCTCAGCATATAGTAAGTATTGATTCCAACTGAATGAGTATGGTGAAAAGAATTCAACCCTTGCACACACACATTTATTGATCTAAAATCATTCAGTATCACCTTATTCAATATGCCACTTGTTCACAGATTCCTCATGAGCACAGTTAAGTGTTCTGGAATACCCATTCTTCACAATGCTATCAAGTTTGTCATAAGCCACACAGTCGAAAGCCTTTGCGTAGTCATAGCTAGCATATGCCAAATTGAACTCAATGTTAAGTGTAGTCTAGTAAGTTCCATGCACAACAGTTGTTCAGGACTTAGCACATGCCAAGCTAACCTGATAACTGGGTATAAATATACATAGTCCTTGTACTCATAAATTTGACTGCCTTAAAGAAGAGACAGACAGCCATCAAATAGCAAGACAGAAACTTGGCAGGTGTTAAGTAGAGAGGCTAAGAGAAAACATTTGAGTTGAAATCTAAGGAAGGTAAATTAACTTCAGGGACATCAAGATAACAAAATTCTAAGTCACAGGGGGCAACAGAATGTTCAAAGACCCTGTGGCAGGAGTCAGGTGATTGATTTTAAGGAACAGACAGGGCTATCTAATTGGGGCTCAGGGAGCTAGAGAAGCACGACATGGGAAGACTTAGGAGAGGAAAACAAGGCCCATATTAGGATTTTGAATGATTGAAACTGAATGGTTTCCTGCAGGGGAATGGCTTGTTAAACTAGCATTTTGCAAATATCTCTTAAGCTACAGTGTGGAAAATAGATGGAGAGGCAGAGTAAATATAAAAGGATCAGTCAAGATGTTATTTCACAAAAAATGATCATCAGACTCTAATGGCAAAAATATGGAAGAATAAAACAAACCTGAGTAATATTTGTTGTTGTGAAGTGCCGTCCGTCAGTTCCCACCCACAGTGACCCTGTATAGGGTTTCTGAGGAGCAGCTAGTGAGCTTGAACTGCCAACCTTGTAGTTCAAACAACATTACAGTCTGGCGCATTAACACGCAGTGCCACACAAGGACTCCGAGTAATATTTAGGGATTGGAAATGAATTAAGATACTTAATTCTAAAAGGCTGGAGTTTCGAGTTTACCAGAGGCACCTAGATAGAAAGGTCTGGTGATGTACTTCTGAAAACTCCAGCCACTGACATCTCTTTTTTTTTTTTTTTTTTTTTTTTTCTTTTTTAGCTAAA
>NW_006408564.1:12486589-12491945 GCF_000296735.1 Chrysochloris asiatica
AAAGTTTTTATTGTGAATTGAGTGAAAGTTTACCGGGCAGATGATCAGTTTTACATTCAACAAATCCTATACTTTGTTTCATTACAATGATTATAATCCCCTCCATGTACCATCCTTTAATAGCATTTCTCTCTTGAAATCTCTTTAGAGCATATTTCTACTCTGACATATATGAAGTCGCTGTGAGTCAGAAATGACTCAACAGCAACTATTTTTGTTTGTGTATTTTGTTTTGTTTTTGTTTTTTTTCATGAATTGGGTAAGGGAGTTGTAGAACATTTTACCTATAAAATCCTAAACTGCTTAATTGGATCTCATTATAAGTCATTCTCCCTAGTCATTTGATGCTTTTTATCAATCTGGAAGATTTATCTCAGTAGACATTGTACTTCTTGTTAAAACACTGCCATGATTCTAAATCATATTCCATAGTGGTCAGAGCCAGGCTGTTAATGCCCTATAGGATAGAGAAACCAAAACTTAAAAAACTTGCTTTCTTCTCATATACATACACATAGTGGAATTTATTTTTTGTTGTTATTGTTTTGTTTTGTTAAAAAAAAAAAAGTTATTATAACTCAGCTTAATACATTTCCTATTACCTTGCCCACTTCCTTACTCATTTTCCAAAAACATTAGTATGTGAACATTTTCTGACAGTACCTCACTCAGGATTAGAACATTTATTTATCTGGGGGAATATGTGTGAATGTTGTTCTGGGAATAAAACGAAGACTGCTATTACATCATATTATTGGGGCTATCATTCTCTCCCCAAGGTGTTACTTAATCCCTTAATCAGACAAATAACAGAACATGATAAAAAAATAAGCATTACAGATACTTAAAAGACAGATATGTCAACTGCCTATTTGTCAAATTTGACAGAAAAGATAAACTGAGGGTTCCATGTATATATGAGAATTTCTTGAAAGATAAGAGAGCAACTTGAAGACTCTTTAAACACAGTATTTTAAAAGTATATATAAAGAGAGAACAAATAAGATGGCTGATCAGGTGGAAGTACAGTAAAGGAGCTCCGCCAGCAACAACACAGAATACCCAACTAAGCAGGCTCAGGGGATGGTCCCACAACTCTGAACCACATATAAAGGAATATTGAGAAGGTTGGAAGGCTTACAGCTGGGGGAATTTGTGGCAGAAGCAAGAAATCCATTGCTTTCTAGTCCGGGATACTCAGCTGCTCCAGGCACCGCCATCTTGCGTGAGAACAAGCGGGAGAAGGATCAGAGTGGCCACAGACGCCTGGCAGAACCTCAGAGATAAAGGTGTGGACATTCTTTTCTCTTGGTAGCTGTTCATTGGTCTGCACAACTCCATTCTGGAGACTATAGGGGTGCCTGAGCTAGTGGGCACCCCAGCCCCACCCTTGGAGGGTTCTACTACGCATGTGCACAGATCTCCTTGAAATTTAAAGAGACAGTTTCCAATTAAAACAAAACACCTACAGGCGGCCCTGAACTATTTCCAACTAGATAAAAGGCCTGAACAGGGATTGTGGAGTGGGACAAGCAGACAAAAAAGGAAATAAGCCAAAAATTAAATCCTAAATTACATCAAAATAACCAACAGTGGCATCTTGAAATTTCTCAAGAAAAAGAGTGAAAAGGAAACCCATTTCCTGATAACATCTACCTGGAGGCAATCAGAAAGCATAAAAACAAAACAAAATACACATCCATCTAAGTATTAAGGCCACAGATAACCCCTGAATATGCCCCCAAAACAGAAGCAGATGATCATATCTGCACATGTTCAGAAACAAGATTAAGTGACTGAGGCAAATAAGCTGGAAGTAGACCTACACTCCATACTGGAAGATGGGCAGGGTTTGGAAATGCCTGAGAAGGAAATCAGAAAAATGATTATAAAATGTATCAAAACACTATACAATGGAGTTGAGAAAAATAAGGAAGAAGTCAAAAAAGCACTACAGGAACAATTAAATAAGATAGATACAGCATTGGAAAAAATTCAAAACCTACAGAAAAAGGTCCAAATGATTAATAATAGAATATCAGAAATGGACAATACACTGAGAGGGCAAAGGAGTAGAATTGAAGAGATAGAAGCCAGAATTAGTGAGCTAGAATATAAATCTCTCAACAATACAAAGATAGAACAACAAATACAAAAAAGGATAAAAAAAAATCTGAAGAAGGCCTAAAATTCATGTTGGATAACATGAAGAGGAATAACATAAGAATCATTGGCATTCCAGGACAGGAACAATCACACAAGTCCACAGAGGAGATAGTTGAAGAGCTCTGGAAGAAAAATTTCCTAACATCATGAAAAGTGAAAAGATAATCATTCAAGAAGCTCAACGAACCCTAGAATGGATAGGCCCTAAAAGACAATCACCAAGACATATAATAATCAAGCTGTCCAAAATCAAAGATAAAGATAGGGTCTTGAAAGCAGCTAGGGAAAAGAGAAATATGACATACAAAGGCAAGCAAATCAGAGTAAGCTCAGATTTCTCAACAGAAACCATACAGGCAAGAAGGCAATGGGATGACATATATAAAAGCCTGAACGAAAAAAACTGCCACCCAAGAATCCTCTACCCAGCAAAGCTGTCATTCAAATACAATGGTGTAATCAAAACATTGCAGAATAAACAGAAGCTAAGGGATTTTGCCAAAGCCAACCCTGCTATGAAAAACATCCTAAAGGAAGTTCTGTGGACTGAGAACCAACAAGAACAGACAACAACTACAGAATGACAAACATGGCAGCATCAACCTGAACTCAGTCAACAAATGAAAGAGTCAAGAACAGAATAAAATTATAAGAACAGAGGATCTGGGATGTCAGTCTATGATCAAAACAATTACAATGTGAAAAAAGGTAAACACAGAGGACCAGAGATCCAGGTGGTGGGAAGGTCAGGTAGACTACTAGATAAAATAGACTGTCTTAATTGGAGGGAAGAACTAATGGAATATAAGGTAGCCACAATGGGGTTCGGGTGGGGGTTTACTTTGGGTGTTGGGGAGGGCAATACAAGAATGGGGAGGAGGCAGAAAAACAAGATAGATAGGGAAACACTGAGACAGGTTTGTATGGCCTAGTGGGACAGAGGTAAATAGTGATACATACTCAACCTTAGAACAACAGGGCTCTGGGATATAGGGATCTAGGTATAGCTTGGAGAGGGTAAATAATAGTAAAATCCTTGACTGCCTTATGAATATTAGTTTCCCTTGCCTACTATTGTAAAACAGACACTTGAGTGGGCTAGAAAGGTATGTTGGGAAACACGATTAGAGAAAACTTGTAAGCCCGCCTTCAGCCTATAACTGATTGGAATACCTAAAAGGGGTTCTACAACTTGCCCAGTGAAATAGGCCTCATGTAATGCCTATTCAGAGTATAGGACCTTAGGTGGACTCCTGAGTCCCATCCACAATCTTGTGAGGTGAGACATACCCACTAGAAAGGACAAGCAGACTGGAACAGCTACAGTGACAGAAGATACATCTTCATGATGAACCTGACCTATATTCAGAGAGGTAGTTATTCTAAATACCAACAGAGAGGGGAAGAGTCTTCAAATCAAGTATCAATGCTATCCACTCTGTACACAGGGTAGATAGAGACGGGCATTGGCTACCTAAAATGAGGGGGCAATAAAGGCACAAAGTGACTGGCTTACAAGGTTTCAAGAGGGAGTTTAGTTTAAGAGTATGGGGGGAAAGAAAGTGTTCCCATGGAATAACTGTCATCTTGTCTAGATGGGTCTGGTGAAAAGAGATGAGGATAAGATTTGTAAGATTCAATAGTGAATAACTGTTATCATGACTAATCGCGACTGTCACAATTGTAAAGGTGATTGTTTAATCAGGGGAGTGGTTAATCTTACAGTCCAGAAACAGAGGACCCTAGGACCATCAAGAGAGGAATGCACAAGCAGAATGCGGGACCTTATCCGGAGAAGCAGCAGTGCCAGAGATGGAGGCAGAGATAGGGTTATGGAGAAGGGGAGCGGCTGAGGACTCTATAGTCATGGACTAAAAAGAGAAGGACTAAGAGCTGGTGGCCAGGAGGCAGACTTGGAGAATGTGCCCTTTGGAGATGTAAATTATTATATATGCCTGAGTGGGTTTTTTTTTGTTTGTTTTTTAAAAAGCTAAAGTGGATAGAGAGAAATACTGTTAACTGATTGTGCATAAAGGGGATTATAATCAATGCAATGAAACAAGGTATACAATTTGTTGAATGTAAAACTGATACTATGCCCTGTAAACATTCACTCAATCTATAATAAAAATCTTTAATTTAAAAAAAATGCCCAAACTTGGAGATAGCACTCATTTGACCTAGCTTTAATGGCTTGATGATTAGAACTCGACTAGATGAAGATAAAGAAATGTAATTAAGGAAGTAAGTGTACATTGCTACAATTTGATGAACTTGACCTATACTTCTGGATGTAGTAGCTCAAAATACCAACTGAGAGGGAAGGAGTCTTCACATCAAGGATCAAACCTATCCCCTCTGTACACAGGGTTGATAGGAATGGGCAGTTTAGACATTGACTGCCTAAAATGAGTGATATAAAGCCACGAAGTGGCTGGCTTACAAGTTTTCAAAAGAGAGTTTAGTTTCAGAGCATGCAGGGGAAGGTAGAATGCCCACTGAACCATTTTCCTCTTGTCTAAATAGGTCTGGTGAAGCAGATGGAAATAGGATTCATTGATTCAATAGCGAGTAGTTATTATCATACCTAATTGTGATAGTCACAACTGTAAAGGTAGAGGTTGTGTAACAAAAACAGGGAGGAGTTAATTTTGCATTACAGTAACAGAGGACCCTAGGACCATCAAGAGAGAAGAGCATGAACTGAACATGGCACCCTAACCAGAGAAGAGCGACACCAGAGATGGAGGCAGAGGTAATGGTATGGAGAGGTTGAGCAGCTGAGGACTGTAGACTCATGGAAAGAGAAAGGTTGTGTGCTGGTGGCCAGGAGAGTGGCTTTTAGAATATGTGCTGTGGTTGTTGAAATGATTATATACCCCTGTGTGTTTTGTTTTGCTTGTCCGTTGGTTTTGTTTTTGCTTTTCTATATCAAAGAAAAAAAGAGGAGGGTTTCTCTTGTTTTAAAAAAACAATCTATGACAGTTTTGTGGGAAGAAGGAAATAATACACGTTGACATGGGTGAAGGGGGCAGGCAATATACAACTGGAGGGAGGGGGTGAGAGATGCAGGGAGAAATGCAGTTGTTGGAGTGAATAAAGGTAAATGCTGTTGTCTGTTGGTCCATGAAGGGGCCTGCAACATATAATGAAGCAAAGTATATGATTTGTTGAATGTAAAACTGATGAT
>NW_006408564.1:12492164-12496728 GCF_000296735.1 Chrysochloris asiatica
GAACCTTAAGGTCACCAGTTAGAAACTACCAGCCGCTCCACGGGAGAAAGATGAGGCTTTCTACTCCCGTAAAGATTTACACCCTCGGAAACCCTGTACAAGGTCGCTATGGGTCGGAACCGACTCGATGGCACTTAACAACAACAACAATATATATAGGCAAAGATCCCTGATGGTAAAGCATTTAAGCAATTGACTGAGACGTCAGTGGTTCCAACTCAGGGAAATGATGAGATACTGGGCTTCCATGAAGATTTAGTCTTGAAAACCTTCAGGGGCAGTTGCATTCTATCCTATAGAGTGATTGTGCATCAGAACAGACATGTGACAAAAAGTTTCACAGTGGTTACTTTAGAAATGGATTTGAGGTGCAAGTATTTGGGATTTTTAACTGCTAATTTATATGCTTAAGGAGCTCTGGTAGCGTAGTGGTTACGAATCAGGCTGTGAGCCGCAAGGTCAGCAGTTCGAAACTACCAGCCGTTCCGCGGGAGAAAGATGAGGCGATCTGCTCCCGTAAAGATTTACAGCCTCGGAAACCCTGTTCAGGGTCGCTATGGGTTGAAACCGACTCGACCGCACTTAACAACAACAACAACAATTTATATGCTTAAGCACTGTTGGAATTTTTATGAGCAGATATTGCTTTGTAAACAAAAAACAAAACAAGGAAAACAGAACAAGTAAGGAAAAGCTGGATCAATAAAATAACGTCATTGTTTGGAAATGCCAAGATTTATCATGGCAACATTTATCATAGAGACTAAATATGTTACACTAGATGTTTATGATATAATTATTTTTCTAGGGCCAGGTTCTGACTGACCCATGGTTTTATTCCTAAACACTAACCATCGACATTATAAAAGGACTCAGCTGTACAAGGGAACTTCAGAAAGTTTGTGGGGAAATTCCATTTTCTTTTCATTTCATTTTTTCAATAAATTTTTGAAGCCCCTTGTATCTGAAGCCCACCTATATAAAGGAGTATTAGATATATAAAAGCCCCATTAACATAAAATTTAATTACAGGTAAACTCAGTGATCTGTTACTATATATACAGGGAAATACTTATTTCTGATCAATTAACAAATAAGTCAAAGGTTTAGTGACATGGCATTTGTAAGCCAAAACATTTTTTTTTTTTTTTAATTTATGAAGTACTTGTGTTTATCTTTAATTTGCTCTTTATTGTACTTTGGGTAAAAGTTTATAGAGCAAATTAGTTTTCCATCCAACTATTGATGCACATTTTGTCTCATGACATTGATTGTAGTCTCCTTAATTTAACAGCACACTTCTCATTTCATTTCCTTTAAAGGAACATGGACAAAATGTACATTCTATCCAGAACAGATATGAGTTTCTCCTCACACCTTATTTAATTGTAGATTTTGGCTGCTTAAGAAGACAACTACATCATGTGGTTTCCTAAACTGGCTTTGCATCAGAATTACCTTTGTTTTTGTTGTAAAGTGCCACTTAGTGGGCTCTGACTCATAGCAATCCTGTATAGGGTTTCTGAGCAGTGACTGGGGAGCTTGTATTGGATTATTAAAACTACAGATTATTTCCTATCCCAAATTACAATGATATAGTCTTATCTCATTGCACTGGCTGTGCTGTAGATTCTTTTTGTTTTATAGCTCTTCTATTTATGTTGTAGTTGTTGTGAAGTGCTGTCCAATCGATTCTGACCCATAACGATCCTGTGTAAGGTTTCCAGGGAGCAGCTGGTGAATTTGAACTACCCACCTTGCAGTTCAAAGCGGCTTTACAGTCCAGCACTTTAACCTACAGCACCATGGTCTGTGGCATTCTACTCTATTCCCATTTTACTGAGTTTTTATTATACATCAGTGGTAAACATTATCAAATTTTTCCTATATATCAAGATGATGATATGGTTTTAACTTTATTGTTGTTGTTTTAGTGCCATTGCATTGGTTCCAACTCACAGTGGCCAGCTGAATTTGCTGTCAATCAGTATTTATCTATTAATCTGGTAAATTACACTGATTGATTTTCAAATAAGCAAGTTACATTCCTGAAATAAACCCAACTTGGTAGTGATAGGTTATTCTTTTTATTTATCACTGGACATTATTGTTTTTGTCAGGTGCTGTCCAGTCAGTTCTGACTCACAGTGACTTAACCCACACAAGAATGAAACACTGCCCAGTACTGCACAAATCTCACAATTGTTGCTATGCTTGCATCCATTAGTGCTGCCATTGTGCCAATCAATTTACATTGCCCCTCCACTTTACCAAAGATGTCCTTCTCCAGGGACTGGTCTCTTTGATAATTCTGTCCGAAGTATGAGAGACAAAATCTCACCATCCTGGTTCCTAAGGAACATTCTGGCTGTACTTCTTCCAACACAGATTTGTTTGCTCTTTTGGCAGTCCATGGCACTTTCAATATTCTTCTCCAACACCTTAATTCAAATGCATGAATTCCTCCAAGGTCTTCCTTATTCATTGCCCAACTTTCACATGCATATGAGGCTATTGAAAATACAATGGCTTGGGTCAGGTGCACCTTAGTCCTCACAGTGATATAGCTTTGCTCTTGCGCAGCAGATTTGCCTAATGCAATATGTTGTTTGATTTCTTGACTGCTGCTTTCATAGTGTTGACAGTGGATCCAAGCAAAATAAAGTCTTTGGCAACTTTATCTTTTCTCTATCATCATGTTATTTATTGGTACAGCGGTGAGGATTTTTGTTTTGTTTACATTAAGGTGAAACTCATACCAAAGACTGTGGTCTTTTATCTACATCAGTAAGCATTTTAAGTCCTCTTCATTTTCAGCAAGCAAGGTTGAATCATCTGCATATCTCAGGTTGTGGATCCAATTTACAAATGTTTGTAGAAGATTTTTGCATTTATGCTCACTGGATACATTGGCCTGTGGAATTCCTTTCTTCTAGTATCCTTGCTGGCTTTGAGGTCATTATTATGTTGGCTTTATGGGTATAGAGGAATCCAACTGATTTTTAGATGTTGATCTTACACCCTGCCACTTTGCTGAATCCTCCAATGAGGTCTAGTAGCTTTTTTATTGAGTGTTTGGGGGTTTCTATATATAGGATCATATTGTCTGCAAATAGAGAGAATTTTACTTCCTCTTTGCCAATTCAGATGCCCTTGATTTCCTTATCTTGCCATATAGCTCTGGCTAAGACTTTGAGCACAATATTGAATAGGAGTGGTGACAAAGAGCATCCCTGTCTGGTTCCTATTTGCACAGGGAAGGCTTTCAGTTTCTCTTCATTGAGAGTAATGTAGGCTGATGGTTTTGTATGTATGCTCTTGACTATGTGAAGGAATTTCCCTTCATTTCCTCCTTTGTTGAGTGTTTTGATTAGGAATGGATGTTGGATTCTGTCAAATGCTTTTTCTGCATCAATCGATATGATCATGTGGTTTTATGCCTTTTCTTTGTTTATATGGTGGATTACATTGGTTGTTTTTCTAATGTTGAACCATCCTTGCATCCCTGATATGAATCCCATTTGGTCATGATGTATTATTTTTTTGATGTGCTGCTGGATTCTGTTGGCTAGGATTTTGTTGGGAACTTTTGCATCTATGTTCATGAGGGATATTGGCCTGTTATTTTCTTTCTTAGTGATGTCCTTCCCTGGTTTTGGTATGAGGGTTATGCTTGCTTTATAAAATGTATTAGGAAGTTTTCCATCCTCCTCTATATTCTGGAATAATTTGAGTAGAATTGGTGACAACTCTTCCCTAAATGTCTGGTAGAACTCACCAGTGAAGCCATCTGTACCTGGAGTTCTTTTGGTTGGAAGTTTTTTGATGACCTGATCAATTTCTTCTATTGTTATGGGTCTGTTTAAGTCTTCTACTTCACTCTGTGTGAGTTTAGGTAGGTCATGTTTTTCTAAAGATGTATCTCTTCTAAGATTTCAAATTTGTTGGAGTACAACTCTTCATGTTGTTGTTGTTGTTGTGCCTTGGAGTCGGTTCTGACTCATAGCGACCCTGTACAGGGTTTCCGAGGCTATAAGACTTTACAGGAGCAGAAAGCCTCATCTTTCTCCCGCAGATCAGCTGGTAGTTTCAAACTGCTGACCTTGAGGTTCACAGCCTGATTCATAACCACTACGCTACCAGAGCTCCTTACAACTCTTCATAGTATTCTGTTATTATCCTTTTGATTTACTTTTGTTCCGTTGTGACACTGCCCATTGCCCATGTGGTTTGAATGTGTATTATTTGTGTCTTCTCCCTCTTTTCTTTTGTTAGGTTGCCAACGGTTTGTCAATTTTATTAATCCTTTCAAAGAACCAGCTTCTTGTCCTGTTGATTGTTTCTATAGTGTTTCTGTCTTCTATCACATTTATTTCTGCTCTGATCTTTATTATTTCCTTTCTCTAGGTTCCCTCTGTTAGTCTGCTTCTAGTTGCTGGAGATGTTGTGTTAATTTGTTAATTTTGATTCTTTCTTCTTTTTGGATGTGTGCATTTATTGCAATAAATTGTCCTCTCAGCACCACTTTCACCGTGTCCCAAAGATTTTTGTATATTGTGCTTTC
>NW_006408564.1:12497598-12514569 GCF_000296735.1 Chrysochloris asiatica
ACTGAAGGGTCTTGTTTTCTTATCCATTCAGCCACTCTTTGTCTCTTCACTGGTATGTTTAAACCATTGACATTCGGTGTAATTATCAATAGATATAGATTAACTGCTGTCATTATGTTAATTTTTGTGGTGCTGTTTGTTCCTTTGTTCTGCATGCCTTCTTGTGTTGCTTTCATGTTTTTTGTGCTATTTCTTGTCGGTGTGTTCTTTGTTTTAATGTTTCCTTGTTCTGCTTGGATCTTCATTTTCATGGTAAGTTGTGAAGTATTAATTTTCTTTGGGGTTACCCTATAGTCTGCTAAGTTTTTCCTGCATTTAAGGCAGTCTATTGTATCCTGCCATCTACTCGACCTCCTCACCACCTGGATCTCTGTTCCGATATTTTTCTCTTCTTTAATACTGTTAATATTTTGATCTTTGGTTGGCCTCACAGGGTCTCTGAATTCATTCCATTCTGAAATCTGCTATCCATCAACCGAGTTCCAGGTGGGGTTGCCACATCTGTTAATCTCTGGTTGTCTGTTCTTGCTGGTTTTCAAAGAACTCCCTTTAGGATGTTTTGAATCACTGGATTGGCTTTATCAAAATCTCTTAATTTTTGTTTATCCTGGAATGATGCGATTGCACTATCATATTTGATTGACAGTTTTGCTGGATAGACGATTCTTGGTTGGCAGTTTTTTCTTTTAGGGTTTTATATATGTCTCCCCATTGTCTTTTTGTCTGCATGGTTTCTGCTGAGAAGTCAGAGCTTAATCTGATTTGCTTGTCTTTGTAGGTAACACTTCTCTTTTCTCTGGCTGCTTTTAGGACTCTCTCCTTGTCTTTGATTTTGGAAAGTTTGATTATGATATGTCTAGGTGATTTTCTTTTGGGGGTCCATCCTTCCTGGGATTCTTTCAGCTTCTTGAATGTTTAACTTCTCATCCTTCAAGATATTAGGAAAATTTTCTTCCAGTATCTCTTCAACTATCTCTTCTGTGGACTTCTGTGGTTCTTCCTATTTGGGAATACCAATAATTCTTAAGTTATTCCTCTTCATGTTATCCAGCATGAATCTTAGACTTTCTTCAGATTTTTAATCCTTTTGTCGGCTTGCTCTTCTATCATAGTAGTACTGAGAGATTTGTCTTCCAGCTCGATGGTTCTGGCTTCTATCTCTTCTATTCTGCTCCTTTGCCCTTTCAGTGTATTGTCCATTTCTGTTATTTTATTACTAATCATCTGGACTTCTTTTTGCAAGTTTTGGATTGTTGCCAATGCCGTTTCTATCTTGTTTGATTGCTCCTGTTACACTTTCCTGACTTCTCCCTTAATTTCCTCCACCCCTTTGCAGAGCATTTGAATTTATTTCCATATTACTCTTCTGAATTCCTTCTCAGGCAGATCCAGAGTCTACTCTTCTACTGGAAAGTCTGTGTCTGCTTCCAGCTCATTTGTCTCAGTTACTTTTTTTCTGTTTTTGGACATACGTTGTTATCTTTAATTGTGTTTTCTTGGACATTTTCAGAAGTTATGTGGGTTTTTAATGCTTAAATGGATGTATGTTGCTTTATTGTTAAGCTTGCTGAGCATCTCCTGATGCATATGATCTGGAGATAGGCTTCCCTTTTCACGTGCAATGGCTAGCAGCTGGTTTTGGCTCTTGTCCAGATAGTGGGGTACTACAGGGTATGCTTGTAGCTTGGCTATCTAGGCACAGTTGCTGTCTCTTCTTGGGTAAATTGGGGGGAGAAAGCTCTAACCCCTGGGAGAAGAGTGAGGCCAAAAGGACCAAAGCCAAAAACAATATAAAAGCAGAGACAAAAAACACCAATTAAAAACAAAAATAAAATTGTGACTGACATTGTCCACTGGCCTTTGCTGTGCAAAGGGTCCCGCCTAGGTGAAATCTAAGGCTGGTTCCCAGGGTCAAAATGTCATAAGAAGCAGCCTAGAGGTTTCCTCTCTGTGCCGTTGTAAAACTGTGGGTGCAATGCTGGACCATTTTTGTGGTGTGTTCTGGCCTGCCTGAAGTTGTCGGGAGCTGTGCAGTGAGGGCGCGATCGGGGTCGGGGTGAAAAGGAGAGATACGTGAAAAGTGAAAGATAAAAAATCAGTCACACCTCTCCCTTCAGAAGTACAGCTCCAGCGGCTTCTAGCACTGGGTCGCTGCCTCCACTTGGCTGTGGACCCGACCTCCTCCTGCCTGAGGACTTCTGGCTGCCAGTACCGTGGCTAGATCGATTCAGAAATTGCCGTATTTTCCTTCCACAGGCAGATTTCTTCTCAATGGGCCTGGGAAACTGGTACCCCGAACTTAAACAAGATACAAAGTTCCGCAGTTTTTCTGCGGACCACTTTTTCTCTGCTTTTTGCAGGGTTTTGGCAGAGGAGTTTTCACTGTCTGTCTCTGCTTTCCCCACCCCCACACCGGAAGTCTGTTATGTTGGTTTTATAAATGACACCTGGTGTGGCAATGTAGGATAAGCACTGAACTACAAGGTCTGTTTGAATTGCTCTCAGAAATGCTTTTACAGGGTTGATATGAGTTGGAACTGACTTGAGGACACTTAACAACAACAGCAATTTAAAGTTGCTAACGTTTCTTTTTTATGTTTAGAGGAATTTTGATGGTGAACATAATTGGTGTTTTCTTTGTGGGAAGATTCATAACTGCAAAGGTAATTCAGTTAGGACAGTTCATATTTACTAAAATTTACTATACCAATTTTATTTGTGTTTTAAAAGGTATTTGCCCATTTTGTTTTTCAAAACTATTGTTTAAATTCTAAAATCTTCGTAATATTTAGTGTTTATTGATATCATTGTTTTTCACTTATCTATGTTAGTAAATTTGCCCTATCTTTATTCCAAACTACTCTTGGTGTTGTTGTTAAGTGCCGCCAAGTCAGTTCTGACTCACAGGGACCCTGTATAAGGTTTCTGAAGAGAGGTGGTGAGTTTGAAGTCCCGACCTTTAAGTTCAATCTGACCTTGTGGTCCAGTGCCTTGTTCTGCAGCAGCACACTAGAAGTTTATTTTCAGAGAACCAACTTTTGGCTCTTTTTTTGTTCTACTTCAATGATTTATGCTTTTTTTTTTTTCTTGTAATTTTTAAAGTTTATTTTACTGTTCTCTTTCAAGATTTTTTGAGATTGATATTTAGATCACTTTTTTTTAATACCATAATTTAAGGCTATACATTTTCCTATTGGTACTGCTTTAGCTATAATCCTAGAAGTTTAATATGTTGTATTTTCATGATCATTCAGTTATACATGTTAGAATTTTCATTGTGATAATTTTCTTTGACACAGGGAGAAAGAGTATTACTTTAAAGAGAATTATCTCATTATCATGTTGTTACTAATTTCTATTTTAATTTTACTGTGACCATAAAATAAACTCTGTGGTTTTAATCTTTTAAAATTTGTTTAAGAGTCCTTTGGCTAAGCATGTGGTCTATGTGCAAAATGTTCCTTGTGAATGATAAAAAAATATATATATTCTTCAGTGTTTCATGTAGTGTTCTATATATGAGTACTAAAATTAGATCAAATTTGTCAAATGTGTTATGTACCTTTTTCTGCATATTCTACTTGCTACTGAAAAAGATATGGTAAAATCTTACAAAGCTTTAAGAGCTTCACATGTCTCTTTTAGTAATGTTAGTTGCTTACTTCCTTTATATTTTGAAGTCATAATATTTGCATGCAGACATAAAACTACACATGTTTATATGGTTAGTATTTACAGTTATTTCTTTTTTTTACATACATTTGCTTTCATCTTTATCTGACCTTATATTTAAAGCATTTCTTGTGTAGTCCACACATAATTGTCTTATTTTTATAAACAAAAATCATATCAAACCAAATGCCATAGGGTCAACTCCTACCCATAACAACCATATACAGGGTTTTCAAGATTATAAATCTTTACCAAAGCAGATAGTCTTATCTTTTCCCTCAGAGCTGCTGATTGGCTTGAACGGCCAATCTTTCAGTAACAATCCAATGCCTAACCCATAGAACTACCAGGGCTCCTTTCAAAACTTTATGTGGTGGCTTGCATGTTGCAGTGATGCTGGAAGTGTTGCCAATGGTATTTAAAATACTAGTGGGTCATTCATGGTGAACAGGTTTCAGCTTGCTTCCATACTAAGACAGTCTAGGAAGACTTCTAACTTTTCAGTCTGAAATTGATCACAGATGTAATCAAGATATATTGATAATTACTGGTGAATGGAATGTAAAGGTTGGAAACAAAGGGGAAGGACCTTTAACTGCCATTGTTGTTGTAATTAAGTGCCATCCAGTCAGTTCTGACTCATAGCAATCCTGTATAGGGTTTCCATGAATTGGCTGGTGAGCTTGAACTGCTGAACTTGTGATTCAAACTAACATTGTCTGGTGACATTTTACAAGTTTTTATTTACTCACATATCTGTTCAGACACAGATAGATGGGATAAGATTCATCCTGAAGTCAACCTGTCTCAGACCCACGTTCAATGATGAGCTGACAAAAACAAAAACAAAAAAACCTTTTGTGCACCCATAAGGCTCCCAATTTAAGTTACAGGTGAAAGGATCCAAGGCAAAGGGGTCTTGGGGTTTAGATCTCTGAGTACATGGGGACAGGGAAAGGAAAAGCAGGGGTCTTTGTTCTGCTGCATTTGACCTGACCATCCTATGACAAGATTTGTTAAAATTCAAACAGCATCCCATGGGTGGCTAGCCACAAAGAACATTTCTTCCCCCACTAGTTCCAAGATTAGTTACTTTGGTAGGTTATGTGCCAAGGTTCCCACTCATAGTGACCCTATATAGGAACAACTGGTAGTTTCAAACTGCTGACGTTGAAGTTAGCAGCCCAACTTGTAACCACTATCTTAACAGAGCTCCTAATTACTTTGTTGTTGTTGTTGTTAAGTGCCGTCGAGTCGGTTCCGACCCATGGTGACCCTGTACAGGGTTTCCGAGGGTGTAAATCTTTACGGGAGTAGAAAGCCTCATCTTTCTCCCGCGGAGCGGCTGGTAGTTTCGAACTGCTGACCTTAAGGCTCGCAGCCCGATTCGTAACCACTACGCTACCAGAGCTCCTTTAGTACAATTAAATAGCCATCAGTAGTCACAGAGACAGAGAAAGTTACAGTGAGTTCAGAACAAGGCAATTTCTCTGGCAAGGAGATTTCTCTGGCAAGGAGAGGGGACAAGGAGAGAGAATGACCCAATTCCTAGTCTCCTCATCAGAGAATCCTCTGAACCAAAGGACTCAACATAGGCAGTCTAGGTGGGAATCATAAAGGAAGATTATGCTCCCAACATACTTTAATGTAATTACTGTTATTTTTGTGTTTAAACCACCAATGAATATTTTTTCTGTATTTTTCATATTTATTTCAGATTTATTCCTCAATTCCCCATTTTGTGATTTCAGTTAATACTACATCTTTTTTTACTCAGTTTCCCACTGTAGGATAAGCACCGGCCAGCTAGCTGCAAGTTAATGGTTCAAACCCAGCAGCAGTTCCTCAGAAACCCGATACAGGGTTGCTATGAGTCAGAACCAAATCAATAGCACTTAACACCAATATCAGCTTGTTAGTTTTACATTTTAGATATCTAATTGTGTCCTTGACTTGTTAGAGGCAAATAAATAGAGTCATAACTGATACTTATACCACTCTCTGGAAAATGTAAGAAATTGACACCATTTTTATTCTACTTTTCCTACTTCCACCTTATATGTCATTGCTGCTTTTTGCTGTAACTCTACATATATTTTATTTTTCAGCGAATTTATAATGGAAAATCTTAAACACATGCAAAAGTAGACTAAATAATTAAACCTCTGTATCCATCATCCTGCTTAATAATCATCACTTCATGGCCAATTCTATCTGTGTTCCATTCACTTTTCCCTCAAACTTATTGTTTTAAAGCAAATCTCAAATCATATTATATCTACGTACTTATTTCAGTGTGTATTTCTAAAAGATAAGGATGTCATTTAAAAATCATAACCATAATGTCAATAACTTCTTGTTGTTTTTAAGTGCCACTGAGTCAGGTCCAATTCATAGTGACCTGTATAGGGTTCTCAAGGAGCAGTTGGTGAATTTGACATCGACCTGATGATTCATATGAACTTATGGTCCAGTGCTTATCCTACAGTGCCATACCAGGTCTTTAGTATCATTAACAAACATATAAAAACTTTATAAAAATTCCTGAATAGCATCAAATGTTCTGTAAGTGTTAAAATTTCCAAATCTCTCAAATATCCTCATTATTTTTACAGTTCTTTTTAAAAAATTCAGGTTCCAAACAAGTTCTGTATGTTGTATGATTGGTTGATAAGATATTTAAGAATCAATTAACCTATAGGATCTTCCTCGATCGTTTTTTCTTCCTTGTTATTTATTGACTGGAAAAACTATTTTGTTTTAACTGAAGTGTTCCACAGTCTAATGTTTCCCATAATATCATAGTGAATCACATACTCCAAATTTGTGTTTATAGGTAATTAGAGGTGGAGCTTGATCAAATTTAGGTTCATTTTTGTTTTGTTATTCCATTTCTGGCAAGATTACCTCATGAATGGATGTATCTGCTCCTCTTCAGGAGTTACATCATGTTTGTATTTTATATTGTTGTGTTGTGTGTGTCTGTGTGTTGTGTGTATCACTGAGTTGATTCTGACTCATAGCCACCCCACATAGGGTTTCTGAAGAGTGACTAGTGGGCTTGAACAGTAGACTTTACTTAAATTAACAACAGATGGCACTGGTACCATAGTGGATTATGAGTTGGTCTTCTAACTGAAAGGTCAGCAGTTCGAATCTACCATCTGCTCCACTGGATAAAGATGAAACTTTCTGCTCCCATGAAGATATACAGTCTTGGTAACCCTATACAGGGTTGCTATGAGTCGGAACCAACTCCTTGGCACACAACCATCATCACCACCGTTGTAGTCTTTGATAGAGTCCCTGATACCTGTAACATAAGTATATTTTAAACCACACTGAACACTTTTTGATGTTCTTCGAGTTTTACTGTAGTTCTGTGAATCTATCTGGGACCCTTTACTTCTACTTAAAAAGCTCCCTTTAATAGTTTCAATGAAGATCTGCTAGTGATTAACTCTTTTAATTTTTACATATATTTTTAAAATGGATTTTCATTGGATCCTGAATTTTAGTGGTTAGATATTTTATGTTGGCACATTAGAGAATTCATTCCATTGTTATCTAGCTTCCAGTGTTTCTTTTAGAAAATAAGTTTCAAGTCAAAGTTGAGCTTCTCTGAAAAATGCACCTTTTCCTTTAGGTGCTTTTAGGATTTTTACTCATATTAGATTTTTCAGCACTTTTAATACACCTATACGTGGTTTCCTATATCTTAAGCTAAAAGCTAAGTGCTGTCAAGTCAGTTCTGACTCATAGTGACCCTGTATAGGGTTTCTGAGGAGCAGCTGGTGAGCTTGTGGTTCAAATCGACCATGCAGTTCTGTGTATTAACCCACATCACCACACCAGGACTCCAAAAGTGTTGGCATTCCTACATCAGGAGTTGAACCCAGGCCGCCTGGGTGAAAACCAGGAATCCTAACCACTAGACTGTGGCTATGTCAATCATCCATTTTAGAAAATTGTTGGCCAATATCTTTCCTAGTATTGCTCCTGCCCCATTGTTCCTTTGGTTTTCTCCTGACCTCCAAGTGTCAGACTGAAATTGTAACAGAGTTCAATATATCCCTTGTGTCATTTTACTTATTTTTACATTCTTTTCTCACCTTTGTTTTAATTTTGGTATGTTCTACTGACTTATCTTCCAAATCACCCATCTTTTCTTCTCATGTGTCTGATCTATACTTAAATCCATATGGTGGTGGTGGTGGCTGTGTATCGTGGAGTTGGTTCCAACTCACAGTGACCCAGTACAGGGTTTCTGAGGCTGTAAATCTTTATGTGAGCAGAATGCCTAATCTTTCTCCCATGGAACAGCTGGGAGTTTTGAACTGCTGACCTTGTGGTTTGCAGCCCGATTCATAACTACTATGCTACCAGAGCTCCTTAAACCCATATACTGAGTTCTTAATTTCAATCACAGCATTTTTAAATTTAAAGTTGCTCATTTGATTCATTTAACAAATTTCAGATTTTTGGTTAAATTCTCCAGTGCTTGTTTTCTTTTTCTCTCGTAAACACATTAATCACATATTTGAAAGTTTGTGTCCAATCCAGAGATTTGGATCACCTCTCGCTCTATTACTTTGGCCTATCTTTCCCTGTTGTTTTTTAGTCATTTGTTCCCATTTTTGGGAAGCACGTGGCTCCATACTATAAGCACTGGATTGTGAACCACAAAGTCCATAGTTCCAGTCAGCCAGCCAATCCACAGGAGAAAGACTTCTTCTGCTCCCACAAAGATTTAAAAATCTATATAGGGTTGCTATGAGTCAGAACTGATTCAGTGTCACTTAACAACAACAATAATATTCCCATTTCCAGGCATGCCTACTAATTTATTAATTGATGACAGACACATTGTTCATGAAAATTTATAAACATTTTGGATGATGCTAACTTCCTCCAAAAATAATTTGATTTGCTTCTGGAAAACAGAGCACAGACAGGTTGTCCTGACCCAAATGAAGATGTCTATTTCTATTATACCCTTATTCTAGAATGCAACTCTTCCTTTCCCTTAAAAGCCTTAAGGGCATTTCCTCCTTGGAAATGAACTTCAAGTTTTACCTACCCAACTCAATGAGACCGCAAAATCTCTGCCTTGTCTTTTCGTCTTTTTGTCTCATCAGCTGTTTGTATCTTATTTATGGCTTGAAGGTATACAACAAAGTCTAAAGTGAAAACTCCATGAAGCATGTTGAAAATACTTCTCTTTGATTCCTTTTTGTAAAATCATGGTTCTGTATGTCCTGGGTTCTCTTGGCGGTCCTCAAAACAATTTTCTTCAGAATTTTTTTTTTTTTTTTGATTAAGCTGTTTCCACTTCAGAAAACAAAATTTTGAGTCTGTTCCCTGTTAATGTATTTATGCTTTCATTGTATCTGATTTTAAAAAGCCAGTCACTTCTCATTATCCCAATATGATCACAAAGAAGCCTGTACTATTGGAAAGCAAAGAAGTGCTGACCTTCACTAGGTAGTCAATCCTCACATAATGTCAACAAATCTGGAGCTTTCTCAAGTAGGGATATGAAAGAGAAAAGAAGAAGGGAGATGTGTTATTTATCACAGACAATACTCAGCACAATTTTATCGCTCCTTGGGGATTTCAAAGCTTTTAAAGTTGCTATTATTATTTGGAAGCCCTCCAGAGAGCACTCAGTATTAAAAATAGCACCTGTACTCTGCTAAGTCAAATCACCTGTTTATTACCCAGAGTGATGAAAATCATTTAATAAAATATTATAGACACTTGGTCAAAATTGTGCACGCAACTCATATGCTCAGAGATGTTAAAGGAAATGTATGTGTCTGGCTCAATGCATATTCATTTGGGAGGCTTAGAGAATCTCAGTGGTTGTTGAATTTAAAACACTGACATATTAAAAATATAAAGACTTCTATGGTAGCATCTTCTATTTTTATTTGCCAAGTGTTTACCAGTATCTACCCAAAACCTTATCTTTGTAATGTTGTTGTTAAGTACTGGTGAGTGAATTCCAACTCACAGCAACCCTGTATAAGGTTTCCAAGGAGTTGCTGGTGGGTTTGAACTGTTGCCTTTGTGATTTTTCAGTCCATTGCTGATCCTACAGTGCCACTTCAGGAATCTCCTTTTTTTTTCCCTTCTGGAGCACTTGCTGCTACTCCTCTCTTTGTAATACAGATATAGGAATATGACCCAGGCCTGGCTAAATACTGTATTCCATCTTACTGGCAAAAATTATTGCTTCATGTGATCCAATTACTCCAATGAGACTCCATACCTATATTTTATAGAAATGAGTAGAGGGAGAAAGGAGTTCTGGTGGTATAATCGTTAAGTACTCAGCTGATAAACAAAAGTTGGTAGTTCAAACACACCCTGTAAGAGAAAGACCTGGTGGTCTAGCTGTTTCCTGAGGCCCACAGTTGAGAAAACTCTGTGGAGAACTGCTATTCTGTCACATGGGGTTGGTATCAGTCAAGATCAGCTGATGGTGCCCAACAGCATATGAGGGAGAAGTTCCACTGGGATTATTAAATGGATAAAGTGTAATCCTCAATATGATGATCAGCATATAAAGGTAGACCGAACAGAAAATCACTACAACCTAGAAATTTTCAGTTATATGGGTCAATAACCTAAGCTATGTTAGAAAAACATTTTTTCAGGGCCTGTAACCAAGAGTGTTTATTGTTGTTGTTGTTGTTGTTGTTAGGTGCCATCAAGTGGGTAACAACTAATACTGATCCTATGCACAACAGAACTGTCTGGTCCTGGACCAACCTCACACTTGTTGCCACACTTGAGCACATTGATGATGCCATTCTGCCAATCCATCTCACTGGGGGGGTCTTCCTATTTTTCTCTGACCTTACCACCTAACCAAATATATCCTTCTCCAGCGACTGGTCCCTCCTGACAATATGTCCGAATTATGAGAGATGAAGTTTAGCCATCTTGACCTCCAAGGAGCACTCTGGCTGCACTTCTAACACAGATCTGTTTGTTCTTTTGGCAGCCCATGGCACTTTCAATATTTTCCTCCAACACCATAACTCAAATGCATCAATTTTTCTATGGTCTTCCATATTCAATGTGCAGCTTTCATATGCATATAAGGTTATTGAAAATAACATGGTTTGGGGCAGGCACATCTTAGTCCTCAAGCTGACATCTTTGCTCTTCAACACTTTAAATAGGTATTGTGCAGCAGATTTGCCTAATGGAATATGTCACTTGATTTCTTGACTACTGCTCCCTTGATTGTGGATAGTTGATCTAAGAAGAATGAAGTGCTTGACAACTTCAATCTTTACTCCGTAGATAAGAATGTTGTTTATTGGTCCAATGGTGAGGATTTTTGTTTTCTTTACATTGAGATGCAATCCATACTGAAGGCTGTGATCTTTGATCTTTATCAGTAAATGTTTTAAGTCCTCTTCACTTTCAGCAAGCAAGGTTGTATCA
The DNA here is from genome assembly GCF_000296735.1 of Chrysochloris asiatica. NCBI lineage: Eukaryota > Metazoa > Chordata > Mammalia > Afrosoricida > Chrysochloridae > Chrysochloris > Chrysochloris asiatica. Next base: position 12,508,732 of record NW_006408564.1, read on the forward strand.
TCTACATATCGCAGGTTTTTAATGAGTCTTCCACCAATCTGATGCCACATTTTTCTTCATATAACCTAGCTTCTCAGATGATATGCACAGCATAAAGGTTGACTAAGTATGGTGATAGACTACAACCCAGTCACAGACATGTCTTAATTTTAAACCATTCAGTGTTTCCATGTTTTGTTCAAACAACTGCCTCTTGGTCCAGGTACAGATTACTCATGAGCACAATTAAGTGTTCCTGAATACTCATGCTTTGCAATGTTGTCCATAGCGTCTCATGATCCACACAATAGATAGCTTTTGCATAGTCAATAAAGCACAAGTAAACATCTTTCTGATATTCTCTGCTTTCAGCCAAGATCCATCGGAAACCAGCAACGATATCCCTTGTTCGATGGCCTCTTCTGAATCCAGCTTGAACCTCTGGAAGATCTCTGTAATTGCATGATTGCAGCCATTTCTGTATTACCTTTAGAAAAACTTTACTCTCATGCGATATCAAAGATATTGTATGATGATTTCCACATTCCATTGGGTCACCTCTCTTTGGAATAGTCACATATATGGATCTCTTCCAATCAGTTGGTCAGATAGTTTTCTTCCAAATTTCCTGGCATAGATGAGTGAGTGCCTCCAGTTCTGCCTCACTTTCTTGAAAGATTTCAATTTTTATTCCATCATTTCCTAGTGCCTTGTGCTTTGTCAATTCCTCCAATGTACCTTGACCTTCTTCCTCCCATATCACTGGCTCTTGCTACTTCTTGACACATTCGCAGTAATTTGCCCAGAGAATCCTTCAATAACATAAATCAAGGCTTGAATTTTTTTCTTCAGTTCTCCCAGCTTGAAAAATGCTAAGCATGTTCTTCCCTTTTGGTTTTCTGACTCCAGATCTTTGCACATTTCGTTGAAATATTTGACTTTGTCTTCTCAAGGTGATCTTTGAAATTTCCTGTTCATCTCTTGAACCTCCTCATTTCTTCCATTTGATTTAGCATCTCTATGCTGGAAAGCAAGTTTCAGTGTCTCTTCTGACATCCATTTGGACCTTTTCTTCTTTCTTGTCTTCTCAATGACTTTTTGCTTCCTTCCCGTATGATGCTCTTGATGTCATCCCACAACTCTTCTGGTCTTCAGTCTTTAGTGTTAATGTATCAAATTTGTTCTTTAGATGATCTCTAAATTCAGGTGGGATATATTCAAGGTCATATTTGGCTCTCATGGACTTGTTTTCATTTTCTTCAGTTTCAGTTTCAATTTGCATATGAACAACTGATGGTCTGTTCCACAATCTGCCCCTGGCCTTTTTTTAGCTGATGATATGGAGCTTTTTCACGGTCTCTTTCAACAGATGTAGTCAATTTGATTTCTGCGTATTCCATCTGGTGAGGTCCATGTGTATATTCTTCTCTTATGCTATCTAAAGAAGGTATTTGAAATGAACAAATCTTTGGTTTTGCAGAATTCTATCATGCGTTCTCCAGCATCATTTCTATCACCAAGGCCATATTTTCCAACTACTGATCATTCCTCTTTGTTCCCAACCTTTGTATTCCAATCACTTAATGGTCAATACATCTTGACTACATGTTTGATCAATTTCAGATAGAAGAAGTTGGAAGACTTCTTCTATTTCATCCTCACTGACTTTAGTGGTTGGTGGGTAAAGTTGAATAATAGTGGTATTAACTACTCTTCCCTGTAGGCACATGGATATTATCCTGTCACAGACAGTGGTGTAACTCATGACTGATATCGATATATATATATTTTTTTTATTGTGAATTGAATGAAAATTTACAGAGAAAACCCAGTGTGCCATTCAACAAACATATATTTCATTTCATCTTGATGGGAATGCCCACAATGAACATTACTTTTCCTACTTCCTCCCTGTGATTTTTATTTTTTATTTACAGTCTTCCTTTTCCAACCCTTCTGAATTTTGTCCTTAGGTAAATGCTGCCCTTTTGATTGCACATGGTTGATGTTTTTATGATGTGTGTACTTCACAAGGTTGTTGTCCCACCTATATACCTGTCCATTGCTTGGCTGAAAATTGAGCCACGAAGCGAGTTCAGTTCCAGTCTTTTTCTTATGGTTTTGAGTTTTGTTCCACATTTTCTCCCACTCATCAGAAACCTGTCCACCATGGGTGACCCTGCTGGTATTTAAAATACCTGTGGCATAGCTTCCAGAATTACAGCAACTCAAAAGCCACCACAGTAAGACGGAGCTAAATTAAAAATGTTTAACCATGTGTGCCACTGGGGCTCCTTTCTGTTGGTTGTTGTTGTTATTATGTGCCATCGAATCAGTCCCGACTCACAGCGCCCCTGTATAGGATTTCCGAAGAGCAGCTGGTGAGCTTGAACTGCTGATCTTGTGGTTCAAACTGACTTTGCAGTCCAGCACATTAACCCACAATGTCACACCAGGATTCCTTTTGTTAGTTGTTGTTATGTGTCGTGGAGTCGGTTCCGACTCATAGCAACCCTGTACAGGATTTCCAAGGCTGTAAATCTTTATGGGAACAGAAAGCCTCATCTTTCTCCCGCTGAACAGCTGGTAGTTTCGAACTGCTGACCGTGAGGTTCGCAGCCTGATTCATAACCACTATGCTACCAAAGCTCCCATAAGTAATATTCCTAGCAAAAAATGCTGCACATAAAATGAAAATTCTGTCTCATCTTTTGTCATCTGTGGACATGGATTCAATCACATGCACAAAGAGGATGCAATTCATTTCTACTCATGGCACTTAATTAGGAGTAAAGTAAAATGTGCAGGAACAGAAATTTAAATATTGCTCTAATAACATTTATGCAACTAATTTCTGAATGACTCTCTTCCTTTCTGGAGAGGAGTCTAATGTCAAACACTGAGATTTAAGGTGAGATTAAGGCAAACCTTGGTAGATGAAAAGGCACAGGGAAGGCATATATCAGAATTATTAATTTAGAAAAATACAAAATACTCCCTACCCTGAAAACATGCAATGGTAATAAGTGCTGAACTTTGAAGAATAACTTCATTTCTCTTTTTCACAACTAATCACTGATTCCAGGAGAAAGAGGCTAAAGAGAGAAAAGTTTCAAAAGTAGAATGCTATTTTAAAACCCCAAAATAAGTGAGAAATCAAAAGAAAAATGATGTCAGTTATTTAAAGTTGGATTTTCAGTAGGTCAATCATGGGTGATATCATATTATGACCATGCCCAAATGCACCAAGGCAGTGATTTTTCCAACTGTTTTTGAATGCTATCCAAAAATTAAAACAAAATGTTTATGCTATGACCTGTATATAACAAAAAATCCAAACCCAAAGTCATCTAGGCCATCTGACTCCTGCAGCTTCTGTATTGTCCTAGAAGGTTTACAAGGCTATCATATTTGCCACATCTTTCTCCTGCAGAGTAGTTGGTGGGTTGAACTACCAACCTTAAGGCTAGCAGTCAAGCAGTTAACAACTCTACCACCAGATCTGCTGGGATCTTGTAGCCCTAACTAAACCCAGTGCCACTGAGTCAAGTCCAACTCACAGTGAATCAGTAATGTTGCTGTTGCTAAGTGCCAACCCATAGCAACCCTGTATAGGGTTTCCAAGGAGCAGCTTGTGAACTTGAACAACCAACCCTATGGTTCAAATCAACTTTGCAGTCCAGCGTGTTAACCCACAGTGCCACACCAGGATGCCAGTGAATCAATATATATGTGCATACCAATCTTTATCAAACAAACAAAGTCTGGCACTTTCTTATTTTATTTCATTCCATTCCATCTCACTAAAATATAATACTGATCATAGAATACCTGCCGACATCTTACAACCAGATATAAAGCTTAAGATTTGGCATAACTGAAAGACAGCATTTTAGGTTAAAAAACAAATTAGACAAGATTAATTTTAGATTAAGACTAATTTCAGAATGAGAAATTTTATCGAATCAATTGTTATCTACAGAGTGAAAGGTTTTAGAGTGTCCATTAACTTCATCAAATATTTTTATAAAGCATTTGAAATAAGATGCCAAAATCTGTTGTTGTCTCTCTAAACTGTTTCAAAATAACCCAGCCCAGACTCTCCACAGCAAATCCTGATGCAAGCACAGGAATCCTTTTGTTTTCTTTTTTTAAAACTATAAAAGTCAGTACAACATAATGCCCTGGGGTAATATATCAAAGTAACAAAAGATAGCCCCTTTATCTGTCCTGTTTTACCTTGTAGTATCAACTGCTGTTTGATTAGACCTCTGGGAAGAAAATGCTTTCTTAATAAACTATAGAAGAGTACAATAATTCAATGAATGAAAAATGTGATATGTAAAATGAAATAGTCTTCACCCCATATCCATGTATATGATATCATCTGGCCTCCCAGATTTCCTTAAAACCTAAACATCATGATGATGCCCCTCCTCAATATTGTCTTCTGCTCTTCGGTAAGGAGTCCAGATTATGTAATTCCCGTAATAGATTACAAACTGGGTTGTTAACTACTAGGTCAGCAGTTCAAATCTACCAACCACTCTGCTGGAGAAAGATAACTTTATGCATAGAGTTACAGCCTCTATAAAAACCCTACACAAGGTCTCTATGAGTTAGCATGAACTCGGTGACACGCAACCACCACAACCCTAGGTAGTATGAAGGAAAATCTCCTTTCCAGATCCACTAGTAACTAAAAATTCCAGTGCCCTGAATCCCTATTTTTCTACTTTTTAAACAGTAATCAGATTTTATACTAAAGATTTCCTCTATGAACTCATGCCTAAGAATCTAGATATTGGCATGTTAGAAAATAAGCCTTCCAGGGAAGAAATCAGACATATTGTTCATTGTCAAGGTGACAGTCTGATGACAGGTATATGGGTTTCTTGTTGATTCCCCTGTCACATTTGCTAAATTACTGGTGACACCACAGGGCAGACCTAGCTTATAAAAATTTTTGTCTTCTTTCTGCTTCACAGATCATTAAAAATCACATGTGAAAAATGAGCGTGAGAAGATTGTGTAAGCCCATTACCCCCTTGCTGAAGCAGCAGACATAAAGCTTAAACTTTAGAGCTAAGAGGAAATTGGGTGGGGAAACAGCAGACACTGCAGCATGGTTTGTTCATATCACTACGACTAAAACAGGCCACTCTCAGCCTGGGGATAAGTTCATTGTGGTTTTCTCATGTTTGTCCTTAAGGGTTAGAATTGATCATATTTAAACTCAGCCACCTTTACAATGATCGGATATATGGGTAGTGTGTATATGAAATAGAAATAAAACCTACAGAGATGTCTGGATTGAATGAGCAACCAATTGTACACAGCCTTCAAAATAATTGCAGGTGCTATAATAATTCCCAAAATGTACATGGAAGGCTGGGATGCTGGCATCCGTCCCTAAGGGAGATATTGTTAGCCAAGTTCCTTAGAACAGTTTTGAAAGGAGGCATGATGCTGCTGGTATAGATAAATTCTGGTAGAAATTCCTCTCCCTCCCTTAATGTTATGCTCTTCTATCTTTCTCTCCTTATCTCAATGCCATACAGACAAGTCATAACTAGGATGAGAAAAAAGGATGTTAAAGAAAGAGAAAAATAAAATATGATCTTTTTGTTTGTGATTGTGTCTTGTCAGCTGGCACATGGGAAATAATTCACTCATGTGATGTTTTTGAACCAGGCGCTTAAAGAAACAAGTAGAAAGAAGCATACAGCTATGGGGTGCTTACGGTAGGGCTTCTTACACTTTAATGTACCTATTACTTATCTGAGAATCTTGCTAAATCTGGTACTGTCTCAATACATCTATATTGAGGCCTAAGTTTCTGCATTTCTGGTTTTAGGG
>NW_006408564.1:12517865-12520247 GCF_000296735.1 Chrysochloris asiatica
TCATGTTTGGTAAGGTTGAGGACCAGAGAAAAAGGGGAAAACCCCAACGACATGGATTGGCTAAGTGGCTGCATCAGTGGACTCTAGCGTGGCAATAGTAGTGAGGTTGGCCCAGGAATCAGGCAGTGTTTCGTTCTGCTGTGCATAAGGTCGCTATGAGTCTGTACAGACTAGATGGCACCTAAAAACAATAACAATGAAAAGTTTGCTTCCTATGTAATGTTCTCCAGGCATTATTAGGTCTACGGCAGTGGTCACTACAGGGTCTTCATGTATAGGAATTTCACCTGCTTTGTTTTCTTCTTTAATGATACTACCAGGAGAGAAAAACAAAGGACCTTTTTAAAAAAAAAAATTTTAAGTTTTTTTTTAAAAAGCACTGGCTCTGCGGAAGACCCAGACCATCAATAGAGAAGAGCGGAGTTCAGGACCTTATCCAGAGAAACAGCCATACCAGAGATGGAGGCAGAGACGATGACATGGAGAGGGACTCTAGTCTCAAAGTGGGAGAGGAGCTGTGTGCTGGCGGACAGGGCCCTGGAGTGCAGGGTATACCCTTTGGTTGTTTGAATAGTTGTATATCCCTTAGTGCTTTGGTGTACATAAAAAATTTAAAAAAAAAACACTAAAAAAAACATAGAGGGATTGGAAGCAAATGCTGTTAAATGATGATGTATGAAGGGGATTGAAATCATTGCAATGAAACAAAATATGATAGGATGAATGTAAAGCTGATGCTCTCTCATGTAAACTACCACTCAATTCACAACAAAAACTTTAAAAAAAAGCACTGACTCTGGAGTCAGACATACTTGGAATGGATGTCCATATCTGCAATTTCTTTGTGATCTGTGTGACCATACTGTGGTACCATGGAATCTGTCTCAATCCTAACTATCTATGTGTCAAAACAGAACTGCTCCATAGGGTTTTCTGTGTTTCAGTCATTATGGGAGTAGATCATAGATCACCTGGGCTTTCCTCTGTGGAGCCCTGGGTGAGTTTCAGAAGTCAACCTTTCAGTTAGCAGTCCAGTGCACCACCAGGGCCCCTCTGTATGACCATAGGCAAGTTTTTGTTTTTACAACCCTTTTGAGGTTTAGGTTTTCCATCATAAACTCGACATGGTATCTTCCTAGGGAACAAATGAGATCATCTGCATAATCGAATGGGTGCTCAATACACTTTTGGCATGAAGGACTAAAAAGTCAAAAGCACCATGATTATAAAGGAGCTCTGGTAGCGTAGTGGTTACGAATCAGGCTGCTAACCTCACGGTCAGCAGTTCAAAACTACCAGCTGTTCCGTGGGAGAAAGGTGAGGCTTTCTGCTTCTGTAAAGATTTACAGCCTTGGAAACCCTGTACAGGGTTGCTATGAGTCGGAACCGACTCCAAGGCACATAACAATACAACAACAACCATGATTATAAGCATAAAAAGGGAGGTAGAGAACAACCATCTTGGCATACACTTTAATCTTCTAATATTATGGTCTGGGTTCTTTCTTATGTGCACAAATATGGGTTCTACATTGTAAATACTGCAAGCAAAGCATCTCCCCTTATTTTCAATATTTTTCTGACTCTAGAAAGCAATTCTATGATCATGCTTTTAGTAAACAGAGAATCCATGGCAGGCTTGAATTTGAAAAAATACGCTTTAACTTTTTCTTTCCGTTAGATGACTAAGTTCTAGATTTGTTCTGCATTTCTTTGGGTCATATTTCCAATGAGAGATCTTCCTTCATCTCAAGCTGCCCCTTCCAGACTCTCTTCTCCTATCTGTAGTCCAGTTTCTCTTATTTCCCACAGTGTGGGGGACATGTCATGCAGATTGTGAATCTAAGTTCTCTGGGTGAATCTGGAAGATATCTGAGTTAGAGAAATTAAAGGGTGGGGGGCACCCTTTCCAAGCTCTTACACATTAGCAGACTGAACAGAGCACTGAAAATCTGGATTTTAAAAAGAGGAAAAGGAAGGTAGGGCTATTTTGTTGAGTACAAGGTTGGCAGTTCAAACCCACCAGTTGCTCCTTGGAACCAACTAGATGGAACTTAGCAACTTAACAACAGCTGTAAAAACGAGAAGGAAATAAAAGAAGATTGTGAAATTATGACTTTAGTTGCGCAGAATCCACCTCCCCTGACTCCCTGGAGCTTTTCTCCAAGATGGATGGAGCTGGCAGCAGATGGGTGTTTTAATACTTGTGGTCCATGTCTTGACCCTACTAGATTCCTACTGTCTAAGTAACACTAAAGGATCTTGGGGCATCACCAGAACAGTACAAAAAACCTAACCAAACCCAGTGCCATAGAGTTTATTCTGTCCCATGGAGACTCTATAGGATAGAGTAGAACTGTCCTATAGGGTTTCCCAAGCTGT
>NW_006408564.1:12522582-12523137 GCF_000296735.1 Chrysochloris asiatica
AGGGTGGCTCTGAGTAGGAACCAACTCAACAACACTTAACACCAGCAAAAACATGACACCGTGCGTGCCTCCCTGCAAAGACCCCACCCACACATGAGGACTTTGCTTAGCCATGGACCCTATCTCTCGTGAGCTCCACGGGAAGGTTGCTTCGTGCTCAGGAACCAAGACTGGGGGTTCTTCAGGTGGAAACTATCCAACCATTAAGAGGGAGAGTTCTCCCTCCCTGAAAGCCACGTTGGCCTGTTCCACACAGATAACATCCTTCTCACCAACAGTGCTGCCCTCTCTTATCCGGGTCTCACTCCCAAACTGAAATGCTGTCTCTGATTTGGTCTTCTCTTCCACCTTCCATCATGCTTCTGCCAGCTTGTCACACAGTGGTGGCTTGTTTGTTGTTAGGATGCTGGAAACTTTGCCACATAAATTACTGGTTTGTATTTTACATATCAGTAGGGTCATCTATAAGGAGCTCTGGTAGCGTAGTGGTTATGAATCGGGCTGCGAACCTTAAGGTCAGCGGTTCGAAACTACCAGCCGCTCCGCGGGAGAAAG
>NW_006408564.1:12523237-12528206 GCF_000296735.1 Chrysochloris asiatica
CTTTCATCAGCCCCGCCCAGACAGATTGGATACTACTCTGTGGACGTTCTACCTTCCTCCGCGCCCTCTGGATCTAGGGTCCCTCTTGAAAGCTTGTAAGTCAGTCACTTGTTGCCTTTGTAAAGCTGTATATTTTTATGGAAGTAGACTGCCACAGCTTTTGCTGGTGGAGTAGCTGTTGAGTTCAAACCTCTGACCTTTCAGTTAGCAGCTGAGTGTTCAACAGCGGTGCAACCAGGGCTCTGAATATACCATAGATGTCCCAGCTCATGACAAAACTCAATGACTCCTCAGAGATGCCAGCCCCTCTCATCTGTGCCAGGTCATACCCCACCCTGGCATTTCACTTCCAAGATGTTATAGAGAAGTGAGGCTGCTTCTCTTTTTGCTAATTTCCATGTTAGACTGAATCACAAGAAGAAATTATTATATGCTCATCTGTTTTATTCCATTGAGCCACATGATTCCGCCATACTTGTAATTTACATATTGACAGTTTCCTATGACTCAAACTCAGATAGAGGAACAAAGTTTGTCTGCTACCAAAAACACAAAACCATTGCTGTGGTTGAGCTATGCTGACCAAAACAAAGTTTTCTCTAATTCCTTTACTCATAGGCTTCATATTTCATATTTTAAACTAAAACTTACTTAGTGTGGTCCTTATCTTTACTTTCACCTTTTCTAGGAAAAAAAAATAAATTCATCAACATTCTTTAGGAAACTTCCCATCTCAAGCAGCAACCATCAGTCAAACAACACACAATTATTGTGTATTTAGTCTGTGTAAGACACGAGAAGAATACAATAATAAATGACACACTATTTCTGCCCCTAAGGACTAACCGATCCAGCTGGAGAATGAAGAGAGAAAAATGCCAAAGGTAAAGAATAAAGCAACAATGTAAGAAATATCACAAGACAGACCACGATCATTTGCTAAATGAGTGGAATTGCATGTAAGTGCAGTGAGTCGAGAGGCAGGAGCAATCACCTAGAATCTGATTTGAGCCATTTTCAATCTAATTGAGCTCATCAATCACTGCTCCCTCCCACGTACTTACTGAGGGATGTTAGCACAGAAAATGAAAATCGCCTCTCTGCCAGTCATAACTCCCAGGAAACGGTCCCGAGACGTACAAGCAGTGGGTCTCTGGCCACTCCCTATCATTTATGAAGTCCGTCTCAGGAAAACATGGAAGAATATGGACATTTAAGATGGACATAGGAGAGCAAGGAATAAGTTCAAGATATGTGCTGCATTAGACGCAGCAGCCACCGAAAGCCTAGCAGTTTTCCTAACTCCTAAGAAGGACCGTTCTTAATTCTGAATTGTAACCCTTCTAAGCCGTTTCCAATATCCAACAATGCCTATGTTGTTGTTGTTGTTGTTGTTGTTAAGTGCTGTGGAGTCGGTTCTGACTCATAGCGACCCTGTACAGGATTTCCAAGGCTGTAAATCTTTATGGGAACAGAAAGCCTCATCTTTCTCCCGCTGAACAGCTGGTAGTTTCGAACTGCTGACCGTGAGGTTCGCAGCCTGATTCATAACCACTATGCTACCAAAGCTCCCATAAGTAATATTCCTAGCAAAAAATGCTGCACATAAAATGAAAATTCTGTCTCATCTTTTGTCATCTGTGGACATGGATTCAATCACATGCACAAAGAGGATGCAATTCATTTCTACTCATGGCACTTAATTAGGAGTAAAGTAAAATGTGCAGGAACAGAAATTTAAATATTGCTCTAATAACATTTATGCAACTAATTTCTGAATGACTCTCTTCCTTTCTGGAGAGGAGTCTAATGTCAAACACTGAGATTTAAGGTGAGATTAAGGCAAACCTTGGTAGATGAAAAGGCACAGGGAAGGCATATATCAGAATTATTAATTTAGAAAAATACAAAATACTCCCTACCCTGAAAACATGCAATGGTAATAAGTGCTGAACTTTGAAGAATAACTTCATTTCTCTTTTTCACAACTAATCACTGATTCCAGGAGAAAGAGGCTAAAGAGAGAAAAGTTTCAAAAGTAGAATGCTATTTTAAAACCCCAAAATAAGTGAGAAATCAAAAGAAAAATGATGTCAGTTATTTAAAGTTGGATTTTCAGTAGGTCAATCATGGGTGATATCATATTATGACCATGCCCAAATGCACCAAGGCAGTGATTTTTCCAACTGTTTTTGAATGCTATCCAAAAATTAAAACAAAATGTTTATGCTATGACCTGTATATAACAAAAAATCCAAACCCAAAGTCATCTAGGCCATCTGACTCCTGCAGCTTCTGTATTGTCCTAGAAGGTTTACAAGGCTATCATATTTGCCACATCTTTCTCCTGCAGAGTAGTTGGTGGGTTGAACTACCAACCTTAAGGCTAGCAGTCAAGCAGTTAACAACTCTACCACCAGATCTGCTGGGATCTTGTAGCCCTAACTAAACCCAGTGCCACTGAGTCAAGTCCAACTCACAGTGAATCAGTAATGTTGCTGTTGCTAAGTGCCAACCCATAGCAACCCTGTATAGGGTTTCCAAGGAGCAGCTTGTGAACTTGAACAACCAACCCTATGGTTCAAATCAACTTTGCAGTCCAGCGTGTTAACCCACAGTGCCACACCAGGATGCCAGTGAATCAATATATATGTGCATACCAATCTTTATCAAACAAACAAAGTCTGGCACTTTCTTATTTTATTTCATTCCATTCCATCTCACTAAAATATAATACTGATCATAGAATACCTGCCGACATCTTACAACCAGATATAAAGCTTAAGATTTGGCATAACTGAAAGACAGCATTTTAGGTTAAAAAACAAATTAGACAAGATTAATTTTAGATTAAGACTAATTTCAGAATGAGAAATTTTATCGAATCAATTGTTATCTACAGAGTGAAAGGTTTTAGAGTGTCCATTAACTTCATCAAATATTTTTATAAAGCATTTGAAATAAGATGCCAAAATCTGTTGTTGTCTCTCTAAACTGTTTCAAAATAACCCAGCCCAGACTCTCCACAGCAAATCCTGATGCAAGCACAGGAATCCTTTTGTTTTCTTTTTTTAAAACTATAAAAGTCAGTACAACATAATGCCCTGGGGTAATATATCAAAGTAACAAAAGATAGCCCCTTTATCTGTCCTGTTTTACCTTGTAGTATCAACTGCTGTTTGATTAGACCTCTGGGAAGAAAATGCTTTCTTAATAAACTATAGAAGAGTACAATAATTCAATGAATGAAAAATGTGATATGTAAAATGAAATAGTCTTCACCCCATATCCATGTATATGATATCATCTGGCCTCCCAGATTTCCTTAAAACCTAAACATCATGATGATGCCCCTCCTCAATATTGTCTTCTGCTCTTCGGTAAGGAGTCCAGATTATGTAATTCCCGTAATAGATTACAAACTGGGTTGTTAACTACTAGGTCAGCAGTTCAAATCTACCAACCACTCTGCTGGAGAAAGATAACTTTATGCATAGAGTTACAGCCTCTATAAAAACCCTACACAAGGTCTCTATGAGTTAGCATGAACTCGGTGACACGCAACCACCACAACCCTAGGTAGTATGAAGGAAAATCTCCTTTCCAGATCCACTAGTAACTAAAAATTCCAGTGCCCTGAATCCCTATTTTTCTACTTTTTAAACAGTAATCAGATTTTATACTAAAGATTTCCTCTATGAACTCATGCCTAAGAATCTAGATATTGGCATGTTAGAAAATAAGCCTTCCAGGGAAGAAATCAGACATATTGTTCATTGTCAAGGTGACAGTCTGATGACAGGTATATGGGTTTCTTGTTGATTCCCCTGTCACATTTGCTAAATTACTGGTGACACCACAGGGCAGACCTAGCTTATAAAAATTTTTGTCTTCTTTCTGCTTCACAGATCATTAAAAATCACATGTGAAAAATGAGCGTGAGAAGATTGTGTAAGCCCATTACCCCCTTGCTGAAGCAGCAGACATAAAGCTTAAACTTTAGAGCTAAGAGGAAATTGGGTGGGGAAACAGCAGACACTGCAGCATGGTTTGTTCATATCACTACGACTAAAACAGGCCACTCTCAGCCTGGGGATAAGTTCATTGTGGTTTTCTCATGTTTGTCCTTAAGGGTTAGAATTGATCATATTTAAACTCAGCCACCTTTACAATGATCGGATATATGGGTAGTGTGTATATGAAATAGAAATAAAACCTACAGAGATGTCTGGATTGAATGAGCAACCAATTGTACACAGCCTTCAAAATAATTGCAGGTGCTATAATAATTCCCAAAATGTACATGGAAGGCTGGGATGCTGGCATCCGTCCCTAAGGGAGATATTGTTAGCCAAGTTCCTTAGAACAGTTTTGAAAGGAGGCATGATGCTGCTGGTATAGATAAATTCTGGTAGAAATTCCTCTCCCTCCCTTAATGTTATGCTCTTCTATCTTTCTCTCCTTATCTCAATGCCATACAGACAAGTCATAACTAGGATGAGAAAAAAGGATGTTAAAGAAAGAGAAAAATAAAATATGATCTTTTTGTTTGTGATTGTGTCTTGTCAGCTGGCACATGGGAAATAATTCACTCATGTGATGTTTTTGAACCAGGCGCTTAAAGAAACAAGTAGAAAGAAGCATACAGCTATGGGGTGCTTACGGTAGGGCTTCTTACACTTTAATGTACCTATTACTTATCTGAGAATCTTGCTAAATCTGGTACTGTCTCAATACATCTATATTGAGGCCTAAGTTTCTGCATTTCTGGTTTTAGGGAAAACTGTCAGTTTGTTGTACTGTGTTGGCTTGTGAATTGCTGAGATTCTGAAAGCTATACCACCGGTATTTTAAATATCATCAGGGTCACCCATGGTGGACAGGTTTCAGATGAGCTTCCAGATTAAGACAGACTAGGAAGAAGGAGTGACAAACTACTTTAGAATATTTAGTCACTGAAAACCTTATG
>NW_006408564.1:12528306-12545312 GCF_000296735.1 Chrysochloris asiatica
AACATACTAGTAATCATCAAGATGGAAAAAAGTAAACAGTTTTTTTTTCTGCTTTCATAACATTGCCATGAGGTGAAGCCAAGTCAAGGGCCACTAACAACTCACTTCCCACATCTAATCCATGAGAAGACCTGTCAGTTTACCAAGTATATATCAAGGCCTCCCCTTCTCTGCAACTCAGCCGATATCCTATTTGTTGACTATCAATAGTCATAACCTCTTACCTGGGAGTCTACCAGAGCCTCTTACGTCCTGCTTCCACTCTTGTCCCCTAAATCAGCAGAAGGGATTTTCTGAGAACATTCATTGAATTCTATCTTTTCAGGCTTAAAATTCTTCATTGACTTCCCATTACACTCAGAATAAAATCTAAGTGTTTTTGTCTTGGTATACAAGACTTTCTGTGACTCAGCCCAAACTGTCAGTTTGCTGTACTGTGGTGGCTTATGTACTGGTGTGATCCTGGAAGCCATATAACAAATATCTCAAATACCAGCTGGGTTATCCATGGTGGACAAGTTTCAACGGAGCTTCTAGTTGAAGACAGATTAGGGAGAAAGGTCTAGAGGTATACTCTGAGAATTTGCCAGAGAAAACTTTATAGAACACAATAGAATATTGTGTGATACAGTATTGGAAGATGAGTCCACAATGGACTCAAGCATACCAAAGAATTTGGAAATGAAATAGGACCAAGCTACGTTTCATTTTGTCAAACGTAACATGATCATGAGTCAGAGCCAATTAGATAGCAGCTAAAACAAGTGCTTTGGGCCAGTTGCCTACCATCCGGTACCTCAGGTTCCTCACACCAAAGCCACACTGCTCACAGGATTGCTAGAAGTAAAGTAAGACACACCAGAAGTAAAGTGAGAGCACAGAGAGTCCATAGGAGATGCTTCAAAATACAATCAGATGGCTCTGTTTCCATTTCCTCCAACACGTTCCCACCCAGGGCCTTCCACCAACTGCTCAGAAAGGCCTTTCAGGATTAACATCTAAATGGGGGTTCATCCACCCTACATTACTACACAACTCTTTATTTTCCTTCTAGTCTTTGTCATGCTTTGCAATTATTTCCTTCCTTTGCCTATTGACTTGTTTATTGTCTTTCCCTTCCATGAGATTTTCATCTTTATAAGAACTTGTACTATGTTTATCTTGGTTACCATCAAAATCCCAGTACCTACAACATCCCTAGCCTCAGCTATCTATTCATTTCTGCTACTATTTCAGTTGTTAACAGTGAGTGACTGGATGAGTCATATTGAGTCCCTCAAGGTGAAATCTCATGATCCATTTGGCTTTTGCATACAGACCCCTGTTTCCATCCTTCTGGGTGAAGCTAAAGAACAAACATCAAAACTGACCTCTGAGTGGTCCTGCCTCCCACACCTCACTGAAAGTACATATAAGCTTATCTTCAAAGATTTCATTGCCCTCAAACAGATGCTTAAGCAAATGGAACTCTGAATGCTCTTTTTGGCTCAACCCAGCTTGTCTTCCCTCTGTAGATGTATATGCACATGTGATCACACTCCCTTCTATACAGTACAGACACTTAGTTGCATGTTTAGATGTTGAGTCACCCAGAGTTCACAGAAAGCATAGCCTGAGGCAAAGCCGTACCTGTTGCTAATTTATTAGTGCATACCATCCCAAGGAAGTTCCAGTAAGAGGAGAGGGAAATGAGGCAGGGAAGGAGGAAAGGCAGGTTTGAGGCTTTATTTGTAAGCTAGCCATCACTGCTTATTTCCCTGGCCCACCTTTGAGAGAGGCCATGTGAGCCAGTTTCTTAAGAGGGAAGTATATTGGGGGAAGAAGGCCAACAAATGTTATCCCCTCAGTGGTTGCTTGTACTTCCGGTTGCTCATGTATAGGGATGAAGCCAGTCTCCAGCATCTGAGGCCTCAGTAGCAATGGGGTGGGAATGGGGTGAAAGAGAGAAGCTGACAGGCTAGACAGGGGCAATCACTGGGTGGCCTTTGGTCATTCGCAGCAGCTGCCACAGCAGGAGTTCCCTAACTTGATAACCATGAGCTACACAAGTCTGACAAGCCTAAGCAATACATCTGCAAGACAGCCTAACTGGAGTCTGGTGCACATAAGCAGGTGATGACCATGCTAATGAATGGCAGGAATGCGACAGACACACAAGCACACTCATGGCAGATTTTTAACACCAAGTTTTTAACAATACTTTTTCTGGGTGCGCCCAGGTGGTACCTCAAATCCACATCAACTGCTATTTTCATTCCCCCTCTACCGTCAATAAAAGCTTGAGGAATTGCCAGGAAAAAACTTTACAATATATCTTTTTTTAAAGTTCTTTCTTATACATTAACTCTTTGATCTCTGCAAATTTGCAAGATCCAGGGGGCAATATGTAATTAGTCTCTGTTCTATAGATGGAAGCAGCTCTGGTAGCTTAGTGGTTATGAGTTCGACTGCTAACCTCAAGGTCAGCAGTTTGAAACTACCAGCTGTTTCTTGAGAGAAAGATGAAGCTTTCTGCTCCCCTAAAGATTTACAGCCCTGGGAACCCTAAGCAAGGCCACTATGAGTCAGAACCAACTCGAAGGCACACAACCACCAACCACCTATAGATGTAGTCCTAGTTTGATGTTGCAGGATTAGCACTAGACTGCTAACCTCAAGGTTGGCAGTTCAAACCCAACAACAGCTTCTTGGAAACCCAACACAAGGTTGTATAAGTTAGAATGGGCTCAACAACATGTAACAACAACAGCAACAACAACAAATATAGATGAGAAACAGAGAAATGGAGAGTAGATGACAGGGTTATGTACTGGTAACATACGCTTTTAGATTTGGAATGAGTACCAGGGTTTTCTGATGGCTATGTACCGGAGCTCTGGTAACGTAGTGGTTACGATACGGGCTGCGAACCACAAGGTCAGCAGTTCGAAACTACCAGCTGTTCTGCAGGAGAAAAATGAGGCTTTCTGCTCCTGTAAAGATTTACAGCCTGTGCAGGGTCGCTATAAGTCAGAACCGACTCCACGGCACATAACAACAACAACATGTATATAGACGGAGTCCTGGTACAGCGCTGTGGGTTAATGTGCTGGACCGCAAAGTCAGTTTGAACTGCAAGCTCTGTGGTTCAAGCTCAACAGCTGCTCCTTGGAAACTTTACACAGGGTCGCTATGTGTCAGAACCTACTCCATGGCACTTAACAACAATAACAACAATGATATATATAAACACTTAGTTTGTACAAACCTGTATACATATACTATAACTAATTTGACTGATAATCCTGTGATCATTTCATTAATTTAATGAGAAAGGAATATATGTTTCTTAAGTATACTTTCTGCTTCTATATTTTTAGCTTAATTTGGAAGACAGAAATTAGACATTAGAAAGAAGGGGAATCACACAGTAATGCAAATGATGATGGTACAAGAAAGAAATTTCAAAACTTTAACATCTGGAATGATGCACACATAATGACAATAAGGAAGTACTTCTGAGGCATATTTAATTGAATCCAGCTCTATAGATGGGGTTCCGGAGTCCTGGTGTGGTGCTGAATAGGACAAGCACTGGACCACAAGATTGGTTTGAAACACTAAGTTGGTGGTTCCAACTCACCAGGTGCTGCTCGGAAATCCTATACTTCACAACAACAACTATAGATCAGGAGCTGGGATCTGCGACTCCATGACATTGTGGGAAAACGGCATAGTATTCATTTGACACATTTTCCACAAAGTGAACTTTGTGAACCCCCTAGTCCAACAGCTCTACTCACCCTGCACTGTAGGCCATTTTTGTATATTTAGCATCTCATAGTGATACATACTTAATTCACAGGACAAACTTATTTCACATAAAGAATTCTGCTCTGGAGAAAAAGTGTTCTATCATGGTATGATTAGCAGTCAGTCTGCTCATGTACCAATATGTTATTTTTCTTAAGCATTAACATTTACTACAGGGAAGATGTGTCATTATTTCTACTGACCCTTCATTCCTCCTCCATCTACTCAAATCCTTGAAGCCTAGTACATATTAATAATCTACCACTCAGTACCTGGCAAGTAAAACGCATTATTATGTAGCATCAAGAACATCTGGAACTTCAGCTTAAACATTATGGATCTGATACTAAAATAGTTTCTGAGGATCTGCTACTTGCAGAGGACCACGCTAAGAACTGATTGATACAGAAATCAATAAAATACAAGGGGACTTCAAAAGTTCACGGAAAAATGAAATGAAAAGATAATGCAATTTTTCCATGAACTTGTGTAGCACTCACATAGTATCTATTCTTTTAAAGCAGTATGTTACAAACTATGAGACCCTAATATATGGAGTCCTGGTGTGGCACTGTGGATTAATGCACCGAACTGCAAAGTAGGTTTGAACCACAAGGTCAGCGGTTCAAGTTTACCAGCCAATCCTCAGAAACCCTATACAAGATCTATGACTCAGAACCAACTTGATGGCACTTAACAAACAACAAAGGTTACTATGCATTGGAATGACCAGGAAACTTGTTAAAATATAGATTGCTAAACTCCACTCCCAGAGTTTCTGATTCAGTAGGTCTGGATTACTACAAAGGGTTTCGTAGGAGTGGCTGGTGAGTTCAAACAACTGACCTTGCGGTTCAAACCAACCTTGAGGTCTAGTGCTTTATCCCACAGCACCGCATCAGACTCTGAGATTTTGCATTTCTAAGATGTATTCATTATCTATTGTTGCTGAAACAAATTATCACAAACTTTGTGGCTTAACACAATATATAATTGTTACTTATTGTTCTGGTAGTCAGAATTCCAAAATGGGTCTTAAGGAACTGAAACTGAGGTAGGTATCGATAAGGTTGGTTCCTTCTGGAGGCTCCAGGAGAGAATTATTTCTTGCCTCTTTCAGCTTTTAGAAGCCAATTCCTTGGCTCATGGCTCCTTCCTTATAATATTTCAATCTCTTGTTTTTGTTGTCAAAACCCCTATTACTAACTCTGATCCTCTGCCTCCCTATTATAAGGACCCTTGTGGTTTATATTGGGCCCAGTGGATAATCCAAGATCATCTCCTTATTTCAAAATCCTTAAATTAACCACATCTGTAAAATCCCTTTTGCCACATGAGATTACATTCTAGGGTTTAGGATATGGACTTCTTTAGTGAGCCTTCTTTCAGCCTGCCATGCCCAGTAGTGCTGATCCTGCTAGTCTGGGGCCTACACACTGAGAACCAATGCATTACTCTCCTAATCAAAATCAGCTTTGTTTTCAAATTGTGTTTCAGGCTGTCTGTCTCTGCTCCATCCCATCAGATTCAGAATGTACACAGAGTTGAAATGGATCTTTATATATATACTTTTTCTTTCAATTGCTTTACTTCAATTACATCTTCACTTCTAACCACTGGCATATACATCCTTCAGTTAAATTTGTGGAATGGTAAATAAACTGAAATACTAAAAGAAAAAATAATTGTGAAGCTAATACCCAGAATTGGACTACTGAAAGAGATTACTTAATAAGATTGTCTTGGTTCCTAACTATTCAACAATAGATCTTTCTTGCCTGTCTATTTCCCTGAACCTCAGATTTCTCTATTGCTGACTATTAAATATTACCATTTTGATGTCCCCCAGATGTTTCAAATATTTTCAGACAAAATGTGTATATGCTGGTGCATCCTGAGCTTTATTCCCATAGGCTCAGGATCTCAGAGACGGCTCTGCCACACACTCAGACTCCAGTCAGAAATTTCATCTGCATCCTAGAAATAGCAGCTGAGATTTATTGCGCTATGACTATGAACCTGGCAGTGTTATATGTTCTCTACAGACACTTATTCCTTAATTTCTACAGGTGTTGATTATTTCCTAATGCGGCACTGTAGGATAAGCACTGGACTTCTAACCACAAGATCAGCAGTTCAAACCTACTAGCTCCTCCTTGAAAACCTGTCACTATGGGTCAGAACAGACTCGACGGCACTTAACGAAAACAACAACATAGTACCTTGGAGTCCTGGTATGGCAATGAAGGATAGGCACTGGACTGCTACCTGCAAAATCCACAGTTCAAACCCACCAGCCACTCCGTGGAAATCCTACACAGAGTCACGTTGAGTCAGAATCAACTCAATGGCAGCAGCAACAACAAATCATGCCTTGGGAGTGTGGTGGCTCCATAGGATAAGCACTGGACTTCTAACCACAATGTCAGCAGTTAGAGCACACCAGATGCTCCTCAGGAGAAAGATGAGGTTTTCGGCTGCCACAAAAGATTTAAAGTGCCAGAAACCCTATACAGGGTGTTATGACTCAAAACTGACTCCATAGCGCTTAACAACAACATAGTGCCTTGCTAAATCATTATTGTCTGATTCCTTGAGCAGGAGCTAATTCTTATTCATCGTTTTGTTGACAGCATGAAAACAGTGGGAAAATATTACAGAGACCAAACTCTATGTGAGGAGTAGGAAATGAGTTAGCAGGCTGAGGCTGAGGCTGAGGTGGGACCTGATGTCAAACTGCCTTGAAAAGCAGGCAGTATTTAAACATGATACAGCAAGCGCTCCACAAATCGCTGTGGAAAGCTGTGTCAGTAAGTCCACAACTTTGCTTAGAAGCAATTAGATAAGAACCAGACGTATCCAGTATGTATGATGTTTAAACAGTCAAAGAGGATCAAGATCAGGTCTTCATGTTCATTCCCAGGCATAAAGGTATACGTCCTTTGTTCTTGTCGGTTCACTTTATGTATCTGATTGTAACAGAACTCAAACAGTAGGCTTTGCTGCCTTTTCTATCAAGATTCTAAAATCAATATCTTTACCACGATAGATATTCCCAGGATTAATTTATGAAATTGTGTGACGAGCTTTGAAAGCAGAAATGGCATCTTAGAGAGAGAGAATGTCACCTTGTACTATCACAACTCTGTATTAAATAATGCCTTCTTTCAAAATCAAGAGCTTGTTGGTTGAGATGCAATTAAATTCTAACCTATAAAAAGTAGCACATGATCTTCTAAATATAGTGGATGAGAACTGTTACAATATAAGAGAATGTTATCCAATTTCTTGACAATTTACTTGTGTGCAACATGGTAGCGTAGTGGTTACAAATCGGGCTGCAAACCTTAAGGTCAGCGGTTTGAAACTACCAGCCGCTCTGCAGGAGAAAGATGAGGCTTTCTACTCCTGTAAAGATTTACACCCTCAGAAACCCTGTACAGGGTCGCTATGGGTCGGAACCGACTCGATGGCACTTAACAACAACAACAACAACATGAAATAAAACTTTGCAACAATAAGCTTTAGCACTTGTCAATCTGTTACACAGAACACCTAGCACATGACCGGAGTGTACAATATCCTGGGGTTAACAATCTAATGAGAGGAGGGATTAAATAAAATATTATGAATAATTTTAAAAGGACAAAGTGCAATGAAAATGAGCCAGGATTGATGGAACCTTAGAACCAAGTATGTAGGGGACCAAGAAACTCTCCAGAGATGAGATTCCAGCTGAGATCCTAAGGGCAAGTGAGACTGATCACACACATAAGAGAAAAGGGCATTCCAGCAAGTGATCAATATCCAAGGAGGGCTTCAAAATGTTCAAGAAAAAAATGGAACTAAAAGATAACAGAACTTTTCCACCAACTTTTTTGAAAGCCTCTCATAAATGAAGAGGGAGGGGTAGGGGTTAGGTTGACCACGCTTTGTCAAGGAGGATGTCAGAGAACGCTGACTTATTTGTTTAACCACAATCCTTCAGCATTTAGCATTTTTAAGTCTCCTGGTTCCAAGACAACATTCTACAGAGGAGGAAGCACTCTATGTAACTGACTATATTTGAGAGAACCTCAAAGGTCATAAGTCCAATGCATTATTCACAATATAATCATGAATCTAAGTGCGTAATAAAAACTGCTGCAAATGGGCGTGACTTCATTAAAAAAATTTACAGTCACCTGGTGATTGAATATGACATAGGTTTCTCTACTCAAAGTCTTTGGTTCCCAGATCCAGCAGTAGTGTCAGAAGGAGGCATTTGGGTTTGATCCAAAGTACATGGCAGCAAGTCACATGCAGATGGCAATCCAGTTCTCAGGAAGTGGTCTTTAGATTACAGAGACCATTGATCAAGCTCCCACTACAAACAAGATATGAAGACTCTCCAGATATCTCTCATTTTATCTCCATAACAACTTTAGGAAGTAGGTGTAATTAGTATTCTTAGTTTATCATGCACCAGCTGAAATGTAGAGAGGTTAAGGAACCCCCAAAAGACCACACAGCAACATAGCAGTGGGGCCAGGTTTCAAAGGGGTACCAAGCCCCTCCTCATTGCTGCCCAGGAAAGTTCTGATTTTGTTAAATTCCAACTTGTCCTTTCCCCCCACAGGCTGGGGGTGATTTGGGGGAGGGGAGGGAAGAAGGATGCTTTTCAACTCCTTTTTGCTTCCTTGTGAATTACACTCCAATGGTTATTGCTACGTGTTTAATAAGCGATGCATTATCCCTGGGCATTGGAATTAATATCATTACTCAGAGATGGTAAACAGAAGTTTGCATTTGTGCACTGCCTGGAGGTGGAAGCATCAATAAAAGCCTGAGGTGGGAGGAAGAGATGAATGTGCACACTGGAATCAGAGGCAAGGGATGCAATTTGATGTGGGGTAATAAGAAATTCTGCCTAGGCGAGCAGCACAGAAACAATCCTTCACCACTTCTAGCCTCGACAACACAGTTGCACTCCTCCTAACGCAGCTTTTCTTTCCTCCACAGGGTACAAAACTCCCAGCCCTGTCCACTACACACACAACTCTGTGTACACCCTACAGTGCCTGACATGCAATAGTCTAGGAGTAATGGGCTGTAAGTCCCTTTGACAAAGTTCGTGTGGGGGCCAGGAATTTTAATCTACATCCACGCACTAAAGACAGTTAAATTAAAAACTGCTTTCCAATTCAGCCACAGCTAAGAAAGTGGCGAATGTGAATTTACAAAACTTGGCCTGCAGCCTCTTCCAATTGCCAAAGCAGCAGCGGAAGAGAAGGAGAAGCTTGCCATAAAAGGTATTCACGTTAGCCCCATGCAATGAGCAGAGCAGAGGACCATTCATGAGCCCAGTGCTTGTCATATTAGAACTAGAACAAGGGTGATGGTGGTTAAAGAGCATCTACGTATCCTTTTCTAATGGCATTTCTTATTTGCAAAACCTAGAATAAAAATATATGTTAATTTTGATGATTTGTGTTGTGTGCTGTCCTCTGGGCTGGACATAAGAGTTTCTCTATTCTAGTATTTCACAACGAGCAATAAAGCAAACAATGACATTAAGAAAACAACCACTTTCCAGGACTGGATGATTAGTTCTGACATTTGGGAAATTACTTCATTGCCAGAAGTCAGTTCCTGCAATTGTGAGCATCTTTCCATACATAAAATTAATAACGGGTCCAGCCCTCCATCCACTTCATTTTATCCTATGTAGACTGGACCTTTAAAATGTACAGTAACATTTAAAAAAATAATATTTCTTCCTTTATAAAATAACAAGGAAATAGAGGTCTTTTTATTTAATCAACACCTGTTGAACACATACTAAATGCCAGGCACTTCTTGATAAGCTAAAGATCTCTCAAGAGCCCTCATGGTGCAGTGGGTTAAGCATTGGGCTGCTAACTAAAAGGTCAGCAGTTCAAACCCACAAGCAGGAAAAAGATGAAGCTGGCTACTTCGGTAAACATTTATAGTCTTAGAAAGCCGATGGAGCAGTTTTATACTGTATCCCTATAGGGACTAGAGGGCAATGTTGTTGCTTTTTAAAAGACCTCCCAGTGAACATGACAAACAAGGGCTTTGATGTAAAGAAATTTGCATGACAGTTGGGTAAGAAAGGCAATAAATAAGTTGTCCATAAAATGAACAAATCAATTTGGTGGGTGGTAAGTGTTAGGAAGGGAGAAAAGTAAAGCGCTGGTGGTCGGAGAAGGAATCGCTAGGGAGTGGTATTTGAGTTGAGAATGGAATGACAAGAAGAAGCCAGACTTGCAAAGATCAGGAGAAGTACATTTGGCATGGGAAACAGCAAGCACAAAGGTCCAGCAGCAGAACAGGCCACTTTGTTCAGGTACAGATGAAGTTCAGTGTGACTAGAAGGCCAGCAGACGGGAGACAAGGTCCAGGTGGGAGGGAGCAGATTGGGTGAGACTTTGCAAACAACGATGAGGAGTTAGGATTTTAGGAATTCTATCCTGCTGGGATTCACATTTCAAATGGTTAATTTTCAGCTCATTCTAGGCTGTCAATGTTTATGCATTCCATTTCATTTTTGACAATTTTCCATTTTCCTAGATTCATACTTTGTACACTCCAAATTCCAATTATTAATGGAAGTTTACAACTGTTTCTCTTTATTTTGAGTTGAACCCCATCAACAAATGAAGGTCCTGAAGGCTTTATCCATTCACACCATCACGGTCAACTCTATTTTGAGGAGGCAGCTCTTTTCCAGTTATATTTTGACTGACTTCCAGTCTGAGGGGCTCATCTTCTGATGCTATGTTGTTAAGTGCCGTTGAGTCGGTTCCGACCCATAGCAACCCTATATAGGGTTTCCAAGGAGTAGCTGGTAAGCTTGAACGGCCGACCTTGCAGTTCAAATGGCTTTGCAGTCTGGCGCATTAACCCACAGAGCCACACCAGGAGCTGACAATATTCTAGTGCTCTTCATCATGTTTCAATATTCAATATTCTGGAGCTGACAGTGTTCCACTGCTATTCGTAAGGCTTTTAGTGACTAAATATGTGGAAGTAGTTCATCTCTCCTTCTTCCTAGTCTGTCTTCATTTTTGAATCTGACACGCACAAGGCTTACTATGCCAGGGATAACAAATTGAAGAAGAATGGCATTGCATTCATGACCAAAAAAACATATGAAGTACAACACTTGCTGTGATAGGGTAATATCCATATGCATATAAGGAAAACCAGTTACTACCACTATTACTCAAACTTACGCACCAACAACTAAAGTCAGTGATGATGAAATTAAAGAATTCTACCAAGTTCTTCAGTCTTAAAGTGATTAAAGATGCACCGATTATTACAGGCGATTGGAATACAAAGGTTGGAAACAAAGAGGAAAGATCAGTAATCAGAAAATATGGACTTGGTGATAGGAATGATGCTGGAGATCACATGATAGAATTTTGAAAAAGACTAATGACTTCTTCACTGCAAATACCTTTTCTAAACAACATAAAAGATGACTATACACATGAACCTCACCACATGGAATACACAGAAATCAAATTGACTACATTCATGGAAACAGACAGTGGAAAAACTCCATATCATCAGTGAAAACAAGGCCAAGTGCAGACTGTAGAACACACTGTAAATTGCTCATATGCAAGTTCAGGCTGAAGCTGAAGAAAATTAAAGCAAGTCCACAAGAGCCAAACATTGACCTTGAACATATCCCACCTGAACCTAGAGACCATCTGAAAAACAGACTTGATGCATTAGACACTAAAGACCAAAGACCAGAAGAGTTGTTTCATACAGGAAGAAAGCAAAAGGCCATTAAGAAGATAAGAAAGAAGAGAAACATCAAAATGGATGTCAGGAGACTCTGCAACTTGCACTTCAGTGTAGAGATATTAAAGAAAATGGAACAGGAGGTAAAACATCTGAATAGAAAGTCTCAAATGGCAGCTCAAGAAGACAAAGTCAAATATTATAACAAAATATGCAAAAACCTGGATATGAAAACCAAAAGGGAAGAACACGCACAGCATTTCTCAAGCTAAGGGAACTAAAGAAAAAATTCAAGCCTCAGTTTGCAATATTGAAGAATTCTATGGGCAAAATACTGAATGATGCAGAAAGCATCAAAAAAGATGGAAGGAACACACAGAGTCACTATACCAAAAAGAAATGTTCAGGGTTCAACCGTTTCAAGAGGTAGCATATGATCAAGAGCCAGTGACACTGAAGTATACTGAAGTCCAAGATGCACTGAAGTCATTAGCAAATAACAAGGCACCAAGAATAGATAGAATACAAATTGAAATCTTTCAACAAACTGATAGAGCAGTGAAGACACTCTCTCATCTATGCCAATAAATATGAAAGACAACTACATGGTCAACTAACAGGAAGAGAGCCATATTTGCACCCATTCCAAGAGAGGTGGCCCAACAAAATGCAGAAATAATTGGAAAATATCACTGATATTCCATGAGAGTAAAATTTTACTAATGATAACGCAAAAATGGCTACAATTACACATTGACAGAGAACTTTTCTGAAGTTCAAGCCAGATTCAGAAGAGGACCTGGATAGAAAAATTATATCATTGCTGATGTCAGATGGATCTTGGCTGAAAGCAGAGAATACCAGAAAGATGTTTGCCTGTGCTTTATTGACTACTCAAAGGCTTGTTGATTGTGTGGATCACGATAAGCTATGGCCAACATTGTGGAGAATAAGTATTCTGGAACACTCATTTGTGCTCATGAGGAAGCTGTACACAGACAAAGATATAATTGTTCAAATTGAACAAGGCAACACAGAATGGTTGAAAATTATGAAAGATGTGTGCCAGGGTTGTATTCTTTAACCATACTTATTCAGGCTGTATACTGAGCAAATAATCTGAGAAGCTGGATTATATGAAGAAAAACATGGCATCAGGACTGAAGAAGACTCATTAATAGCATGTGATATGCAGATGATGCAATCTTGCTTGCTGAAAACAAAAAAGACTTAAAATACTGATGAAGATGAAAGACTACAGCCTCTCTGTATGGGTTCCACCTTAATGTAAAAAAAACAAAAATCCTCACCATTGGAACAACAAACAACATCCATATAAATGGAGGGAAATAAATTGTTGTCAAAGATTTCGTTTTGTTTGAATCAACCATCAACTCTCAGGGAAGCAGCAGTCCAGAAATCAAATGATGTATTGCACTAGGCAAATCTATGGCACAAGACTTCTTTACATGTTGAAGAGCAAAGATGTCAGTTTGAGGACTATGGTGCACCTTACCCAAGCCATCGTGTTTTCAATAATTTCATATACAGGTGAAAGTTGAACTATGAATAAGGAAGACCATAGATGAATTGATGCATTTGAGTTATGGTGTTGGATGTGAATATTAAAAGTACCTTGGACTATCAAAACAGCAAACAAATCTGTGTTAGAAGAAGTACAACCAGAATGCTCCTTTGAAGCCAGAATGGCCAGACTTTGTCTGTCATACTTTGGACACATTATCAGGAGGGACGAGTTCCTGGAGAAGGATATCATGTTTGATAAATTGGAGGGACAGAGAAAAAGAAGACCTTCAACAAGATGGATTGGCTCAGTGGCAGCAGCAATGGTCTGAAGTGTAGCAATGATTGTGAGGTTTATGCAGGACCGGCAGCATTTCATTCTGTTGTGCACAGGGTCACTATGAATTGGTACCCACTCAATGACACCTAACAACAACAACAATCCTGGTGTAGTGCTGTAGGATAAGTACTGGTGGGTGTGAACTGCAAGGTTGGTAGTTCAAACTCACCAGCTGCTCCTTGGAAACCCTATGCAGTATCATATCCAACTCAATGGCACTTAACAACAACAACAACATTCAGAATAAGGCTTTGTTCCTCAATGTAAAAAAAAAAAAAAAGTGATAAAACTTCCTAGGGCATTGGTGAGAATTAAATTAGGTAGTACACATAATACACATAACACTAGAAATAGTCTAGTATTTCTAGTACCTGTCATATGGCAAGTGTTGAGGGAACAATAGTTGTTACTACTGTTACTATTATTCTGACGAAGAAGAAGGAAGGAGGCAGAAAAGAGTGAACAATGAATTGAAGGACTGAACAATTGCTCTGATAATTCAAGCTAGAAAGCAAATCTTTTGGAGATAGGATCGAAATATCTGTCAGTGGACTATCTCTATCCTCCACGTGTCTGCATAAATGTCACCTCTTTAATGTACTAGCATGGTAGCATCTGGACTAAAATAACATTTTGCAAATACCAGAAATAACCAAAAGCTCATCAATAGGTACACGGATCAATAAGATCTGGTACATTCATGCAATTAAATACCCCTTGGAAACAAACAAACAAAAAAGAATGAACTTCTAGAAGTCATAATAATATGAATGAATCTCAGTTATGTTCCATGAAAGAATAGCAGACATTACATCTGGTGTGATTCCATTTATATGAAGTTCAAGAACGGAACTATAAATTGATGGTGATGCTGTTATTGGCAAGGGCTGTCAAGTTGGTTCTGATTCATAGCGATTCTGTATAGAGTCTCCAAGACATGACTGGTGGGCTTGAACTTTTGACCTTAATTTACAGTGCCACACCAGGACTCCAGTTGATGCTGATAGATATCAACATTGTATATTACCTTTCATGAAGGAATATATTTGGAGAACATTTGAAAGGGACACAAGTGAGCCTCCTGAGGTGTTTAAAATGTTCTATATCATGATCTAGATGCTTGTTGTTATTGTTGTTGTTGTTGTTGTTAAGTGCCATCGAGTCGGTTCCGACCCATAGCGACCCTGTACAGGGTTTCCGAGGGTGTAAATCTTTACGGGAGTAGAAAGCCTCATCTTTCTCCCGCGGAGCGGCTAGTAGTTTCAAACCGCTGACCTTAAGGTTTGCAGCCCAATTCGTAACCACTACACTACCAGAGCTCCTTTGTTGTTATTGTTAGGTACCATTAAATTGGTTCTGACTCATAGCAACCCCGTATAGGGTTTCTGAGGATTGGCTGGTGAGTTTGAACTGCCGGCCTTGTGGCTTAAGCCAACCTTGCATTCCAATGCTTATCCTACAGCACCATACCAGGACTCCATCTAGATGGTGGTTGATGCTATTGTAGTTGCATGCTGTCGTGTCTGTTCCGACTCATACCAACCCTGTAGAGTGTTTATGAGGAGACAGCGGTGGGTTTGAATTGCTAACCTGTGATTCATTGCCCACTGTGTGTCTCTGACTTGTGTCTCAGTAGAACTCTGCTCCATAGGAGTTTCATGGATTTACACCCAATCCACTGCCACTGAGTGGATTCCAACTCATAAACACCTGATAAGACAGAGTAGAACTGCCCCTATAGGGTTTCGAAGGCTGTAAATCTTTACAGAAGCAGACTGTCCTATCTTTGTCCCATGAGGAGAGACTGGTAGGTTCAAACCGCTGACCTTTTCATTACCAGCTGAGCACTTGAATCAAGCACTACTAGGGCTCAATATGTAAAAGCAACATCATTAAATTGTATACTTAAGATTAGCATACTTGGTGAATTTTTGTTGTATGTATGTTACGCTTCAATTTTTTTAAATTTTAGAATATATAATTTTAGGGGATCACTTAGTTAAATAAACAAATAAATGGTAACTGCGACATCAAGGCCATTAGTTTATGGAGCTGTTTCCATGCTCTTTATTAAACAGCTGGAGCCCTACTGTTAACCATGGGGAAGGTAAGCAGCCATGCAGAAGAGATGCAGAAAAGCTCAGCTTTATAACAAGACAACTGGGAAGCATGTCCAAATGCAACCATGACCAACTTCTCATAAACCATCATGAGGACTGTAAGTGCCTGCTTAGCACCTTTCTTCTCATTTGAGTGTAAAACATACACCGGATTAAAGAAAAGCTCAAGGGAGGCAGAGTCACTCCTGTTCTACACTGAAATTTACCTCAAGTACCTAGGTGCTCTATCATGAATACAAGCACTAACAAGAAACAGAGGAAATGCTGAAGCGTGGTTCATTTGTTTAAGCAGCAATTTTCTAGCGTTTCAAGGATGGAGACTGAGTTTTTCCAGCATAGGACAAGAATTCCAATGAAATTATTTCATCTTCCTGATAGAATCTCTCAACCCACAATGCAAAAGCCATTAAGTCCTACTGTGACACGAAAAAGTGCTTCTTTTTTTTTAAAGATCAGCCAGAAATGCCTTCAGGGCAGGTTTTTATGACTGTATCATCACCACCTGCATTTCAAAGCAGTGGACCAGCTGTAGAAATAGATGCTCCCTAGAACATTTGAAAGTTTTTGTCTATCTCAGTGAAAAATGGTGGCAAAAGAAAAGCTATTTTGCTAGAAAAACACCATCAAATAATAAAACAATTCAAGACCAGTTTTCACAAAGTAATAAGAGGCCATACATAATTGATTTCTGTTAGTCTGAGTCTCTGGGTATTACAAATCACAGTTACTAACGCTTCAAAACCAAACAAACTTTCATTGCAGGCTGTCCATTTTGGCATTACTGGCAACTACTTTGGCACTTTTATTGTATACTTTAATGCATTGTTCCTTAGTTTCTTCTCCAGTGAAGTTCTCATATTCTTGATAAAGTTATAACCATTCCCCTTTCATTTCTATGTGTTCACTCATGATACCAGATGGTAGGCAAAAAGGTAAATTCCTTTAGAAATGAATTGATTTGGACTTATGATCTTACCTCAGGTTGGCAAGGGAATATGAACTACCCCAGGAGATAAAACATTTCCTTGTGAAATCACATCCTAACTCTCTCCAATAAAACTCTAGAATCTCACTAAAAGCAAGAAAGAAATGCTAAAATTATACCAACTCTGGGGTTTACCAAACATCAAGCAGCTGTATCCATAAAAAAAAGAATAAATAATTCATTCTAGAACTCTCTCTTTGCACATCCCGAGGCACACAGGATCGGGTGTAAGAGGTCTGAAGCTGGGCTTAGGAATGTTGAGCGGTTTCTCTGCCACCCCAGGAAAAATATCCCTCTTTTCCATTCCCCTCTGGATGTGAGGCTAAAATGGAGATTTGCGCTGTCTGTTACCGGAGACATGAATCACATGTGTCTACCAGGACTTAAAATGTGGCCAGTCTGATTTGAGAGTTGTTGTGAAATATACACAAGACTTCAAGCATTCTCTCTCTCTCTGTCTCTCTGTCTCTCTCTGTCTCTCTCT
>NW_006408564.1:12545412-12548457 GCF_000296735.1 Chrysochloris asiatica
TTTCGCACCGCTGACCTTGAGGTTCGCAGCCCGATTCGTAACCACTATGCTACCAGAAGGAACCTATAGAAATCTAACCTGGGTGAGCTAGCTCCGACCCTGTATAGGGTTTCCGAGGGTGTAAATCTTTATGGGAGCAGAAAGCCTCATCTTTCTTCCGCGGAGCAGCTGGTAGTTTCGAACCGCTGACCTTGAGGTTCGCAGTCCAATTCGTAACCACTACGCAACCAGAGCTCCATATATATATATATATATATAGGAGAGAGAGAGAGAGAGAGAGAGAGAATTCATTTTAAAGAATACTAATCATATTTTGAAATGATATTATTTTGGATTATTGGGCTATGTACAATATATTATCAAAATTAATTTTTACCTTTTTCTCTTTAATTATTTAATGAAGCTACTAATTTTCCTTTTTTAACTGCATAGGTGGTTCACCTGACAGGATGAGGTTTCACAAAGTTCGTGGCAAAATTACATGATCTTTCACTGCCATTTTGTTCACAAGCTTTGTGAAGTTCCCTTGTATTTCATTTGGACAGCACTGACCCTGACAATTCGGAATGGCTATGAGGTTAAGATTCTCTATGTCTTATGACTGAAAGAATGGAGAATGTAGGGAGAGAGGCAGCAATTTAATTGTCAAGTATGCTGTTATTGTTGTTAAATAGTGACCCTGTATAGAGTAAATTGTTGTCATTGTAAGCGCCATAGAGTTGATTTCAACTCATAGTGACCCTCATAGGATTTCCTAGGGGCAGATGGTGGGTTTGAACTGCCAACATTGTGGTTCATAATTCAGTGATGATCCTATGCTGCCACATCAGGAGTCTATAAATCTTCATGGGAGGAGAAAGTCTCATCTCCCACAGAGTGGCTGGTGAGTTTGAGCTGCTGACCTTTAGTTAGCAGTCCAGTGCTTATCCTGCAGGGTTCCAATGCTCCCATCATGAAGTATACTACTCATTTCATTAAACTCATACTATCCTAAGCACATCACAAAAAGAAAGAAGAGAAAAACAAGACAAAAAGCAGGGCCTGGTCTTTGAGAGAAAAATGAGAATGAACAGTAACTTTGAAATCAAACCATCAAAAATGTATAAATCCTCCTCTAGTCTCAGTTGCCCCGTTTGTAAAATGAGATAATGTACTCTGGAGGGTGGTGCTTCCCTCACCGGGCAGCACAGGTATGCAGGCTCGGGAGAAAGTAGGGGGTGGTATCACAAATTGGGGCCCCCACCTGGTAGACAGACAGCTTTTGGGAAAATATAAAACACTAGGCTGCAACTTTATGAACTTAGTTTTTTGAAGGATCAAACTATTGAGGAGTTACGAGCACTTTGAACTTCCACCCGCCTGCTCCGGGCTCCTACCCAGGGATGGCCCCGCCCACTGCAGAACTTAGCAGGGCTTGAGCAGACCCATTCAAAGGGCTGACGCTCTCAGAGAACTAGCGGGGCCACAGGAACCAACATAGTCCATCCCAGGGGGGTCCTCATTGTCACATTAGGCATTACCAGTGTGTACATAGGACAAATTGGGGGCCTCAAGGCACAGGGAGACAAAGAGAGGCATTTTAGATGTCATCAAAAACAGACCCCATCTGCCTACAAACACCAAGCCCATCCCCCACTTCTTCAGCCTAGGCCAGCCCTTTGCCCAGCCTCCTAGCCTTAGGCCTGTCCATCAAAGCATCAAGGTTTGGGCCAGCCCAAGCTGATTAGCAACTTAACACCAGTAACAAAGCACCCCTGCTGTGATTGAATCGCCAGACTGCAAAGCCTTTTGAATTGCAGGAAGTGTGGTTCTAGCTCAACAGCTGCTATTGGAAATCCTATACTGGGTCGCTGTGGGTCATAATCTACTCCACAGCATTTCAACAAGTAGCAAAACTCAGAAGGGCCTGAAACAGTAAGGACATTACAGACTTACTGAAGAAGCAGGGAGGGCAGGGCTTGCTAGCGGCTAGGGTGAAGGCATAGTGAAGGTCACCGTCAAAAATAACTCAGAATTCCAGCCAAAAGAGGCAAGACAGAGCTCCAAAATTTGGACCCACAGAGATAGCAATAGTTTAAAGGCTTGAAGGCTTATAGCCTGTGCAATTTGGATCGGAGGCGGGAAATTGCATACCTTTAAATCCGCCGGCCAGGCTCAGAGGACTGAGCCCACATCCTGGGCTAGATAAAGCAGCAGGACTAAATAGGGGCCACAGAGACACCATGGAAACACTCCTCAGGAAGATTTTTGGGGTGGGGGGGGAGGTGCACGGTGTGCTTTGCTGATTTTGGGTAGTTCCGATCTTATTTTTCTTCTTTGGTGCTGGGAATAGGCGCGCTCACGGTTTGCCCACATACATAAGGATGAATGGAGGTGGGGGCTTAACCGAGCGACCAAGACCCACTCCCACCACTGGTGGTTTCCTCTGCCAGTAACTCACACACTCAGACCAAGCTGAGACGTGGATTTGGTCTGCCTTTCTTCACTGGTTTGAGAGGGAGCCCAGCATAGTGCTGTGGGTTAAGATGCTGCACTGCAAATTCTTTTGAACGACAAGGCCGGTGCTTCAAGCTCACCAGCCACTCATCGGAAACCCTATACAGGAGACATGGATGTGTGTCCTATTTGGTCGACTTACATTCACTGGTTTGAGAGGCGTCCTATTGTAGTGCTGTGGATTAAAGTGCCACTGCAAAGCCTTTTGAACCGCAAGGTTGGTGGTTCAAGCTCACAAGCTGCTCCTTGGAAACCCTATACGGGAAACGCAGAAGCACTTCGTATTTGGTCTGCTTTATTTTTCACTGGTTTGAGAGGAGTCCAGCAAGCACTGTGGGCTGAGGTGACGCACTGCAAAGCCTTTTGAACTGCAGGGTCGGTGGTTCATGCCCACCAGCTGGTCCTCGGAGACCCTATACAGGGTCGCTATGGGTCGGAATTGACTAGACAGCACCTAACAGCAAGGAGAGGAGGGCAGAAGTGACTGAAAGAGAGTTAGACTTTAAAAACATACTTATATTAAGCTACAGATTTTTATTCTTTATTATT
>NW_006408564.1:12550856-12574491 GCF_000296735.1 Chrysochloris asiatica
ATAGATAAAGATGGACATTATCTCATGATTAAAGGGACAATTGAACAAAATGAAATAACCATATTAAATATCTATGCTCCCAATGAAAGAACACCAAAATATCTAAAACAAACTCTAATAGATTTGAAGAAAGAAATAGATGAATACACAATAAATGAGATATTGTAGCTGAAGTGACTGAAGTATCATTAGGGAGTAAAGAAATGGGAGAAAACATGGTTACTGTATATCTGGAGGTAGACACTTAAAAACAATAATAACATATGGAGGTTGAAACCAGACAAACATTGAGACAGAAATGTCCATTGGGCATGTGGGAACCTGAGTGTGCAGGTCAATAAAGATCTGAATAGATTAAATCATCGCAGCAAGCTTGCACTATAGAGATCACAAATTCAGAAATCTTCAAGAGCCAGGCAGGAGAGAGAAATGAGTGAAGCCAGCTGTGTGTGGGTATGTGTATACGTGTGCGTGCACACTCACGTAGGAACAGTGGTCAAGTGGAGAACCATGCCCTATCTAACCTGCCCAGCTCCAGTGCACCTCCACCCTGTAAGCTCTCAGGAAGGAATAATGGCACAGTGTTGTCAGATTTTCCAATTTTTCAAGAGAATCTAAAACAGCAAATTTTAAATATTTGTAATGACACCAAATATTTATAAACAAACAAACACTTATTATTCCAGATAAATCCCAGAAAGAAATAGTTTAATATATCTGTTGCCTCAAAGGTCAACAAGATAACTCATTAGACTCCAACCCTATGAAAGTTAATGGTGAGCTCAAATGAAATCCCTACTAGCTCCAAAATATTTAAGCTGCCAAAGCTGGAGAGGATTTACCTCTCTCTCCCTTCTTTCTACTCTTCATGGCAACAAGAGCACAGCTGCTGAGATTACCATTTGTCCCAGTAGTCTCTCTCTTTCCCCAGACCCTAACCTGGATGTTATGTAGAATGTTTCAAAGAACTACGCAAGCGCTCA
Source organism: Chrysochloris asiatica (assembly GCF_000296735.1). Classification (NCBI taxonomy): domain Eukaryota; kingdom Metazoa; phylum Chordata; class Mammalia; order Afrosoricida; family Chrysochloridae; genus Chrysochloris; species Chrysochloris asiatica. The sequence continues at coordinate 12,551,840 of NW_006408564.1, forward strand.
TATTCTTTGCAGGAGACAGGAGACAGAACACAAGTTTTCGCTCTGTTTATTATTCACTGCCTACTTGAGGTCTCTCTGGAATTATGTCTATTTCTGTTTCAGGCATTCTTGGCTACCCATTTTGGTTAATAAATTAGCATATTGTCTAAATGTGTACAATTGCAAACCCAGAAGAACTGCCTTGAAGGGTCGTTTTAAAAATATCACATTTTTGCAAAGTAAATGCTTGTGGTCTCCCTATTATACAGGAAAAAATTTAAATTATGGTAACTGCTCCTTCCTCATGTAAGGGGTTCTTAGGAAATGCATTTTAAAGGGGATGACTTTCCAGTGAACACTTCATTTAGCCTTCCCAGAAAATGAAGTGCTTTGTGTAGATTCTTTTCATTTTATTTAAGGCATAAAAATTAGTTCTGAACTGTGATAATTGTGGGCTTAGGAATGTAATCATTCTAAGTACCACTTCTGACTTGCTTATAAGCCCTACAGATCTCAAGTTGCTTGTTTATTGCTAATTCCAAGTTGGCAAGTTATTTAATTGTGAAGCTGAACTTGAAGTCAGAATGTGGCAGGACAGTCGGAGGTAAATTGATTTGCTTTGCTTTCAACAGGTTACCAAAAGCTCTGCATGGTGTGGTGCAAAGCAGACTTCCATACTTGTTAATCTTATTTAAAATAGGAGTGATCACACGTTCTAAGAGTGGATTAAAATATTACATTAAACTGTATCTCTATCTTTTGAAACCAACCACACATAGGTTTTGATTCTCCATGTTTATAGACTTATTTTTGTTGTAGGATCCAACCTAGATATTATTTTTTATATTATTTCCTTTGCTTAAAGGAAAATATGGGGACCAAGACCTTGGCCATAAACCAACTTGATGTCCAGAATACAGCAGCTAGAGCATTTAGAAACATTTTAGAATTGTATGTTAGAATCCACAACAACATACCTATACGTATATGTGCATAATCACATCAACCATATGGCATGTGATTCTTTCTTTTCTAGTAAACGATCCCTTGAAACATGTGAAGATAAATAAATTCATCCTTACATGTGACTACATCTGAATGGGACTCCCGGGAAGAATGTTATCATTTTTACACACCACTTTGCCTGAAAAGTATGGGATTCGAGATACTCAAATCATTGACTGAGCTGATAGTTCAATGAAAGTAAGCCCGGCACATGATGTATTTAGTGTGATTCATATTGTTTAGTAATTCAAAACACAGATGAAAAACTCACTCTAGGAATACCTCTGGTAAAATTTCCATGGAAAAGTCATAACAGAGATTATTAAATAACTGAATATCTGTAATGGGAGGATTTGAGAGTAGAACAGATATAGCACACAGCTGACATATGTGCTGACTTAGGTGCCCAGCCGTGTTGTATGCGTACCCTGCTTTGTGGGAAACCTTTGGTCTATTGTTGCCATTATTTATGGTTCTATTTAAAACTGTTTACTAGGACACTGTGTACCTCAGGCACCTGGTTACGCTTTGGGCCTGTATCAAGTATCTTCCAATTTCCTTAATTTAAGGTCTAAATACCATCGTTATTATATTTTCAGCTTAAATGTATAGATGATTCATTAATAACAGTTTCCATCTGAACTCTATATTTGGAGATTTCAAAGTACTCTCAACTGAATTAAATCTCATATAACCTTTATGATATAAATATTACTTTTCTCATCTGGATATGAAGAAATAGAAACTGAAAGGGATCATAAAATGTTAATTTTTTGTTGTATGCTGTTGAGCTGGTTCTGACTTACAGGGCTTCTGAGAGCAGCTGGTAGGTTTGAACTGCCAACTTTGTGGTTACCAGTCTAATGATTATCCTATCTATAATGCCATATGAGAATTCATAAAACATTTAGATTTTTGAAAGGTCAAACCTCAGGCCTGTCACCATAATTTTAATATCTGTGAAGACAGTGCCCACCAACCCCACATGATGAGATTGATCAATAAGATAAGCGATTATTTGCCAAGGATATTTTCTAGAGAAAGAGAATCACATTTTAGAAACATATGTTTCCTATACTTTCTAAAAGGTATTACATATTATAATATCAGGGAAATATTTTCAACTAATATTTATAATAGATACTTATGTGGATTTTTAAACACTGGAAATGTTAAATATTATGAAGGGTCACTCTCTCATTGAGTGTCAGCTTAGCAACATTTTCTTAAAGTCTGTTATCAGCAAGAAGATATTCTATGGTGTCCCTGAGAAATAAATCCTCTTGATTTTATTAAAGTCTACTTTTATTACTCTTCTTCCCCCTGCCCCTTTTATGGCCCAGTTGAACCATACTACAGTTCAGAAAGAATAATGAGAATCAACTTGCATTTTCAGAGCAACCAGACAGAGTAAAAAATTTGATTTAAATATGAAATAAAGTTTTATCACTGCTATTATTAAGTGCCATTGAGTTGGTTCCAAGTCATATTGACTTTGTACAGGGTTATTGAGAAGCAGCTGGTGGGTTTCAACCACCGACAAAGCGGTTTGCAATCCGGTGCTTATCCTACAGTGCCACACCTGGTTTATCATTACTTAAGAAAATACTCTTATATAAAGATAGTATCTATATAAAATATAAATATAATTTTTTAAATATCTATAAATATATATCTATATAAAGATAGTAAGCCTTTCTCATGCATTTTAATATTTATTAAACTCACAAAATTTCAATTTGCTAGTGTCTTTAAGTACTCATCTACTGAATAAAGTCAAATATAGAATATTTTTTAAAGACACAGTGAACTTATTTAATTTTCTTCCATGATTTCTTATATAAGTTTTTTCCCATAATTCAAGTAGAGAAAATTCTAAGTGAACAAGTGGAAGAGTGATGTTAAGTGAACAAGGAGATATGCATGTAGTTAATCCTGAAGCAGTGTGGGAAAGAAATAAGGAGATATGTGGAAAAGTAGCTAGTTCTTGGTAGGAGGTACATGACTGAGTAATGTGCAAACTACTGTTTACATAGTGCATCCAGCTTGTGGTTGAGAAAAAAGTGTATAGATAATGGTTCTGCCACTACCAACTTTCTGCTGTAAGCCTCCAAATTAAGCAAAGAAATTCAGACAAGAGTACCACATGAAGAACAGTGCCAGGACCCATATACTTTGATTGCAAGGGCTGAAAATTAGCAGCAACTGCTGAAGATGTGATGGAAGACTTGAATAGACTTTCTAAGGCAATGCTCTGCAAAACCACCCACGTTTGGTAATGGCTCTTGATAAAAACCAATGATCCCCAGAAATCTAAAAGGACTCTAAGCCACAGTTCTCAGGTTACAGAATTCAAAAGCTAGGGAGGACAGCATAAGATTCCAGTTTTTTGTTCTCCTAACTTAGCATTCTGCAATAAAATATCACTACCACCTTAGTACTATCATCATCTCACAACAGAAAAGATACTATAATTTGAAAAGAAGAAGGAAGAATGAAATCTTGCCACCATGAATGAATCCATTTGAGAAAATACAGTAGAAAATCTACAAATGACTTCATTTCAGACTTTTCACATGTTTGACTTGAAGGAGGTTTTCAAAGAGCTTTTAGGATCAATAACATGTGGAGGATAAGGGAAGGAAAAAAAAGAAAGAAAACAGAATTGGACAGATTGAGAAGTTCCCATGGATGTTTGTGAAGGACAATGAAGATGTTGTTGCTGTTGTTCAGTGCCGTCGAGTTGATTCCGACCCATAGCGATCCTGTATAGGGTTTCTGAGGAGCGACTGGTGAGCTTGAATCGCCGACCTTGAGATTCAAATGACTTTGCCCACAGCGCCACAGATTTCTTAAACTGGGAAAATTCAGGGCCTTGATTCCTTTTACTGAGCAGCTGCTTGAGGCAGGCAACCTCGAGAAGGAAGTATGACTTCGGGAAAGGGCTCTCTAAAGGCAGCAAGCCCTACAGGTAGGAAAATAAGTTAAATTTCTGAAGGTTATCAGGGTGATGTATCACTGAATCCTTGCAATATTTCCCCCAAAGACAGGTAAGTATATTTTTAAGCCCTGGCATTTAAAGATCGTAGTAGATTAGGAGAGGGCTGCTAACCACAAGGACAGTAGTTCGAATCTACCAGTTGTTCTGCAGGAGAAAGATGAGGATTTCTGCTCCTGTAAAAATACATAAAGTTGCTATGCATCAGAATCAACTCAACAGCACATAGCCACCACCATTAACGACCTTTAACCAAAATGAAAAGGCCGCTTAAAAGACAATGGTGAGACCATTAACAAGGGAATCTTTAGAGCAAAAGCATCTCTCTGGCCTTCAAATGACATCCCTAGGGAAAACTGTCTTGTTGCTATTGGATGCAAAATGGTTTCTTAAACATCAGGCCTACTGGGTAGTTCTGATACTTCCCTCTACATAAAACAAAATAACTCAGACATTATTAAACAAAAAGCAAAGCTGGAAAAAGAAGGTGGATAGATAGCAGGGGCAGTATGAAGTCCCGAGCTGTCCCTGTCATATGTCCAAAAAGGAATTGTATTTATACTATACAAAGAATCTTCAAAACTCAACAGCAGAAAAACACAATTCAAATAGAAAATGGCAAAAGACATGAAGAATCATTTCATCATCGAGGATATAAAGATGGTAAGAACATGAAAAGATGTTCAACATTACTAGCCATTTAAAAAATACAGTTAAAAAACACAATTGAGGTATCACTGCATACCTATCAGAATGGCTAAAATAAAAATATGTTAACTGCTGTTAAGTGTCATTGCATCATAGTGATACTGTATAAGGTTTCCGAGGAGCGGCTTGTGGGTTTGAACCACCAACCTTTCAGTTAGCAGTCCAGCGCTTACATTAAATGCTAGTGAGGATGCAGTAGAAAAGCCTACAGGGTCAGTAAGAATGATACCATCATTCTAAAACACTTGGCAGTTTCTTTTAAAGCTATGAGTGTACTTACTGTTGCTGTTGTGAAATCCCCGTCGAATCAATTCCGATTTATAGCTATCCTCTATAGGGTTTTCCAAGAACCACTGGTGGGTTTGAACCACCAACCTTATGGTTAACAGTCCAGTACTTATCCTATAGTGCCACACCAGGACTTACTATGTGACCCAGCAATTGCACTCTTGAGCACTTATCCCAGAAAAATCAAAACTTATTTTCACACAGTAATGCATGCATGAATGAACGTTCATAGCAATTCTATTCATAATAACCCCAAACTGGAAACTAACCAAATGCCCTGCAGTGAGTGAATGATTAAACAAACTGTGGTATAGCCATAAAATGGAGTATTTACTCAGCAATAAAAAGGAACAAACAACTGATGCACACTTAAATAGACCTCAAGGAAATTATGCTGAGTTAAACACACACACAGAAGAAACAGCCAGTCTTAAAAAGACACATACGATATGATTTCTTGTATATGACATTCATGAAAGACAAAGAATAGAGACCAGATTAGTTACTGCCAAGGCTGAGGAATGGAGGATGTTGTGTGTGTGGTTATAAAATATTAGCATTAATGAGTCTTGTGTTGATGATGTAGCTAATATCTTGATTGTAGAAGAAGTTTCATGAATTGTACCAAGTTCAGTTTCCATGTTTTGATATCATACTTTAGTCATGTAAGATGTGAATATTGAGGGAGATTGGATATACATTTCTGGAAAAAAGTTTTATTTTAAAATCAGAAGTTTCAGAAAAAATCAGACTCACTGATTTGCTTGGCATTGTTTCCATTGAGATTTGCCCAGGTTCCCCATCTACCAATCGAAGCTCATCAGAAGCCCATCTCAGATACCCACACCTCCAAAAACCTCTCCATTCCTCCAAGCACAGTTCTCTCCCCCATACCCTTTCTTAAAGGGATTGGAATGCCCTCACTAGCTTTGCAAACCTGTGTGTCAGTTCCTGGGTTGTCCTTCAACTTTTTTCCCCCTTCAGCAACCTTTGCTATCATCTTTGCCTCCCAGGTATAGTGCTTGAGATGCTGCTGAAAGTGGCTTTGTTGCAACAACCCCCCTCCATCCCCACCAAATCAAACATGGCCTGATTTTGATTGCTTGTGGCATTTTGCAGTGATATAAGAAAAGTAAAGCATGCCAGAAGGGCCTTGGGTTTTTATATAAATAAATTATTGTATATAAATTCTCCCAAGAGAAATTTGTGTCAGTCTACAGAATGTGTTGCTCTCTGGGGACCCATACCAGTTGTCTATACATTCTGTACTTGGATAGCCATTTGCAATCTGTAACGGAAAAAGAGTCCTCTGAAGAGGAAAATCACACTGTCACTCCTTTGTAAGATTAATTTAAAAGTTAACTGAATTCTCACTCCTTCACAAACTAGACTTCAAAACAGTCATTGATAAAACACTGTCAGTTTTTATCCTTACAATATTTAAATGTATGAAAACATGAGTAATGAAAGCCTTCATTTAAAAAACTCTGGTGATTCTAATATTGAACTATGATACACATGGCACAACCATGTGGTATTTATATTCATTAAATGTCAATGCCATGATGGTTATAATACCGATTTTTCTAATGCTTATCATTAATTAAAAGGTAAAAACTATTATCAGGGTATTTCAAGCAGGCTTTCAAAGGAAGAAACATCAATATCCAGTAATTGAGAATATTTGGGGACAAATTTTAATAAGTAAAAAGTCAGAGGAAAAACATGTTCTCTATTTTTTTAAAATTCAAACCAGATCAGTACAAACTACTGAAAAGTTACAATTTCCCATGCCTTGCAGGCATCTGTCCAATTTTTTCTCTTATAGCAGATGCTAAAAAAAATACAGTCAGGTATGTCCATTTATATAATGTTTATAGATACAACACATCAACAATACTCATATATTGCTTGGGGTTCAACGGAAGCAAAATGTGTTCTGCCAATGCACTTGTGCATGTTAGTTAATCCTCATCCTCAGGGATAAGCAAATCGATCGCTAACTAATGACCATACTGAGGGCCTAGTAAAGCATAGCAGTATACTTGTGTTGAGGGCCCAGGAATGAATAGCACAGTTGCTACCCTAAAGAAATGCAATTGGAGCCACAGAAATAGTGTGAAAATGAAAAAAAAAAAACAAAAACCCTCAAACACTGAGGATATTCATGGTGAAGCAAAAGTCCTGGACATCACTTGAAACATACTCAAAGCAATATCTGCCAGTGTTGTTTGACTCTCTTTAGCTCTTTAATCAACTCTACAAATACTCACTACAAAAATAAGACAAATAAATCAATGGCATATCTGGTGTGAAGAGTTTCAAACAAGTTTCCTAGCTCCTCCCAACAGGTCATAGAAGGCCCACTCAAATTAGAATAAATTGTTGACATTGTTGTTGTTGCTGTTGTTACCTCCACACAAGTTGGTCCCCGACTCATGGTGACTTCAGGCACAAAAGAATGAAATTCTGCCTGGTCCTGTGACATCCCGCCATCAGCTGTGGGTCACTGTTGTGATCCAGAGGGTTTTCACTGACTGATTTTCAGAAGCAGATTACCAGACCTTTCTTTCTAGTCCATCTTAGTCTAGAAACTCCACTAAAACCTGTTCAACGTACAAGCCTTCCTGACAGGTGGTGCATGGGGCACACTGTTCGCCAGGAATGAAGCCCAGGTCTCCCAAACAGAAGGCGATCATTCTACCACGGAACCACCTTGGCTCTGGGTCATATATACAGATACCCAGTACCCTGGAGCTTTTATCATCTCAAGGTGCAACAGGTAAGCACTCAGTTGCTGACTAAAAGTGACAGGTGGGATCCAGTCAGCAGCTCCACAGGAGATAGACCTGGAGATCTGTTTCCAAAATGATTACAGACCAAAACCCTATGGCGAAGTTCTACTGTGTCTCACGGGCTCACTAGGAGTCAGAATTAACTCAATGGCACACAGCAACAATAATTGGCCTAAAGGGAGAAGAAGAGAGGACAGTGAGCAGAACCTGAAAGAAATGTTTCATGTTGTTGTTGCTGTGAAGTACCATTGAATCAGTTCCGACCTACAGCGACCCCATCTAGGGTTTCTGAGGAGCGACTGACTGGTGAGCTTGAACCGCTGGCCTTGTCGTTCAAATCCACCTTGCGGTATAGTGCATTAACCCATATTTTCTCCAATACAGGGGTGTGCCCACAGGGAGGAAACAAGGATAACTGGTAACCCTACTTAGCTCTTCTTCCTTCCAGTCTCTTGCTTAGGTCCCCCAATTGCCAAATCCAACCAGAAGCCAGAGGGAAAAGATATCCAGGTCCATGGAAAGAGTGCTGAAGTCGCCATTATTCCAAAATTAGAAATCTCCAACAGGCTACCTCAGAAAATAATTGTGAAAATTAAACTAATATAAAGCCCATTATATATTCAATCGTATCTCAACCATAGTAAGTGAATGAGAAATATAAGATATTGAATATAAATGACTTATATAATGCAATTCAATTGTTATCTATATTTCATGTCATTTTCTCTCTGTATGAGCGGTAAAGAAGATGGGGAGACCAACCAATACTTCTTAAGTATCTACTATGATTGCAGTGAACTTCTAAACACTTGATATACAAGGGGCCTTCAAAATGTTCATGAAAAATTTGTATTATGAAAAAAACTATGCATGAATTTCAATTTCACACCAAAATGAACTCATATTATAACATGTCTGAACAGAATCTAGTTTGACATCAGTTTAAAAACAGTCCCTGTCAGAGCAACAAGAATTGTGCTAAAATTGAAACAAGAATAAACACCAAATTTATTGTGAAGCTTGAGTGGAAGACTAGAGAAATCTTTGACACTTTATGAAGAATTGATGGGGACAATGCTCCAGGGAAATCAGCAGTCGACAAATGGATAACTTGGTTTAAAAAGGGATGAGATGATCCACTATCAATATTTAAGGGAAAATATTCATCTTATTTGTGACCTAATTGAAGAATCAATGGTAATAGCAGAAACAGTAGCCAATATCATAGATATCTCAGTTGGTTCCATTTACACAGTTTTAACTGAAAAATTAAAGTTAAGCAAATTTTCAGTTCCATGGACACCTAAACTACTGCCCCCAGATCAGCTGCACACACCATCATGACTTTCAATGAGAATTTTAAACAAGTGCAATCAAGACCTTGAAAAATCTCTTAGAAGAACTGCAACAATGGATGAAACATGTTTTACCAGTGCAATCCTAAAGACAAAGCACAATAAAAAAAATATATGCCTACCAAGGGGTAGAAGTGTTACAGTCATAGGGAAGTTGGATCAGTCAAGAGCAAAGATCATGGCAACAGTTGTTTGTTTTGAACGATCATGTCATCTTGCTTGCTGACTTTCTAGAGGGCCAAAGAATAATATATGCTTAGCATGAGAGTATTTTGAGAAAATTACCCAAAGCTTTAGTAGAAAAACGTCTAAGGAAGCTTCTGTGGAAGCTTCTGTGCAAAGTCCTTCTCCACCTTGACAATACTGGTGCCCACTCCTCTCATCACAGAAGGGCAATTTTTCAAGAATTTTAATGGAAAATCATAAGGTATCCACCACAAGTCCTGATTAGATTCCTTCTGACTTCTTTCTGGTTCCTATTCTTAAGACATCATTCAAATCATTAACCTCTTTTTCTTCGGTTAATGATGTAAAATAGATCGCACTGACATGGCTACATTCCCAGGAAGCTCAGTTCTTTAGGGATGGACTAAAGTGGCTGTAATCATTGCTTTAAAAAGTGTCTTGAACTTTGATAAAGCTTATACTGAGAAAAAGGAGCTCTGGTAGCATACTGGTTATGAATCAGGCTGCTAACCTCAGGGTCAGCAGTTTGAAACTACCAGCTGTTCCACAGGAGAAAGATGAGGCTTTTTGCTCCTGTAAAGATTTACAGCCTTGGAAACCCTGTGCAGGGTCGCTATGAGTCAGAACCGACTCCATGGCACATAACAACACATACTGAGAAGTAAAGTTTAACTTTTTAACTTTCATCTTTTAGTTCCATTTTCCATGAACTTTTAAAAGTCCACTCATATATGATATCTCATTTAATTCTCCCCAGATACTATAAGATAAGAATTAATAAGCCTAAGTGAAAACAGTAAAGAAAAGTAAAAGAAAGTAAAGCTCAGATACATAACACAACTTGCTTATGATTATAACTGATGCTGTTGCTGTATGGGCCAGTGAGCTTGCACTGCCAACTTTATGGCTTAAACCGACTTTGCAGTCCAGCACATTAACACACAACACCACAAAGATTCAGACTAGGAATTTAGATCTGCCAAACTCTGAAACTCAAGATTTTTACATTATTCTGTGTGATTAGTTGTAGGTAGGCTACTTAACTCAGGTCAGGAGAACTTTTCACCAAAGTGTTGTTGTTGTGAAGTGTCATCAAGTCGATTCTGACCCATAGCGACCTTGATAGGGTTTCCAAGGAATAGCTAGTGAGCTTGAACCACTGACTTTGCAGTTCAAACAACTTTGCAGTCCAGCGCATTAGCCCACAGTGCCACATCAGAACTCCACCAACGTGTAGGGAATCAAATTTGATAAAAGGAAGGTATCTATCTTCCACCTTGTGGTTTTCTTATTGGGATAATAATGAAAAGTTTGTCTTATCAAAGGACTAAAGAGTTTCTCTGACACTTCTATGTGTGTCTGAACCACCTATCTTCCAGTTAGTAATCCAGTACTTAAGCATTTGTGCCAAGAGGAGCCCTGGTGGCGCTGCAAGTGTTGGGCTGCTAAGAACAAACAAACAACACAAAATGGCACTTCAAACTCACTAGCCAATCCCAAGGGAGAAAGAAGAGGCTGTCTACTTCCGTAAAGATTCACAGTCTTGGAAATTCTATATAACATCACTATGAATCAGAAAGGCTTCACGGCAGGGGCTTTAGCTTGGGTTTGTGTACAGACTCCTAGTCTACTATTGCTAGGGAAGTTGGTTAAAACATATGTTTAGCTGTGTCTGTACTCACTGTACTAATCAATTCACAGAGCGAGGAATTTGAGGGTAAAAGAATAAGAATAGGTAACAGATTAGGACAGCTCTTAGAAAGGAAAAATAGCAGGAAGAAGCAGCACTATTCTGCTTATAGCAAAGATTTTTTTTGTGTGTGGCAAATAATAAAAATGATTTAAAGTCACATTTGACAATAAAGAACTTGGAAAACATTTTTATGGCAAAAAAGATTTCTAAAATGGTTTCACTTAGAGGAGGCTGTGGTTAATGGAATCATCTTTGTTTTGAACCTCCTTCCCATTCCTGTCTCCAGATAAAGGATGAGATTTTAATTTACCAAAAGAGAAACAGGAAAGCAAACTCAAGTACTTAAAAGTACTTAAAAAAGAAAAAAAAAGTAATTAAAAGTAAGAAAATGTTGCCTTTTATCATTTCACTAAACAATGGATCCAAAGTCTTTTAAAATAGTCTACCATGAATGAATCCACAGCATCATCAATGACCCTAACAAATAATAATCAACACAATTCTACATGAAGCTCAAAATATGTTATGAACCCAAAGTTTTAAATATTTTAGAAGGGTGATACTTCAGAGTTATGCAGTACATTTTAATTCACCTATGGTGTAGATTGATATATGTAGTGAACAGATTTATATCGTATGTGGAGTACTGGAGTGACGCTGTGGGTTAATGCACCAGCCTGCAAAGCTGTTTGAACTGCAAGGTCGGTGGTTCAAGCTCACCAGCTGCTCCTCGGAAATCCTATACAGGGTTGTTATGGGTCAGAACTGACTCGACAGCACTTCACAACAACAACATCACATTTATGTAAATGCAAATTCTTATATTTTATTTTCATTTTTTGAAAAAACAATTGTATTAAAAATTCAAAGAAGACATGACACCAACACCAATAGATTGGGTGGGTGGGGAAATCCTATATATGTTTTTTATTACCTTGAACTGCATTTAAAGAAATTTACTACAGTTTTAAATAAAATAGACACAAAAAATTTCTCTTTACATTGGATCCTACAGTGGTAATTTAGAAAATTTGAAGCTTTCATACAAAATATATGACACAAATAAGTGAATAAAGTATCCTGACATGCCCTCCAGAAGATGTCTACATTGCTTAGAAACCTACATAGTAGAAAAATCTAACAATTGACTTATTAAACTACTGATACTTTCGATAGTAAGGAAAGGAGAAAAATAATAGCATAATGTCTGTGTGACTTGAAATATAAAGTATTTTATGATTTATATTAATATATTTAATATTTCAATATCATTTGTTATTTTACTTATTTTATCTAGCTGTCTTATTTTTTTAACTTATCATACAAAAGTTAAGTGTATATTAAATGACTCATCCAAAATTGATAAGAAGTTTGAATTATAGGTAAGTCAGTGGAAAGTGGTTGTTCAATATCTTACTGCTTTTGTTGTTTCTTTAAAAAGTCATCATTGCAGTCTGCCTAAACAATTCTCTGTGCACTGACATTTTCAATAATGTGTTTACATCACAAAGGTAGGCCCTGTATTTGATGTAACAAAAGGCTGTATTTTCAGCACCTTAACACCAAACCTACTTCTTCTTTGGCATGAAGAGTACAATGGTTTCTTCATCTGTCATCTTTAATTACATTTACAGGCATGAACAACAGATTACTAAAAATCTATGTAGAGTCTATGGAGAAGTGAAAAATTAGTTAGCTTATCTGGGGTTATGAATTGTCATTATTTCCTCTCAGGTAAAGATCTATTTAAAAAATACAATATAATTTTCCATAAAGCTAAAAAGTATACAATTTTATTTTCATCCTTCAACTGGTTCTTATTGTTAGGTGCCATCAAGTCAGTTTCAACACATAGCATCTCATAGTAAAACCAAACAAAACACTTCTCAGCTCCGTATCAGCCTCACAAATGTTGCTATCTTTGCTACCATTATTGCAGCCATGGTACCAACCCATCTTGTTAAGGAATTTTCTCTTTTCCTTGGACGCTGCACTTTTTCCAAGCATAATGGAATTCTCTGTGGGCTGGAGTTACAAGAATTTTTGTTTCGTTTTCATTGAGGTGTAATCCATACTGAAGGCTGCATCCTTCTATCTTCAGAAGTAGTTTAAGTCTTCTTCACTTTCAGCAAGCAAAGTTGTGTCATCTGTATATAAGACGTTAAGAATTGAATTCCAGCACAAAATTAATAGTCAGTAGTTACAGTGCATTCTGATGCTACCATAGAATTTTTTTAACTTGAAGAAAGCTTATGTTAATATCTTCCCTACAAACAACAGACATTTTCCTACTAACTTAAATGCTCAGTTTTTCAGCAAATGTCCTATATTGTGATAGACTATGTTTCTTCTACCCAGCAGACACCATTGCTGCAACTTTTCTGTTGTTGTCAGTTCTCCTCCAGTAGTCTCCGATTCAGGGCAATCATATGACTAATGAAACAAACTGCTACCTTCATGATTTCTGGTATATTTGAGGCCATTGCTGTGGATGTTATGTCAATCCATCTCATTGAGGATTTCCCTCATGTTTACTGACCCTCTACATTACCAACCATGATTTCCTTTTCTAGCAATTAGTCCTTCTTGATGGTGTTTCCAAGATAAGCAAGTCAAAGTTTCACCGTCTTCACTTCTAGCATTGTTTTATGTCTTCTAAAAGTGATTTGTTTGTTCTTCTGGCAGTCCATAGTATAGTCACTCTTTTTGGCTAATGCCACAATATAAACACATAAATTCTTCAGTCTTCCTTGATCACTACCCAGTTTTTGCATGCACATGACGTGACTGGAAAGACCACGGCTCGAGTCAAACTCACCTTAGTTGTTAAAGGGTCCCTGGTATCAGTCTGGAACCCTAACCCTTTCCCCCTCCAGGTGGATAGCAAAGTTTCTCCAAAGGACTGCCCCCAGACTAGAGCCACCCACCCAGATAGGCCTAAGAGGTACACCAAAGTCACGCCCCATTCAGGAACCAAGGCTAATGACTAACCGATGGAAAGCAGAGGTGAAAAAGAAAAGGCCTGTCCCCTGTCCCCCTACCACTAACCCTGGGGTATGAGTTATTCTCCAGAGCTTCCCGTGTGTCCAGGCTGAGGCTATATTTCACTTGAAACAATGTTCTTGATTAACTTCCTCTCCTCCACTATCCTAATTGTTTCAGTCCCTTCCCAGTTTCTCCTGAGAGCCCTCCCTTAATAAATCACCTGCACACAAATCCCCACCTCAGGCTTTGTTTCTGGAGAACCCACTCCAAGGCTCTTCCACAGCAAACAATGAAGAAAAGATTGGACGGCAAATGGTCTCCTGTTTCTTGCAGAAAATCAGCAATATCTGCCATTTTAAAAGACTCCTTCCACAGTGCTTTATAAGACCAATTCTGGGTAAAAAAAAAATCACATGCCAGTTATGTAACTGGGTGAAGAGAAGTTCCTAAGATCTAAAAGCTCACCTCATTTGGAGGAGTCACTAACTGATTCCTACTTGGAAGAAGCCTGCAGTTGCCAACGGCTGACCTCTGTAGCAAGTGTCGGGCAGGGCCCTATACTGCAATTGCCCACATGTTGGGAGAACAAAAGGAGTCTGGGGTAGTGAGAGGGAAAAAATATGACAGGCTAAGCATCAAAGTACAAACAGCATTTTTAAGCTTTCTTGATAGAGGTGGTTGTGTGTGTACCAGAGCTATTGGGTTGGGCCTCATAATGAAAGGACAGATCACCACTTAGTCTGTGTTGTCAGTAATGAAAGCTATCAAAACTGAGCCTGAATGGGCCTTCACTGTCGCTCTGTAAATCTATCGTGGACAGCTTAATGAGGGAGGGACGTTATCTTTCCTCACAGTCCAATTTAACTCACGTAAGAAATGTGGCCCATATTGGCAATTAACTTGAGAGATTAATTAAATCCAATAGCAAGTTCAATTCCATCCATGGAGCATTCAGATAGCGTGTGAAGGCACTAACATGCTGTGGGCACTTAGCACATGTTAAATAATAATTACTAAAATAATCGAACTAATTTGAACTTTTTTTTTTTTTCTCAGAAAACTGGCAACTAATCTCCTAAGTAAATTAATTCCACAACCTGAAACAGCTATTCGATATTTCACATGGTCTTATTCTAAATTCAGCTTTACTGCTCCTGAAATTCCCAACAAATACGATACAATGATTGTGTTTCTTTCTTCAGTGATTTCTCCTCCCAACTGTATTGAATCCATTTTATTGGGCCCTCTAAAGATTTCTTCTGTCCTACAGGGTCACTATGAGACAGAATCAACTAGATGGCCGTGAGATTTTGGGGTAGAGAATGAGGAGGCAGACCACCAGACAAAACACAATTCTGATAACAGCTGAAGAACTGATCAAATCCCATTGGGTCTTCTTCAAAACCATGGCTGTTTCTGATTAGGGAAGAAAGAATTCCATAGAGAGTTGCCATGACCTTTATTTAATGTTAGAAGCTCTGTGGTGTGTGTGCTCTGATTTTCTTTCTTATAGGTTCCCCAGATAATTTAGTTCTTATATTTGTGTGTTCTTTTCTGAAATGCTGAAGTTCTTTCTTCAACTACCACATGCAAAATCTCTTAAGAAAGAGGAGTCTTTATATTTGATCAATTTTTAAAATGGTATTTAAATTCCTGCCTTGGTGAAAATCAGTAAAACTCTTTTTTAGATGATGATAGCAGAAGCATATGCTGACACTACAGATGAAATAAGCCTAATAGAATGATTACTGAATGATTATATATGAGTTAAGGCACCCTGGTGGCATAGTGGGTTTAGGATTGAGCTGTTAATCACAAGATCATTCATTCAAAACCACAAGCTACTCTTCAAGAGAAACATGAGTCTTTCTGCTCCTATCGCTATGAGTCAGTTCCAACTTCATGGCACCTGACAATAACAACAACAACAAAGGTGTACAGCTTCCACAGAAACTCTACGGAGCCATTCTAGTCTGCCCTACAAGGTTGTTATGAAGGAAGACCAACTCAATGGCAGTGGATTTGGCAGCATGGTAAGAGCCCTGGTGGTACAGTGGGTTAAGTATTCGGCCTCTAATGCAAAGATCTGTGATTCAAGCTGATCAGTCTGCCTCCCTAAAGATTTACAGGCTTGGAAATCCTATGGAGTAGTTCTATTCTGTCCTACAGGGTTGTAATGAGTCAGAATCAACTCAGTGGCAGTGGGTTCGGTTCGGTAGCACAGTGGATAAGCACTCTGCTGCTAACCAATAGGCTGGTGGCTCCAATATACCCACCAATCTGTGGGAGAAAGATGTAGCAGTCAGCATTCCAAAAGACTTGCAGCCTGGAAACTTTACGGTGGTGGTGGTGGTTATGTGCCGTGGAGTCAGTTCTGATTCACAGCAACCCTGTACAGGGTTTCCAAGGCTGTAAATCTTTACAGGAGCAGAAAGACTGATCTTTCTCCCACGGAACAGCTGGTAGTTTTGAACTGCTGACCTTAAGGTTCGCAGCCTGATTCATAACCATTACACTACCAGAACTAGTGGTTGGTTATGTGCTGTGGAGTCAGTTCCAACACATAGCAACCCTTACAGTTCAGTTCTACTCTGTGCTTCAGGGTAACTGAGTCAGAATTGACTTGGTGGTCATGGTTTGGGGGTATAAATGAATTACGGAGCCCCTGGATGCTACACACTGTTAGCATGCTTGGCTGCTAACTGAAAGTCTATACAATGGTGTCTCGGAAACAAAGGCTTGGTGATCTGTTTCTGAAAAATCAGCACTGGAAACTGTGTGGAGTAGAGCTCTACTCTGACATGCACGAGGTCATCATGAGTCAGATTCAACAGAACAACAACTGGTTTATATTATGAATCAAAGTGCTGACTTTTCCAACCCTGAGCCAAATCCACTAACCCAAGGCAGTGCTTCCTGACAATCTCACTCTCAAGGACACCTTTTATTATCATTTAAGAATGGAATTCATGTTTTTAAATAAGCTACATACTCAAGATTAGTAATGAATGAATTTCTTATTTAAAATAAAGATGAAAAATAAATTAAGAAAACTATATACCCTGTGTCACCAACCTTCTAGTCAGCAAATCACCAACATTAAGAGACAGAATTAACATAATTCTTGGCAAAAACAGGAAAAGGTGACATTTGTGAAGCCTTTTTATAGTCAGTGTGGTGACTATAAAATAAATAATAATAAAAAGAACATAAAGATTCCCATTCTATTTTGGGTGACATTCTATTACAAGGTGACATCCTAGAGCTACTCTGGTAGTCATTTTTGTTGTTTTGTTGTTAAGTGACATCAAGCCCCTTCTGGCTCATAGCAACCCTATATGGGTTTCCAAGGCTATAAAGCTTTGTGGAAGCAGAAAGCCTCATCTTTCTCCAGCAAAGCGGTTGGTGGGCTTGAACCACCTATGTTCTGGTTCAAAACCTAGTGTTTATGCTATAGAGCCACTACACTCCCCCTAAGAGTCATTAGTGCAGGAAATTTACATAAGCAATCATTTGTACTGTAAGAAGCTTATGTGGCATTGCAAAACTAGAAAGAGATGGTGATGACTTGCAGTCCCAAAGTTCCAAGAAGAATTCTGTCACCTGAAATATATTATCTCGGTGCAGATCTTCAATTATTAAAAAATAATAGACACACTGTCAATATACTAAATATACTTTAAGGCAATCCTGTACTTGATAATGGAAGAAAAAAGCAAATGGTAAACCAATGATTTAATACATTAGATTTGAGGTGATCTTAAATTTGCATCCAACTGAAATATGTAATTCACCTGATTCAAAGTCAGCCCATATTTTTCTTTTGCTCAGGCTATTATTTAAGGCATACAAAGAATCATAAAGGAGACATGCTGCCTTCATATAATAAACACTGGACTGCCAACTACACAGTTGGCAGTTCGAGGCCACCAGCTGCTCTAAGGGAGGAAGAAGAGACTTTCTACTTCCGCAGAGTTGTACAGCTTCAGAAACCCTATATGAGGTTGCTATGAGTCAGAGCCAATTTGACAGCACTTAACAGCAGTAACACTAAAAATCATAAACATCAGAGCCTTGGTGGTGCAGCAGGTTATACATTAGGCTGCTAACAGAAAGGTCAGCAGTTCAAAGCCATCAGTAACACTGCAGGAAAAAGATGAGGTTGTCTGCTCTGGTCAAGATTTTGAGTCTCAGAAATCCTTAAGGAACGGTTCTACTTTGTTCCCTAAGGACGTTATGAATCAGTCGACGTGATGGTACTGGGTTTAATAGCCATGTTGTTGTTATTGTGAAGTGTCATGAAATTGATTCCGACTCACATTGACCATATATAAGGTTTCCAAGGAGCAGCTGGTGGGTTTAAACTTGCGGTTTACAGTCCAATGCTGATCCTACATTTAGACTCTGGATTCCTTAATAACCATACAGGCCTCCTAAGTGATGTAAATGGTTAAACATTCAGCTACTGATGGAAAGGTTGCAAGTTCAAGACCACCCAGAGATGTCTCCAGAAGAAAGGGCTGGTAGCCTACATCTCACTCCCCAAATCAGTGACTAAAACCCTCATGGAGCTCAGCTCTACTCTGATAAGTGTGGGGTCGCTATGACTTGGAATCTACTTGACAACAATTGGTTGGATTTTTGGTTTGTTTTGTTTTCAATAATCACAATGGCTAATATTAGTAACCTCTTGCAAAGTGCTTCACATGCATTCCATCATGTATTTGACTCAACAACCTTCAGCAGTTGTATTATTATTACCACAATTGATAATAATACCAGAAGAAGAAACTAAAGTTTAGCTTGCTTACGTATTGTGCAGTTACATAGCACTTGCTGGACCAAACAGCTAAGAGGTGGGGAGAGGTCTGGTCAACCATGATATTCTGTTCCACCTAATGGCCAAGGCAGGCAAATGTCTGTGCACTCACTTGTTCTGAGCGCACCAGTTCCCCTTCAGTACTATCGTGCTCACACTGTCAAAAAGAAGCATATGTAAAGTTCTCCCATACCTCATATTTCTTGTATTACCAAGTTATTTGCATATAAAGTAAATTAACTGGTCCTGGTGTGGCTTTGTAGGATAAGCGCTGGAATGCTAACCACCAGACTGGCGGTGCAAACCCACCAGTTGTTCCTGGAAAACGCTGTGCTGGGTTGTTATGAGTCAGAACCAACTCAATGACACTTAGCAACTAACAAAGAGCTATTTGAACAATCATTGAGGAAAGATGGTGCAGGGAGGGGTAGATAACGCAGGAAGCTGACATTTCCATCTTACAGAGTGTAAGAGTATGAAATAGTATAAGAAATAAAATTCCATTCAACTCTCAGCATATGGGGAAGTAACAATATTAACAATACACTATTGCAACTATAAAATAATTTTCATTCATATTCTGTAATAAGAAGAATTTCTATTTCCTTTAGGTGGCCATCTAATGCCTCTTTTCTTTTCACAAGGTAGATATCTTGAATAGGCTATTTGAACAACTCGGTAATTACATGCACTGCTTATTTATTAGTTCTTGGATTTGTATTATCAGTTCCTTGGAATTGCAGGTTTCTTGTACTAGCTGAGAAGATATTCCAAATCCTTTATAATCATAGCTATAAAATTCCACAAACCTAATGCTGAAGGAGTCCTGGTATCGCACTATAGGATAAACACTGGATTGCAAGGTCGATTTCAACCACAGAGTCAGTGGTTCAAATCCACCAGCCACTCCTCAGAAATCCTACACTGAGTCACTATGAGTCGGAATTAACTCAATGGCACTTAACAACAAAATGCTGAAGAGGTTCCTATTTATAAGAAATATAAACATTTCATCATGGGAACTTGATGCAAAATACATAGATTGCAAGGATTCTTTCTCCCTTTCTGGTATCAAGGAATTTACCTTTTTTTTTTTTTTTAACTTACTCGTGTGAAAATTGATCAGAAAAGTCTTTCTGGAAAAAACAAAAAATGAGTCCTCATAATCTAGCTGTTCTTAATTAATCCAGATCACCAAATCAGAACATTAGCTACTGAAATATTCAGAACTTATCAGGGGGTTAAAACTACTCATTCACATACTAAATGGTTCCAGGCTGGTATTTACAATGATGAACTTCCATCTGGAATCCTCAGATTCAGATATTTTTTAAGAAAATCAATGCCCAGATCATCTGCTTCTTTCCTAAAATTGATCTGTCTGAGAGTGCACCCACAGTCATGGCAATGACAATTTCTGCTCAGAGGCCCTGCCTTTTCATCTGCCAGCCATTGTCAAAGAGGAACACTGCTCCTGAGAAAAAAGTCCCTTGAGAGCAAAACAAAAAGGGAATCGATAAGAAATACCAACAGTGGTGGTGCCTTGTTCCTTCCAGACCCATTGTATTCTTCCTTGCTCTATCTAGCAATCCAGTTCAGTCTGAGAATTCAGAAGTGAAATGATAGTCATGGCAGGTCTGTGGGGAAGTTTCTTGGAACAGAAAAAGTCCAACCAAAAGGAAGTAAGCGTGAGCTGTCTGATGGGCTCAACAAAGAGGTTCTCAAAATATGTTATATGGTGAACATTCTCCATCAACTTAATGAGCTAAGTCTGTAGCTACAAGGTTTTGATAAAAATCTATTGAAAGCAAATAATAAGATAAAACATCTTGCCCCCAAAAAAATAAGCATATGGCAGAAGTGTATTGAAATTTAGAATATTTCAATTTCCTACTTAGATTTATGAGTTCCGACTCACAACGACCCCATATATAAGTGAATGAAACACTGCCTGGTCCTGATCCATCCCCACCACTGTTATGTTTGAGAACACTGTTACGGTCACTTTGTTAATCCATAACAATGAGGGTCTTCCTCTTTTTCAATGATACTTTATTTTTCCAGGCATGATGGTCTTCTCCAGGGATTGGTCCCTCCTGTAACATGTCCAAAATGTAAGAGGAAGTCTCGTCATCCTCTCTTCTAAGGAGTGTTCTCGCTGAACTTCTACCAAGATGGAATTGCTCGCCTTCAGGCAGTCCACGGTATAATTAATAGACATTTAATAAGTTTATGTAAGCTTTTTAGTCACAGGGCAAAAAAAAAAAAATTAATATGTCAAACAACTGAGTAAAAAATCCTTTTGAAAGTCAGTTTTTCCTTAAACAAAATTGAAGGAAAACTAATTGAGCTGTCAGAGAATGAATCATGAAAAATAATTTGATGAGAGACAACTATGTGGTTTTTGGCATAAAATCGACTACCATAAAAATTCCTTCATCTCATCTACCAAGTTGATATGAGAAAAAAAATGCTTACATATGTATATGCAAAATGTATACAAATGAAAATAGGTCTGTTGTTGTGTGTTATCAAGTTGATTCTATCCAGAGTGAGCCTATAGAACAGAGTCAAACTTCTCCCACAGGGTTTATGGGAGAAGATCACCAGGTCTCTTCACTTCTGGAGTTACTGGTGGGTTGAAACCGCAGACCCTTCAGTTAGCAGCTAAGCACTTAACCATTATATCACCAGGGCTCCCATAATAGAACTGTTGTTGCTATTATACGTGCTGTCAAGTTGGTTCCAACTCATAGCAACCCTGTATAAGTTTTCTGAGTGACTGGTGGCTTTGAACTGCTGACATTTAGGTTAGCAGTCCAGATCTTATCCTACAGCGCTACAGTGGAAATCAGACTGATGGTAGTGGTGTGCCGTGGAGTCACTTTTGACTCATAGCAAGCCTGCATAGGTTTCTGAAGCTATAAATCTTTACGGGAGCAGAAAGCATCATCTTTCTCCTATGGAATGGCTGGCAGTTTTGAACTGCTTGCTTTGAGGTTAGCAGCCTGACTAGTAACTAGTACTCGATGCTAAAGTATTTATATCAGGAATGAAATTTGTATTTCAGAAAATAGAAATGCTGTTACTGTTGCTTGGTACCATTGACTGGGTTCCAACTTATAGTGAACCTACATAGGACTTCTGAGGCTATAAAACTTTATGGAAGCCAAAAGTCTCACCTTTCTCCCACAGAAAACAGAAATAGTGTATAGTAAATCCTGTCTCTGAGTCCTGGTGTGACACTATATGCTAACGTCAGTAGTACAAACCCACCAGCCTCTCCTTGAAAACCCTACACAGTATCACTATGAGGCAGAAGCCTATTTATTATATATTTTTTATTGAGATTAAGTCTCTACCAACAATAAAAGTAATAAAAACTCAACAAATATAATTTTTAAAACTTAGAAGCTCAAAGAATTCAGAAATACTATATTAATTTTAATGTTATGAGACTATTTGTTGTTAAGTGCCGTGGAGTCGGTTCTGACCCATAGTGACCCTGTACAGGGTTCCCGAGGCTGTAAATCTTTACAGGAGCAGAAAGCCTCATCTTTCTCCCGCAGAGCAACTGGTAGTTTCAAACTGCTGGCCTTGCAGTTCAAAGCCCAATTCGTAACCACTATGCTACCAGAGACTATAAGATGACCTATTAAAACCTACAAATTATATTACATTGATCAAATTCTGTGCAGTAAATAGAATGAAAATATAAATCAAGAAAGGAATGATGCACAAGTTTCAACCAACAAAGAAATTGCTACAGCATTTTAAAAACACACAACTGTTTGTTGTTAGGTGCCATCGAGTTGGTACTGACTCATAGCAACCCTATGCA
>NW_006408564.1:12576121-12578191 GCF_000296735.1 Chrysochloris asiatica
CTTGAGAAGTGCTGAATGTGTTCTTCCTTTTTGGTTTTCTGATTCTAGATCTTTGCACATTTTGTTGTAATATTTGGTTTTATCTTCTTGAGCTGATCTTTGAAATTTTCTGTTCAGCTCTTGGACCTCCTCATTTCTTCCCATGTGCTTTAGCCTCCACACTGGAGAGTAAGATTAACCACTTCCCCCTTTTTGTTTCAAAAATTCTACTTTTACAGTTGTGACAGTTGCAATTAGTCATGATAGCAATTACTCACTATTGAATCATAAGAATCTTATCCCTATCTCCTTTCACGAAGCCTGTCTAGACAAGATGAAGACTGTTCAGTGGGGTTCTCCCTTCTCTTGTACACTCTGAAACAAAACTCCTTCTTGAAAACTTGTAAGCCAGTCACTTCATGTCTTTACAGCGCCCCCCGATTTTGGGTAGCCAATGTCTATGTTGCCAGTCCCTATCAACCCTCTATAAAGGGGATAGGATTGATACTTGATGTGAAGACTGTTTCCCTCAGTTGGTATTCTGACCTACTACATCAGTAATTATAGGTCAAGTTCATCAAATTGTAGCAATTTACACTTGTTTCCGTTATCAAAATTTTTTTTTTTTATCTTCCTCTAGTCCAGTTCTGATCATCAAGCCATTAAAGTGAGGTTGAACTGGTACTAGCCACAATTTTGGACTTTCTAGTGCATCTCCCTTCACTTCATATCACCCATTATCTTTTAATTTAACTTTCTCAGGAACTTTCTGAAGCCCCCTCATATGTAAGTATAGTTAGCTGCCTTTGAGTTAATTCTAAATCATGGTGACCTCATAAAAACACTGACCATTCCTGTGTCCTCATCATAATCACCTATATGTTCAAATCCAACCTTGTAGCCTGTGTACCAATCCATTATCACCCTTTCCCTCAGTAGGCCTCTAGTCTCACAAACATGATGTTCTCCTCCAGCAATTAATTCCTCCTGATGATGTGTCCAAAGAAAATGAGTCAATGCTCTGTTGAGATCTAAAAGAGTACTTACTGTCTAATTTTTGGAAGTAGATCCATCACCAGGCTTTTCTTCTTGGTCATTCTTAGTCTGGAAGCTCCACTGAATTGTATCCACCAGGGTGACACTGCTAGTATTTTAAATACTGATGGCATAGCTTCCAGCATCACAGCAATATATACTCACCATGGTATGATAAAGTGACAGACGTGTAACGAATCTGAAGTACATATTCCCAAAAATCTTTGAAGGTTTAAAGAACAAATATTTGGAGCTTTCGGCTTTGTTTCTCCTGCATTGCCATTTCTGGAAATAGAAGGCATACTTCCCTGGACCCACTTTCAGATTTGCCCTTTAATCCACTTTTCCCTTAGAAATGGAGTTTCTGAATGACTAATGTCTCCAAACCACTGATTTGTGGATATGATGAATTTTCCAAACAAACATGACAGTAATTATTTGTTTTACCTTAAGCCTTATTACATGTTCTTTCAAATAACAATCTCCACTAGTGCTTTTGAAATATGATTCTCTGATTTATCAATACTCATCACTGTATTCTATTTTCAGACTTTTTACTTTCAGTCTCAAACAGAAATGTGCTTCTTTGATTTTGTAGCAGATTTTCAGGAATAATCCCTTCTTAAGTGCCTTCATAAATATGTTATCAGGTTCAGCATGCACACACACAAAAAAAAAAAAACCAGGAAAGAAAATGAAGGAAGAATGAAATAAAAAATGAGAAGATTAAATAGTATGTTGAAATCAGAGGAGATGGGCGACTTAAAACAACTATTTATTTTCAAGTGTGGGCTGGTTAAATGTTATCACTAACTCATAATCTTATTAAGCATGGATTTTTTTTTCATTTAAGAACAATGATACCTATTGTTTATTATTAGTTCTTTTGTCCTAACAGCACCATCAGTCTGATCTCTTTCACAGTTTTCTTTCTGTGAGAAAAAATGGCTATCATATAAAATCAAAAGTACTTTTCAGGTCTAATGTTCCTTTAGAGTCCTGGTGTGGTACTGTGGGATAATGTACTGGACTTTGAAGTGAGTTTCAATGGCAAGT
>NW_006408564.1:12578706-12601276 GCF_000296735.1 Chrysochloris asiatica
TGGCACTGTGGTGGTTATGTGCCGTGGAGTCAGTTCCGACTCATAGCGACCCTGTATAGGGTTTCTGAGGCTGTAAATCTTTATGGGAGCAGAAACCCTCATCTTTCTCATGAGGAATAGCTGGTAGTTTTGAACTGCTGACCTTGTGGTTTGCAGCCTGATTTATAACCACTACACTCTGTAGGATGATAAATAAGTGCTGACTGCTAACTACAAGTCACTCCTTGAAAACCTTATACAAGGTCTCTATGAGCTGAAACAGATTTGATGGCACTTAGCAACAATATAAGTTCCTTGACCTCTCTTTGGGCCTCAGTCTCCTTATTTGGAAAATAAGGATTTGTAAAATAAGTGATCTGAGGACAGGCAGGACAGGGGACAAAGAGGGTAGCAGTGAGGAGCCATGTTGCAAGGGAAAGATTTTGTAACAGGACACCCATACCCAGAACGGCCTTCCAGATTCTGACTCAAATTATATCACCATTGTTGATGTTGTTGTTAAGTGCCATCATCGAATTGGTTCCGACCCACAGCTACCCTGTATAGGGGTTCCTAGGAGCAACTGGTGAGCTTGAACCAACAGCCTTGTGGTTCAAACTAGATCTGCAGTCCAGCGCATTAACTCACAGCACTACACCAGGCTCTGAGGATATCATTAGCCCTCACCCATTCCAGTAATGAATACCCCTGTTGTGTAAATGTGTGTTCTTTCTTTTATAGAGTACAGTAGGCTAACAAACACAGGTGCAATTCCAGCAATGAGTTTGCATGGTTCTTCAGCTATGACTAGAAAGCTTATTGACATTTACTTATTTCCCTTCTCTCATCTCCTTTGTTTCCAGCATGCATAGCTATTGACTCCTTTCTGCCTACAAGAGGATGAGATGTATACCTGAGGGGGGAGGGGTGCAGAATAAGAATTGGAAATGGGAACATATTTTCAGCAGCTATGAAGCCTGCATTAATCTCTGGCTCTCTGCTTTTATGACTTAAAAAAAATTATGAAAAATTTTAAAAGACCCTCTTTCCTCTCATCTTGAAACCTGTTAAAGATGCATTTAAAAGAGAGAAAGAGAATCTATAAAAAATGAGGGGTTGCCAGATAAGGTACTTTCTCTGAATCAAAGAAGCTTCCAGACAAAATGGGGCCTGACTTGGTGGTCAGCTGTCAGAGTGAAATTCAATTTAGCAATAACAATAGACAAAGTATGTCAGGCTAAGTGCTTGATCAAGAATCTGAAAATTTTTCAATAAAATGGCCTTGATGTCAGTTATATTCATAGTAACAATCAAAAGCAGGCACAGAAAGACTAGCTGGCAATAAATTAAGAAAACATCTTGCAGACTCTAAGGGATAAAAAAAAAAAGTTCCATCCCTCCAATTTGCCTTTCGCTGTGCAAGTTAAGGGTTCTTGTTTTCAAGAGGCTTTCCTGCCTATAATGATGGGTTGATTGAGATGTTTGTCCCTAGACTCAGTGACCTCTTGTCATAGCTTCCATGCCCACAATCACTAATGGATCCCCCACTTAGAACATCTCCTATATCCTTTTGGATTATACATGATCTCTTTTGATCTAATTAATTACATCTCAGGAACCAAGAAGTAATTACATTAAGAGCTTGGAGCCATGTCTTCAGGAATGTCAAGGTGGGTTTCTGTTTGTTTATCTGAAAGAAAACCAGCACTGTGGAACTTGGTTCAGATTAGGAAGATTAGCAGTTTGTGCTTTTGGTTTAGACACAGAGCAATGGTTATACTGTTGGAGCAAATCCAGACGTGCAAGAAACCGAACGGTACTCAGAGTGGCGGAGGAGAACAGGTTTAGGTGGCTAGCCATCCCAGAGAGGCCTATGGGTCTCTAAGTCTGGACCCTGTTTCTCTTTGTTCGTGAGTTTTTATACCAGCGTTTTCCAGAGGAGGGAGAGCGAGAAAAGTCTCACAAGGAGAACAGTTAGAGTAATGGGATTTACAGGCAGAAGCTTCAATCAGTTAGATAAGGATGAACCCAGAGTGTTAGTTTCTTTGTTGCATCTCTAGGCCATAAAAAATCCTTCTCCTCGTCTTCCTCTGTTTCCTTCCCTCTTCAATACACATGGTTATTGGAATAAGAATTGTTGTTGTTAGGTGCCATAGAGTCGGTACCAACTCATAGCGACCCTATGCACAACAGAACGAAACACTGCCTGATCCTCAGCCAACCTCACAATTGTTGCCAAGCTTGAGCCCATTGATGCTGCCACTGGGCCAATCCATCTTGCTGGGGGTTAAGTGAAGGTCTATGTTTTGTTCTTTCTCTCTCCTTTCTATTCTATTTTGGGTTTTAGCTAGGGATTGAATGACTATTGGCAAATGTGAGTGTCAAGTGAAACGAAAAGCAAAAAGAAAGGGCAGAACTTCCCAAGAGTCAAAGCACATAGGAACAACACAGATCTTAAAAGATTGTTTTTGTTGTTCCTTTTTTTTTTAACTTCTTTTAAAAAAAAAGTCTAATAAATGTTGAAAACTATTTGCTAAGTAAACTGTTTAAAGATA
This sequence comes from Chrysochloris asiatica, assembly GCF_000296735.1. Lineage (NCBI taxonomy): Eukaryota > Metazoa > Chordata > Mammalia > Afrosoricida > Chrysochloridae > Chrysochloris > Chrysochloris asiatica. The sequence continues at coordinate 12,581,241 of NW_006408564.1, forward strand.
TAACTATTTTGGTAAAAAGATATAACTATTTTGAGATATCATTTTCACTTATTTACAGGCCACTTTCAGACAGAAGGAAGCAGTTACAAAGAAGATACGGTCTCATAAAAGTAGTAAAAGCATTAAAGAAATTCTCTGAACTCTCATAAGCCACCTGATTTCCTACGTGAGGCCTCTGATCATATTAACCATGACTTAAGTAAGGAACATGTAGGTGGAGTAAGCCAGAGGGAAGAGAAGTAGAGAGAGGGGGAAAGTGATGAGTGATTAATGGAAATCAGGTGATTAATGGAACACAGAATTTAAACAGAGTGAGAGAGTTTATTCCTAACAAGAAATAACAAAAATAAGAGCCAAATTGCCAAAACAGTCACATCAGAGACTAAGTCCAAGAAACAAAATATGACAAAGAAATGCAAATTTCAGCAAAAGCACTATTGAAAAGACATAAGGGATTTGAGAGTTTACTGTTTGGGAGCTATTTGTTTAAACCAATATAAATTTAGGTTGCTTGGTTTCCTAAAAGTTACTTACTAAGAGTGAGCCTTTTGTGGATAAGAGCCTACAGCTATCCAGGTATTTTGAAACCCGACTTTGTGTCTTTGTGACATTTCTTTCTCTGAGAAATCTGATTTATAGCATCAAAGCACACAAGAACCCTCAGTCCACACCCGGCTTTTCATGGGCAACCATAGAGTAGAATCTTACCTCCCCAGGGAATATTATCTGTCTGCATTATCTGTGTGCGTAAAACTAAAGGCAAATTCCTGCAAGACACACATGCAATTTATAAACACAATCCTCCGTAAAAGCCTGTACATTATCAGGAACAAACACAGACACCAATCACAGATGGGCACAGGTTTTTCCACAAAAGCTGACATGTAGGTATGCAAAACAAAATCTCACAAAAACAGCACTTTGGCAATACTAGTAATGAGCACAACCGAAAATAAAATAGAAGGCGATGATTATGTGTGTGTGTGCTTTAATTATTTTGAAGTTAGTGCTTGAAGAGAAAGAAACTTAATTAGAAGATGAGCTGGTAGTTAACAGTTGTGGAGGTGTTTACGGGAACTTCTGGGCACATTCTAGAACAATGGAAGCGGGCAGTACTAGACCCTATTTCCTATGACAGTTGGGCCCTTTTCTTTTCTACGAATCAGGTATGTTATTGGTTCAAGCCGTAGCTCCGTCAGCCATGGTTAGGTACATATCTAGGCTTAGGTCAGACTCCTGAGCCCAAATCTGCGATTCATTCTATTTTGTCACTTTGGTGTCTTATATGCTCCATAAATGTTCAGGAAGAGAATGAGTGAATGAACGAATACATAAGTGCTAAAAAACTCTCATAAAGAATTTGTTCATTAAGGGGAGGAGGTGTGTTTTTATATATTACATATTATAAAATAAAGACATTGATTTACACTATAGATCAGCATCACAAGAAAACAATCAGCTGATGTTAAAAAGGAACACCTGACTCCTATAGCAGTTACTAAACAATAACGAATCGTCGCTATGTATTTCGGACGATGGTACCAAAGCAACATTTTAGAGTTGGGCAGTCCTACCAAACGAGATAAAAAGCAGGGGTTGGAGGAGCCAGTGGTAACTGTACTACTATATTTCAACAACAGGCTTTAGCTCGAAGACAAATTAATAGCAATAAAACAAAATAATCATGTCATGAACACTATGTGCCAGGTAATATATGATGCATCATCTGATTGAATCTTGGTAACAATGCTTTTAGATGAGACAGTAAAGCTGAGGCTGAGAATGGGTAAGAAATTTTCTCAAAGTCACCCAGCAGTAACAGTGACAGAGCCAGGACATAAGTACGTATCTGTCTGGCACCAGAAGAAACAATCAATACATCGCTGAGATACATGTGACTTACCATGAAAAAAGAAAGGGGACCTTTCTTCCAGATGAGAAAAGATGGAGAATTCTAGGGTCTGTAATTGTGAGCAAATGGTAAACCTACTTAATGCTAAGGGCATATAAACGTCATGAGAAGTTCTAATGTACTTTTCCATTTGCATTAGTTTAAAAGAGAAGTAAATGTCTAATTTGTGGTGTGGCACTGTGTGTTAATGTGCTGGACTGCAAAATTGGTTTGAAATGCATGGTTGGTGGTTCAGGCTCACTAGCCGGTCTTCAGAAATCATATACAAGTTCGCTATGGGATGGAACCAACTCGACAGCACTTAACAACAAAAAGAGCAACAAACAGTTATTAGGACTCCTGGTGTGGCACTGTAGGATCAGCACTGTACTGTGAACTACAAGGTTGGCAGTTCAATCCCACCATACAGGGTCGCTATGAGTTGGCATCAACTCAAAGGTACATAACAACAACAGCAAATAGTTATTTAATTCTGTTTTCCCTAAGCTTATCCACAGAAGGGATTTAGTGTAATAAACTTCTCCCCAAGTCCCAAGAGATTTTGTTCAAAAACGAACAGTCTATGAAGTCCATCAACATAACATTCCAGCTATGAAAGTTCAAAGTAAAGATTTTTAAAGCTATTGAGAAGTATAGTATAGTTTTTCTAATATTCTTCCCTTTGCCCTCAATCTCAAAATTGCAAGGACAGAATATAAATTATAAATCACAGCATGTTTAATTTAATCACTTAATAGATTAGTCTTTGTGGTGTAGTAGTTAAAAAGCTCCACTACTAAACAAAACATCGGTGGTTTGATCCATCAGCTGTTCCACAGGAGAAAGATATGGCAGTTTGCATCCATAAAGATTAGTCTTGGAAATCCTATTGGCCAATTCTACTGGGACTAAGAAAGTTTTTTGAACAGATCATGGGAACAATGAATCATTTACAATTTAAAAAGGTGTGCGACAAGGTTGTATTCTTTCACCATACTTATTCAACCTGTATGTTGAGCAAATAATCCAATAAACTGGGTTAAACATGGCATCAGGATTGAAGGAAGACTCATTAACAACCTGTGATATGCAGATGATACAACCTTGCTGCTGAAAGTGAAGATGACTTACAATATTTAGTGATGAAGATCAAAGATCACAACCTTTGGTATGGATTACATCTCAATGTCAAGAAAACAAAAATCCTCACCACTGGACCAATAAACAACATTCTTATCAATGGAGAAAAGATTGAAGTTGTCAAGGACTTCATTCTTCTTGGATTAACTATCAACACTCACGGAAGCAGCTGTCAAGAAATCAAACGACGTATTGCATTAGGCAAATTTGCTGCACAAGACCTTTTTAAAGTGTTGAAGAGCAAAGATGTCAGCTTGAGGACTAAGGTGCACCTGACACACCTCATATGTGTGCGAAAGCTGGACAGTTTGAATAAGGAGGACCATAAAAGAATTGATACCTTTGAGTTATGGTGTTGGAAGAGAATATTGAAAGTGCCACGGGCTGCCAAAAGAACCAACAGATCTGTTTTGGAAGAAGTGCAACCAGAAAGCTCCTTGGAGACCAAGATGGCCAAACTTTTTCTCTCATATGCTGGATATATTGTCAGGAGGGACCAATTGCTGGAGAAGGATATTATGTTTGGTAAGGTGGAGGGTCAAAGAAAAAGAGGAAGATCCTTAACGAGATGGATTAGACAAGTGACATCATCGATGGAATCAAGCATGGCAACAGTAGTGAGGTTGGCCCAGGATCGGGCTGTGTTTCATTCTGCTGTGCATAAGGTCACTATAGGTCAGTACCAACTTGGTGGCACATAACAACAACACCCAGGCCTATAGTGTTGCCATGCATTAGAATCAACTAGATGGCAGTAGATTTGGTTTTTCGGCTTTATTTATACATTTAGGCTTTTTTATTTTTTGGTATGGACTAGACATTCTTTAGGGGAACAAATATATTTACTCATTTAAACCTCTCATTTTCCCCTGAGAGAGAATGGAATGTGTCTATGTTCAGTAAAATTCAAATAGTTCAGCTCCATTGCACAGCTGATAAACCTTAAAGATAATAAACTGGACAGAGTAGCAATGAGATTCTAAATTAGATAGCCCAGCAGTCATCCTAACAGTAATGTAATAAATAAAGCATGAACTATCAAATTAAATGACACTTTCTGATCTGAAGTTCAGTTTTCCTATCTCTATAGTGTAGAAAAATCAGGCTGCACTGGTTTGTCTTCCTTAGAATGAGGGTATGTATGAGGAAGGGATTTTTCTGCCTATTTTTCAGTCTGTATTAATATCTGAAATATCAGCTACAATGCCCTCATATCTATGTTGTAATTAACAATACCCTCTCTTCACTTATCAATACGGTTATGCTCCAAAGAGTAGGCCATCATGGGAAACTGGCATTATATGAAAAGTTGAGGGCTGTGCCCCATCTGCAGTGTTGGTTGCTCATCACTAGTTAGGTACCCCTGGAGCATCATCACATGGGATACCCTTCCTCAACAAGCTTTCCCCAATGCCATGGAGCCTGTGGGGGTAAGCGCGTTATGGTATTTGGATGTTCTGTGCCATCTAGCACCTCCCGCCTTGGGCAGGGACCACACTAGTCCTCTGCCTGCCATCTCCTGCAGCCTACCCTATTCCCACAGCCCACACAGCCTGCTACTATCATCCTCCTTCTCACCTCTCCCCCACCAACCTCCTTGACACCTACAGACCCTCACCTGTCTTCCCTCTGCCCACCTGCCACCTTGAATTGGTGTGCAGTTGCTTTGCACCCTCTGTAGTAGGACCGAGAAGTTGCAGACAAATGGGAGAAGCTGTCCAGTAGATGGTCAGCCGTTATTCCTCACGTTGCCCAGTGGCCACCACTTGGGGTAACCCTGGGCCTGGTCTCAGCCCCATGTGGGAGGCAGATGACCATGGCTCCACCTAAGGATTTTTCAAAGTTGTTGTAAATGTCAAATGTTAGCTAATTAGTTGACAAGTGAGGAAAAGATTTATCAGTATGTATGGCCTGTGTATTATATGCAATATGTTATAAAGTATATTGGCAATAACATCAAATGGTTGAGACTGATTATAAAGAACTCTCCTTTATTAGTCAGATTTTAAAGTACCTGATATGTCTCCAGTATTAAATGGTTCAGCGACACTATTTTCTTTTTTATTCCTTTTGTGTCAGGCACTATTCAAAAGGAATAAAAGTGAGAATAACTAAGCCAATAATACATTTTGAAAATAAGACCAATCACTAAATCTATTTTTGAGACTCTTTAACGTGTTGACTTGTAAGTAGAATATACGATGGGGCCTTCAAAAATCTCATGGAAAAATTCCATTATCATTTCATCTCATTTTTCCACAAATGTTTTGAAGAGTTCTGGTGTGGTTGGTTTAGGTTAAGCTAACCACAAGACTGGTGGTTCAAACCAGCTCCTCAGAAACCCCATACAGGGTCACTGTAAGTCAGGACCAACTTGAGAGCACTTAACATCTATGTTTATGATATGTGGAATAGAAGCTGCTGTCTTAGTTTCTTTCATATGCACATTCTGTCTGGTGTGAAGTTAGGTAGCACATTTGGCTCTCTTTTTACCTTGGTATTTCAATGCAACAGAAGATTATTTTCTCTATAGCTTTAAGCATTACCCAGAAGCCAGCTCCCATCAACCTTTTTCACATTCTACTCAGAATTCTCTGAGAAAAGCTGTCATTTCTTGTTGTATTCAAGTCAGACTACCTAGTCTCTTGGCATCAAAGTAAAAGGAATGTCTAAGGTAACATCTTCATTTATTCATATGGTTTTCATCCTGGGCAGGGTTATAAAAGTCAATCATAAGTTGGGAAAAATAATGAAATAATATGACATATTTTATAGAGTGAAATTTCTGCTGTACACAGAAAAAAGGAGATACTACAGCACATGGGGGTTGCATTCTTGTAATTTACAAGCATCTTTACTCAATGTCCTACAAAGATTAAATTGTCATAAATCTGCTGTGTGGGAGAAAAAAAGAAGGAAGAAGGCAAAACTCGTAAGGTCAAACTCTAGAAAAAATTATAATACCAAGCATTTTTCCATGAGATTCAACTCTGCTTTCCTACAAAGAAAATCTAATCAAACCCTGGTGGTGGTAGTGTGCCGTGGAGTCGGTTCTGACTCATAGCGACCCTGCACAGGGTTTCTGAGGCTGTAAAGCCAAACAGGAGCAGAAAGCCACATCTTTCTCCCACAGAATGCTGGTAGTTTCTAACTTCTGACCTTGAAGTTAGCAGCCCAACTTGTAAGAGCTAGTTACCAGAGCTCCTTAATCAAACAAAAGAGAGAGGGAAACTCTAACAATAATTTTCTTCCACTCAATAATAGAAAACTGATATGATTAGGTCTTCAGAGAGATTGAGCTAAGACTTCTCCTGAGCTGGAAATTCTCTGGTGAGACTGGGTTTTATTTCTGGAGAGAAGAGCTTGCTTGCCTTTTCTCTCCTTCTTTTTTAAAAAAAACAAAACTGTATAATTGTAGGTTTGTTACATTTCTAGAACAAAGTATGGACAAAGAAAGAACAACGGAGCTTCAAGAAACTTGTTGTTGTTGCTGTTAAGTGCTGTCAAGTCAGTTCCGACTCATAGTGACTCTGTATAGGGTTTCTAAGGAGTGACTGGCAAGCTTGAACCACTGACCTTGCGGTTCAATCCAAACTTGCAGTCTAATGCATTAACCTGTAGCACCACACCAGGACTCCATCAAGAAGCTAGTTATCACTCAACATAAAAAGCTAGAATACTCTAGTAAAGTCAAATGAGTATATATATATATAGAGAGAGAGAGAGAGAGAGGAGATAGATACGCTAACAAAAGTAAAGAGGACTTAAAATACTTACTGATGAAGATCAAAGAGCACAGCCTTTGGTATGGATTGCATCTCAATGTAAAGAAAACAAAAATCCTCACCACTGGACCAATAAACAACATTCTTATCAATGGAGAAAAGATTGAAGTTGTCAAGGACTTCATTCTTCTTGGATCAACCATCAACACTCATGGAAGTAGCAGTCAAGAAATCAAATGATGTATTGCACTGGGCAAATCTGCTGCACAAGACCTTTTTAAAGTGTTGAAGAGCAAAAATGTCAGCTTGAGGCTTAAGGTGTGCCTGACCCAAGCCATGGTATTTTTAATAACCTCATATGCATGCGAAAGCTGGACAGTGATTAAGGAAGACTGGAGAAGAATTGATGCTTTTGAGCTATGGTGTTGGAGGAGAATATTGAAAGTGCCATGGGCTGCCAAAAGAACAAACAGATCTGTGTTGGAAGAAGTACATCCAGAGTGCTCCTTGGAGGCCAGGATGGCCAAACTTTGTCTCTCATACTTCGGACATATTGTCAGGAGGCATCAGTTGCTGGAGAAGGATATCATGTTTGGTAAGGTGGAGTGTTAGAGAAAAAGAGGAAGACCCCCAGCGAGATGGATTGGCAAAGTGGCAGCATTAGACTGGGCTCAAGCATGGCACTAGATTGGCCCAGGATCGGGTAGAGTTTCGTTCTGTTTACATAGGGTCACTATGAGTTAGTACTGACTCGATAGTACCTAACAACAACAACAACAACAAAATATTTTCAAGAGAACAAACTTTATGAGTTTTGAAATGTGTCTTTAAATTAAAATATGATCTTTGCTATTAACAATATGATATAAAATAAAATATACTGGACTCAGCTTGTTTTTCAATAACCACTATGGAGTCCTGGTAAGGTGTTGTGGGATAATGCACTGGACTGCAAGGTCAGTTTGAACCATAAAGTCAGCAGTTCAAACACACCCATTGTTCCTCGGAAATCCTATACAGGGTCGCTGTGAGTTGGAAATGAGTCGAAGGCACTTAACAACAACACTGTTTGCTGGTATGGCATTGTAGGACAAGAACTGGACTGCTAACCACAAGGTCCATGGCTAAAACCCACAAGCACTCCTTGGAAACACTATCCAAGTTACTATGAGTCAGAACTGACTTGACCACGCTTTAAAACAATAATTTATTGGCAAACAATCTTCACGGAGCTACTCTGATTAATGTACACAACATGGTGTTTCTTCTTTGAATCCTAATTAAACCATATGCCATTGTTTTTTGAGATAGTGCTTAAGGAAGCTGTAAAGATTATATGTAAAACATCACCTTGTCTTTACCTATAAATTATCAATACAAACTATCCCTTCCTTTACTTCTCTTCACTCTTTATTTCCCAGGCATACATTATTTTCCCATCTCTATATTGTTTGGCTGTCTTAAACAGGAAAATGACCAACATATTCCTACAGGCAAAATGTGAAAATATTTCATTCAAGGTAATATGACCTATCAGACATCTGAAGATCAAGACAGGACTAAGGATTTATTAAGCCAAGCCACACAGGACTTATATATCATGGGCTATGGGACAGAGCGTATTAAATGATTCCACTGGTCACATAACTGAATATAAAAGGGGAAACGTTTCAGTGACTGTGATCAAATATGATTGTTGCCGCAATAGATGAAAGGCCCCAGAAGTATGCTTAGTGAGGTCAGTAACCAAATGTCACTCTATATGATTTTGCTCTTCATAGGCATTATCTCCAAATTGCTAGATGTGTGAAAATCTAGTTTGAAACCAGGTACAAATTTTAGTACGCTTCCCTCTTTGCATGGACAAATGCTTTTACATGAAAATATTATCTTTTTTCCTTATCCACAAGGAACTAACTGAATTCAGATGCAGAGATCAATCATGACAGCATGGGAAGTATTTTCAATGTTAGAGCAAACATCAAATTATCTAGAAAATGGATACTGAGTTTATAGATTAGCCAAATTTTGATTTTCCTTCTATTTGCCCTCTACCACAGGTAGAGATAAGTAAGAAAGAAATTAAAGCTCAAATGAACCATGGTGTGCTTCTCAATATATCTGGTAACTATTGTATCTAGGAATGGACTGTAGTAAGTAAGTAGTTTTTATGCAGCTTCTGTTTCTATAGTTTTAAACCAAAACCAACCAAACCCATTGCTGCCAAGTGAATCCCGGCTCAAGGCCACCTATGTATTGAAACCATAAAGTTTTCCTGGCTGTAATCTTTCTGGAAGCAGATTGTCTGGCCTTTCTTAAAACTGAGTTCAAACCACCAACCTTTATTCTAGTAACTTAATGAAAACTGTACCATGCAGGGACCTTCTGTTCTATGCTTTACTTGGTGGAAAGAAGTCCTTTCTTAACAATTAAGGATCGTGTCTTAGACCAGATTATAAAGAGAAGCAAAACCAGTGAAACATATATACGTATATAGAGAGGGAGACGTTTATTATCAAGGAAAAGAGCTTAAAATTGCTGAGTCCCAGGCATCCCCAGAAGGGAGAGAGAGAGTGCCTCCTGTGTGTTCATTACATCGGGAGCAGGCCACATTCCAAGAAAGCATCCCTTCAATTGATTGGCTACTCACAGTTACTCATCATAGAGCTAACTATATCTGTATTAGGTTTCATCACCATGGGAATAAGCTAAGCCTCTGGAAATCCAGGCTTAGTCAAGTTGTCACAAACTCCTAACCATCACCGATTGTATGTCTCAAAAGAGTTATCCTTTCCCAACCAGTAAGTAGCATGGAAGGAAAAAAGTTGTTTGTAAATAAACACAAGGATATGCTGATATTTCATATATTACATATTATTTATATGTTATGTGCATGAAAATGAAACGTTAAAACCTTGGTCACTTCTGGGTGGTAAAAAACAAAACAACCCACTGCCATTAAGTCAATTTCATCTCACAGTGACCCTATAGGACAGAGTAGAATTGTTCCTTGGGGTTTCTAATGCTTTACACTTTTAAGGGAGCAGGCAGGCTCATCTTTCTCCTACAGAGTGGAGGGTGGGTTTGAACCACCGACCTTGTGGTTAGCAGCCCAACATTTAGCCCACAGGATCAGAAACAGTATTTTTACCACTACACATTTATGAATTTTCTGTAGTTTCATAACATGCATGGAATTATTTTATACTTTGGGGTGGGAACGTGGCATTCTCCCACCACCAAACCCACCCCATGATGAAGAACGAGGAAGAAGAGGAAAGAGAAGCATGCTGAAGGACCTGCCATTTTCACTTCTTATCATATCTGCATTCCTTAACAAAAGCTACAAATGTTTCTGAGGTCTGAATCTGAGTTTTGTCTAAACCACCAACCAACCAGTGTGCCTGTAGTCCTCTCCAAGCCTTGGTTTCCCTTTCTGTAGAATTAGGGAATAATAGTACTTACTTTGTAAGAAGTCAAGATAAGATGAGAAAATGCATGAAAAGTATTTAGTATAAGGCTTGGTTCAAAGAGATTGCCCAAAAGTGTTAGCCACACATTTTTCACCAGTATTGCCAGTCTTGGAAATCTTAAGACTTATAAAATACATTACACCTTATCATATGTTTTCACAAACATTAGCGAGATAGATGGATGGGTGGGTGGATGTATGTATGTATGTAAGAATGTATGTAAGACAGACAAATAGACACACAGATAAAGACAGCGTAGATATCAGCCATACATACATAAGGTCACTAACTCACATGACCTTCTATACAACAGAACAACATTGCCCTTTCCTGTGGCGTCACTATGTTTGAGTCAATTGTTGTAGCTAGAAGTAAAGCCTCATCCCTTCCCCCAGTCTAATAACCAGATGTCACTCATGAGTTGGACCGGATGAGCAGTATATTAGAGCCACCTCTTAACACAGGAGGATGAGAGTCAATTTTTAAACTTCAGGAATGTTGAAAGTCAGTTATTAAACACAGCAATTATTAAAAATTAAATCTTACAGTTAATCTATATAAATCTAACTATGAGACTTACAACTAAATTTATTTTAAGGAGGCAATAAATATTCAAAACTCATCACTTCCTGATTATTTTACTAATATATATGCCCTCAAGGCTAATTACATCTACTGTAATTACAAGGTTGCTGTTGATGTTGTCATTTGAGTCAGTTCTGACTCATAACAACTCTGTATAGGGTTTCTGAGGAGCAGTTGGTGGATTTGAAACACCAACCTTGTGGTTAGCAGTCCAGTATTTATGTTATTTAGTGGTGTGTTGCTATGCATCTCTTCTCAACTCCATTTCCAGTAAAGTCATATTAGCAGCCTGAGATCTGCCATATCAGAAAAGACTGAAAATCACAACTTCGTATTATTTTACTGACTTGAGAGTGGTAGAGAATATTCATCTTAAACTTCAATAGTGCTATGTCTGAAGCAATTGTATTGTTGATGGTGTTGTTGTTAAGTGCCTTCAAGTCAGTTCAGTCTCATAGTGACCCTGTGTAGGGTTTCCAAAGCTGTAAATCTTTCCAGGAACAGAATACCTAATCTTTCTACTGCGAGCAGTTGGTGTACTCAAACTGCTGACATTGTGGTTCACAGTCCAGCTCCAGCACTTATCATACAGAGCCCAACTGCCTGTATTGTTGATGTTGTTAGTTTCTTAAATGCCATCCAGTTGGTTCCAACTCATAGCAACTCCCTGTATACGGTTTCTAAGTAGTGGCTGGTGAGGTTGAACAGTCAACCTTGTGGTTCAATCTGATGTTTCAGTCTAGTGCATTACCGTACAGCACCACACCAAGACTCCATGTTATTGATAGCACACACAAAACAAAACAAAAAAACAATTGAGGACATATTCCTCCAATATTCAAAATTACTAGATAGCTCTTATCTTTGAACAGCACTTGTTCATCAGTTGCAAACACAGACTTGCTCCAGATTTAAGAGTTTGGCAAGATCAACAAAAGCATTCTATGAAAATCATACTGCATATACGGAATTTACAATGAAGAGCAGTATATATTTATTATTATTTCAAGTTATGTATTTGCTGCTTGTGTGCCATCAAGTTGTTGTTGTTGTTGTTAAGTGCCGTCGAGTCGGTTCCGACCCATAGCTTACCGACTAATAGCGACCCCATGCACAACAGAACTAAACACTATCTGGTCTCAACGTCACAATCGTTGCTAAATCTGAGTCCATTGCTGCTGCCACTGTCAATCCATCTCATTGGGGGTCTTCCTCTTTTTCTCTGACCTTCCATTTTACTAAGCATGATATCCTTCTCCAGGGACTGGTCCCTCCTGACAATATGTGCCACACATCCTTTATATAAGCAAAGTTTCTAGTAAACACATATCCATAACACATTCTATTATTGTCACCTGGTGAACTTAACTACTAAATATTCACCAGCACAGGTGAAGCCTGGAAGCTCTCCGTAGAGCCCCAGGCTCATTTTCAACACACTAAAGGCTGCTTTCTAAAAGGATTTGCCATCAACGGAGTCAATCCAATCCAATATATGGTATACTGCATGCTGATGACGAAAGCGCATAGCTTCAAGCTCTGTCATTACTATAGCAAATTTATCATATAGAAACACAAGTGATAGAAAGCCAAGGTAGCATTCTACACTTCAATGAAAACACATAGGACACAAAATAAGTAAGATGTGACCTCTCCCTTTCTCAAAGACCACTGAACAGGGAGGGCGGCCACACAGCCTATAAAGCACAGGGGATAAGCTGAGATAGAGGTGGGTGCAAAGTGCTATGGAAAGACTGCATAGAGAATACACAGGCCCCTGACTCCAGGCCCCTGTTAATGTCAGCAGTGTCACTGCCTCAAAGGAAACCAGAACAAGGAGGAGAGTTCCAAGGAGATGTTAAATCTGGGCAGTGTGGCAGCATTTTACAATTGGACAGCCTGGGATCAAACTCAGGCTCCCCCCATCACTAGCTATGTGAGCTTGGCCTCTCCAAACCTCTGCTTCCTTATCTGTAGGAGGAGGGTGATAACTTCTGGCTCAGAGCATTGTAGTGAGGATGAAATAAGAAGACATACATAAAATGCTTATCATCAAGAGTGCTTAGCAAATGTTAGCTAGCACTAGGATTGCTGTGAGCCTTTGATGCTGAAAAGATTATCATTGAGGGACAGGGAAGTGCCCTGGTGGCACAGAGTTAAAGACCTTGGCTGCTAACTAAAAGGTTCACAGTTGGAACTCACTAGTCACTCCGTGGGAGAAATATGTGACAGTCTGTTCCCTTAAAGAATTACAGCATGTTTCCTCTGTCCAATAGGGTTTGCTGTGAGTGGGAATCTACTCCATGGTAGCATGTAGGGCTGGTTAAGTTTAGGGTGCAAGAACTGGTTAGAGGATATTCTAGTCAGAGGGAAGAGAATAAATAAAACCAGAGAGGTGCAAGTTCACAAGAGATGATTTAGTTTGGTGAGTAGCCCTTTAGTATGAGAACATTCACACAGACCCAGACTGGACACACACATAGCAGATATGGCCAGACAACTAGACCACACCCCTGCCCAATCCTCACTCTCTTCTGAGGGAGCAAAACAAAATAAAACAGCATTTTTAAAAATGATCTTAATCCTTTTACTTCTGACAGGAACTGTAAATTGTGCCTCTGACATATTCATGAAGAGCCAATGAGGGAATGATAAATCAGACAATATTACATATATTCATCAGCACCTTAATTGTTGTTAAATACTAACAACACCTAAAATCGATCCGCACAGAGATTTAGCACTCTGACAAAAATCCACCTGGAAAAGAGGACATGATAATTAAGAAGAACGGCCACAGATTTGTAGCAATGTGAGGCACAGAAATAAGATTTAAACTCCTCCCTGAGGGAATAGCTGGGTGATGTTGATTCTGTAGATGAACAATGTGATTATAACAAGGGAAGAGATTGATGATTCTTTTTTTTTTTTTTTTTTTCCCACTGTGGGAGTTTGATTTTGCCAGCGATCTCAGATAACAGAAGGATGCAGATCTAAATAGTCCAGCTCCACTCTAAAATTCATTGTGAGGAGCAACTAGGAAACAGCTTCCCTGACCTCGAATGATGAATTACAAGTCAAGAATGAACTTTACTGGTTTCATACTGGTACATAAGCAGCCAAAATTGGAGGCAAAAAATTTATTTATATATATAAGCAACAACTGAATTCAACCAAATTAGAGAGCAAAGGTACAGAGAGAACCATTTGCTTATCACAGAAAAGAAAATACACATTCTCTCTCGATCTCTTTTAAGTCTTTTCAGTTCATAGGTTATTACTTGTGTATTAAGGCAGTATTACACTTCAAGAGCTTTGCTACTTAAAGTGGAAGGGGTCTCACCTAGGAATTTATTGGTGGTGGCAATGGTGGTGGGGTACCATGGAGTCGGTTCTAACTCATAGAGACCCTGTACAGGGTTTCCTAGGCTGTAAATCTTTACCGAAGCAGAAAGCCCCATGTTTCTCCCACGGAACAGCTAGTAGTTTGAAACTGTTGAGCTTTAGGTTAGCAGCCCAATTTGTAACCACTATGCTTGGGCTCCACTCTAGATGTCTAGAATTAGAACTTGCATTTCTAATAAGAGCCTCAGGTGAGTCTTTTGCATACAGTTTAAGAACCGCTGCTCTGGAGGGATATACAGTCATTCGACTAGTAAATTTTCCAGGTGTGCCTGATCCAATCAGTTGCCATTAATCGCATCTGTCAATTTGAATTAATAAAAATTTGAAAATAGAATTCAGGTCTTCATTCACATTAAGCACAATTAAAGTGTTCAGTTGCCACATTTGACTCCTATCATCACAGAAAGGTTTCTGAACAGTACGCTGTGAGTGTGCTCTGAACAGTGTGCTCTGCTCTAGGTGCTGTGAGCACAATACTGACAGTGGAGACAAATTCTTATGCACATGAAGCTGAGATTCTAGTGGAAGGAGGCAGGTATGTTGTATAAATAGGTATGTTGTATAAATAGTATGTTGGAAGGTCAGATGTTAAGGCGAGAAAGAAAAAAATAGGCAGCTTTAGAAGGATCAGGAAGATGGAGGATCTAATAGGCTTTAAGAAAGCTTGGTGGACAAACTTGCAGAGAGTGCCAGTTTGACCTGGCTTTGATGGCTGAATGATCAGAACTCGACTAAAGGAGGAAAAAAAAAAAGTTGGGTAACCTATACTTATGGCTGTAGTAGCTCAAAATACCAACTGAGAGGGAAAGAATCTCATATCAAGGATCAAACCTATCCCCTCTGTACACAGGGTTGATAGAGACAGGCAACTGAGACATTGGCTACATAAAATGGGAGTGGGGGAGGCAATAAAGGCATGAAGTGACTGGCTTACAAGTTTTCAAGAGGGCGTTTAATTTCAGAGTGTGTAGGGAAAGGTACAATCCCCATTGAATAGTTTTCATCTTGTCTAGATGGGTCTGGTGAAAGGAGATGGGGTAAGATTCTTATGATTCAATAATCAATCATTGTTATCATGACTAATTGTGATTGTCACAACTATAAAGGTAGAAGTTTTTTAACAAAAAAGGGGGAGTAGTTAATCTTACAGTCCAGGAACAGAGGACCCTAGGGCCATCAAAGGAGAAACGCATGAGTAGAATGTGGGATCCTATCCAGAGGAGCATTGACACCAGAGATAAAGACAGAGATGATGACATGGAGAGATACAGCAGCTGGGGACTCCAGACTCATAAAAAGAGAAAGGCTATGTGCTCCAGATCAGGAGTCTGGTTTGCAGAATGTGCGCTTTTGTTGTTTAAATGATTATATATCCTGGAGTGCTTCTGTGTACTTTAAACAACAACAGAGAAAATAGAAGTAAATACTGTTAAATGATGATGCATGTAGGGGATTGCAATCATTGCAATGAAACAAAATATAATAGGATGAATGTAAAATCAACGTTCTCCCATGTAAACTATCACTCAATTAACAATAAAAACTTTTTTGAAAGAAAACCTGGTGGTGCAATGATTAATCTTTGGTCATTAACTAAAAAGTCAGGGGTTCAAACTCACTAGTCACTCTCTATGAAAAAGATTTGGTAGTCTGCTTCTTTAAAGATGATAGCTTTGGAAACCCTTTGGGCCAGTTCTCCTTTAACCTACAGTTGAACATGAGTTGGAATGAGTTGCTAGGAGTTAAAATTGACTAGATCTCAGTAGGTAATGAGCTTTACTGAGAAGGCTACCTTATGAGCCAGGAGAGTATCCAGGGGAAAATGTTTCCAACTAAGTGAAAAGTCTACAATAAGTGTATTTAAGGAGATACCCATGTTTGGAGCAGAAGAGAGAAAACGAAAGAGGGGCAAGGATCCAGGGTGGGGAAAAGGGCCTCGTTGTGCATTGTAAAGTACTTGCACTTTTTGCTTGGAGTGAAATGGGGAGGGTTTAAGGTTTTGATTAGAGAAGCAATGCTTTCCATTAAATATCAAAGTAATTCCAGCCCAGTGCCAAAGAATTATAAGCTAGATTTTTATTCTTTTATTTTCACTAAGAACATTCAGCTCATATTTAATGTCAGAAAGACATTATCTACACTGGCAAGATGATTTTGCTTTTAGTTTTGCTAACCACCAGAAGCTTGTTAATACATAAACAGAAGTCATTAAAATGTATCACTGTTAGAACCAGACTCCTTTTCAGAGTCTCCATTTAACATGCAGAGCAACAAAGACTTAGTCACCAAGAAACTCAAATCATACTTGTTACAAACATTTTTAGCAACTCTTGTAGAATGCAAATCAGAGTTGCCCGTTTGCCCCAAAGGTAGAAATCTGCTTGTGTCTAATCCTTAAAACTTGTTGATTACCTTGTACATAAATTTCTTGAAGACATGAAATTCTGGTAAATAGTTTACAATTTTTCTTTCTTGGTAACCACATGCATATTGATCTCACCTGCTCAATTTATCATCTCCATTAAATGACAAAGCTTTGCAAATTGGGCTATAGGATTTGCTTTAGCTTTGATTTTCCAGAATTCCTAGAAACAGTCATACATTTTATCCACAACAGAGATGTTATCTTACAGGTAATAACTTGAGGTCATTGTACTGTGTCTATAAAATACCATCACTAGCCTGCGGGTTCATGTTCACTAAAATAGCCACATGAAAGTTATATTCTGGCTGAGTCCTAATATGACTGAGAGACATCACCCTAATTTATTCCCTGGGGATGGACCACCACCAACCGTGATCCAGATGGAGTTCTTGCAAGAAAACAAAGTAAGGTTACCTTCAGTAAATTAAATCAAATGAACAATAAATCAAGGCTTGTTGGGTCATGAAGAACTATCTGCTCAGATACTCATGGGAGCTGAGTGAATCAAGGAGCATCATTTGTATGTATCTATCTTTGCAATGAACTACACAACACAAGAGGAGACTTTAGCACCCAAATTATAACCACCATGAGTGATAAGAATCCAGAAATGGAACTTCCTTTATAGCATTCCATTCAATTAAAAAATATCCATATTGGGACTTGGTATACGCAAAATAAAAATGCCCAACCCCACTGTCATTAAGTGAATTACAACTCATAGAAACCCTTTAAGACAGAGTAGGGGGAGAACAAACAAGATGGCAGATCGGGTGGACGTATAGCAGAGAGCTCCGCCAACAACAACACAGAATACCCAAACATGGAGGACTCTAGATTCATCAACTAAGAAGAGAAGGACTAAGAACTGGTGGCCAGCAGGCAGACTTGCAGAATGTGCCCTTTGGAGATGTAATTTATTATATATGCCTGAGTGGTTTTTTTTTTTGTGTGTGTGTGTTTTTTAAAAAAAAAGCTAAAGTGGATAAAGAGAAATACTTTTAACTGATGGTATATGGAGGGGATTATAATCAATGTAATGAAACAAGTTATATGAATTGTTGAATGTGAAACTGATGATGTGCCCTGTAAACTTTCACTCAATCCACAATAAAAACCTTAAATTTAAAAAAAAAAAAAGACAGAGTGGAACTGTTCCTTCAGGTTTTTGAGACTGTAAATCTCCATTTGCAGCAGGAGCAGACAAACTCATCTTTTTCCCACAGCTTGTAAGCTGGGTTTGAACTGCTGACCTTGAGATGATCAGTCCAACACTTAACAAACTGTGCCACCAGGGTTCCATATCATATAGGCAAGGAGTATGCTAAATGTTGAGGGCACAGGTATGTACATGCTACAGTTCCTTGTCCACAGTCTTATAGGGAACAAGAGTTCAACAAAAAGTTGACGCTTCGACAATGAATCTTCTTGCGACACAATGGTCAGGTGCTCACCTGCTAATCAAAAGATTGATGGTTTGAATTCACCCTGTGGTTCCAAGGGAGAAAGGACCTAGATATCTGATCCTAAAAAGATTACAAGTTAGAAAACCCTGTGGGGCAGTTGGACTCTGTCACACGGAGTCACTATGATTGGAATCAATTCAGCAGCACCTAACAACAGGGCGCTTGTAAGCATCTTTGTCCCTTTCATAAGGGACAATCTATAATAGGGATCAGAGAGCTGTGGTCTGCAGGCCAAATATGGCCAGCCATCTATTACTTTACAAATTATCTATGATTGCTTTTGCAACAAAAGCAGAGTTCAGTAGTTGCTAAAAAATCTGCATGGTCCATAGGGCAGAAAATATTTACTCTCTGGACTTTGCAGGAAAATACATCTATCTCTGGTCTACAAGAGCAATTCAGGCACACGGATAGAGTGTTCAACTTCCATGTGGAAGAGCTGGATTTGATTCACTGGCAGTGTACCTCAGGCACCATCACCCAATCTGTCAACAGAGGCTTGGATGTTGCTAGGATGCTTACCTGGTTTTACTGGAGCTTCCAGATTAATATGGACTAAGAAGAAACAACTGCCATTCTACTTTTGAAATCATCTATTGAAAACCCTGTGAATTGTAACACTTGGAGCCATACTTGATCATGGGAATAGGACAGGATCAGGCAATATTGTGTTCCATGGACATGGATAATCATGAATCAAAAGGGCAACTCCACAGCACCTAACACCAACATCCTGTTCTAGAACTACTGTCCAGTACAGGGGCCACGAGCCATAAGTGGCTAATGAGCACTTGAAATGTGACTTATGAAAAGGTTGTTGTTAGTTGCTGTCAAGTCGGTTCCAATTCACAGTAACCCTATGCACAACAGAATAAAACACTGCTCAATCCTGTGCCATCTTCACAGTGAGGCCACTGTTATCACAGTGCCAATCCATCTTATTGGGGTCTTCCTCTTTTTCTCTGACCCTCCAATTTTTCAAGCATGTTGTCCTTCTCCAAGGAGTGTTCCCTTCAGATAGTATGTCCAAAGTACCAGAGGCAAAGTCTTGCCATTCTTACTTCCAAGGAGCATTCTTGCTGTAATTCTTCCAACACAGATTTGTTTGTTTCTGGAAGTTGATGGTACTTTCAATATTCTTTGCCAATACCATAATTTAAATGCATGGATTCATCTATAGTCTTTATTATTCACTGTCCAACTTTCTCATGCATATGAGGTCATTGAAAATACCATGGCTTGGGTCAGGCATACTTTAATCCTCGTATTGATATCTTTGCTCTTAAATACTTTAAAGAGGTCTTGTATAGCAGATTTGTCTAATGCAGAATGTTTGATTTCTTGACTGCTGCTTCCATGAGGGTTGATTGAGGATCCAAACAAAATGAAGTCTTTGATGTCTTCAATCTTTTCTCCATTTACAGGAGCATCAAGAGCCTCATCTTTTTCCCTAGACCGTTTTTTTTTTAGACAAGTCCAAAATTAATAGTAAAAGTAACACTCTATTTTTGTAAGCTATCCAAAATTCTTATGTGAAGGGCTTCAAAAAGTCCACAGAAAATGGAATTTAAAAAGAGACTGAAAATTTTCCAAGAGTCTTTTGAAACTTCTTTTATGTCACCCTTTTGCTCAAGTTAGTCAGAATCTGTTTCTGTTGCTTGTAACAAAAGAACACTAATTGATAAAGTAGCTTAGTAGGCTAGTCAAAAACTAAACTCTAATTCCAGGTTTGCCACTAATTTATTTAATCTTGTTGTTATGTGCCGTGGAGTCGATTCCGACTCATAGCGACCCTGTACAGGGTTTCCGAGGCTGTAAATCTTTACAGGAGCAGAAAGCTTCATCTTTCTCCCGCGGAACAGCTGTTAGTTTCAAACTGATGACCTTGAGGTTAGCAGCCCAATTTGTAACCACTATGCTACCAGA
>NW_006408564.1:12601641-12620263 GCF_000296735.1 Chrysochloris asiatica
ATAATAGTAGTTTTATGTTTTCCCAGTAAAAACTGAATTTATAAGGAAATTGCTTCTTTTACTACAACTGGCCCCTATCTTAAAGCTCCTCAGCCATTGATAAAATCTCTCCAAGGTCTTCAGTGAAAATCTTTTTTTTTTCTTTTTATTGTGATACATATACAAACACACACACACACACACCACAAACACATGAGATTTAGTCAAAAAGTATTGACACTAAGGTTCCAGTTCATAAATGCACAGGTTTATTCCAAATAAAATGTACTTCAACACATGGGATCAGTAGATGGATGCAAACACATTTTCTTGATAATACATGTTTTAATATCATCTAAGGAGCTCTCAAAATATAAGATTCACCGGTTCCATACACTCCCGTCGTCCTTGAGATGAGAGAGATAAGAGGAAGGGCTGGTTGTCCTGAGCCCATGGACACTGACCTAGCCACTGGAGGCTAGAGCTGAGAGTGAAGTGTCCAGCTGATATTAAGTGGGGGAGGTATGCAGGAAAGGCTAAACTTTAAGACAGTACCCATCTGACATAGCTTTGATGGCTTGATGATCAGAACTCAACTAGAGGAAAATAAAGAAGTTAATTTCATGAACTTAACCTCTGCTTATGGAAGTAGTTGCTAAAAATAGCAACCAAGAGGGAAGTAGTCTTCACATCAAGGATCAAGCACATTGCCTCAGTACACAGGGTTGATAGGGAGGGGCAACTTAGACACTGGCTACGTAAAATGGGGGGTATAAAGTCACAAAGTGGCTGGTTTGCAAGTTTTCAAGACTGTGCTTCATTTCAGAGTGAGGTGGGGAGGATAGAATCCCCACTGAATAGTTTTCATCTTGTCTAGATGGGTCTGGTGAAAGGGCATGGTGGAGGATAGGAACAGGATTCTTTTGATGCATTAGTGAGTAATTGTTATTATGATTAACTGCAACTGTTACAACTGTAAAGGTAGAATATTTATAACAAAAAAGCAGGATTACCTACATAAACTATCACATAATTCATAATAAAAACTTAAAAAAAAATGGGATTAGTTCATCTTTCTTTCCAGGAATAGAAGACCCTAGGACTGTCAAGCAAGACGAGCATGAATGGAGCATGGGATCCTATCCACAGAAAAAGTGACACCAAAGATATAGGCAGAGGTGATGGCATGGAGAAACGGAGCAGCTGAGAACTCTAGACCACACAGAAAGGCTGTGTATGTGCCAGTGGACAGAAGGCTGGCTTGCAGATGTGCCCATTGGTTATTTAAGCTCATATAGATTTCTGTGCACCTCTGTGTGTTTTGTGTATATCAAAAAGAAATGAAAAAAAGAGAAAGAAATGGGGTAGAAGCAAATACTATTAACCAATGATGCATGGAGGTGACTGTAATCATTGCAATGAAATTATGACTGGTTGAGTGTAAAATCAATGTTCTGCCATGTAAACTATCACTCAATTCACAAGCTTTTTAAAAAAATCCAATCAAAACAGTGGCTTCCTAGGGGGATCTACTGCACCAGTAAAATTCAAGGCAGAGGTCATCTCAGAAGCTTATGGCATTTGTTTTTTACGATTCCAAAGTGGTAATCTTAATAAATCGTCTCAAAGGACACAGGATGATTATGGGGCTTCTTAGGAGGGAGTTTTAAGAAAATAGAAAATGGCTTTAGTGATAAAAAGGCCAGGAAAGCTGTGTTATAGAATGTGTTTCCATCACAACAATGCACCTGTTCTTTCTTCAAGGGTAACAAGGACTGTATTATAAGAATTTATTTGGTAAACCTTACCCCCATCCACCCTGAAGCTCTGATTTAGTAGCTTCAGATTTTATTTTGTTCCCAAAACTTAAACATTTAAAAGAAAAATGATTTAAATCCATTAAGAATGCCATAGCTGACGTTTTGACATCTTGTAAATTCAAGAGTACAGAATTCTTTGAGAAAGTTGTTGTTAAGTGATGTTAAGTTGGTTCCTACCCATAGCAACCCTTTATAGGGTTTCCTAGGAACAGCTGGTGAGTTTTAACCACCGACCTTGCAGTTCAAACCAACTCTGAAGTCCAGCTCATTAACCCACAGAGATGGAAAAACCACCTAGGAAAGTGTATAGGCCTAAATGGAGAGTATGTTCAGAAACAAAAGCTTCACATTTTGTTATTTTTTAAATTAAGGGTTGTATGATTTTGTAGCAATACTTCTTTACTTACCCTCATGTATGTGTGTGTGTGTGTGTGTGTGCGCGCGCACACACACACGTGTAAATCAAAACATTTGTCAATTCAACGATTTGTACATGTGTAAGTTAGTGGCATTGATAGCATTCATATCATATTGTACAACGAATACCATTCAGTATTAAACTTTTACTTTCACTGATATGAAAGACAAATCAAATAAATGGTCAGCAACAATGTTTAAAATGTAAACTTGCATCTAATTTTCCCAATCAAATGTTATGACTGTGGTAGAGAAGCGGGCTAAGGATACTTCAAAGGTTCTTCTCGGGACTCAGTGGGTGAGACAATTATATGTTGGGAGAAAATTTAGCTTTCTACCTTAACATTAATGTTTTTTACAAATAACCTTTAAAAAAGATAATAAAACATAATGGTTTATGTCTATTTTTTATAAAGATGTTTTAAAATATGAAAAGTAATAATAAAAAAAAAAATAACAAGACCCACAACTTACACCATACACAAAACAAACTCAATGTGGACTAAAGACTTAAATGTAAAGACTAGAACAGTAAAGATCATCAATGAAAAAATAGAGAAAAATAGGGGCCCTGATACATGGTAAAAATACACTATTAAACATAACTGAAACACACAAACAGTAGAAGATTTGCCTGGAGACTCAAAAGAGAGAATGGGAAAAATTATTCTGCAATGACTTACTAGGCAAGGGACTAAACTCTAAAACTGATAGAAAACTATAACACATCTACAAGATAAAAGCAAAAAAAATTGGCAAAGGACATGAATAGACACTTCAACAAAAGGCATTCTGTGGCCAACATACATGTGAAAAAATGTTCACGATCATTACTCAATCAAGAGATGCAAATTAAAACAATGAGATTGCATCTCACCCCAGTATTAACAGCAAAGTTAAAAATAAACCAGAAAATAACAAATTCTGGTAATGGTGTGGAGATTCTGTATCATTCCTGCATTCCTAATGGTACTGTAAAATGGTGCAACCACAGTAGAAAATGGTATGGCATTTCCTCAAAAAGTTGTAAATAGAAATATTATTGCCTTAGCAATCCCTCTACTTGGAATATATCCAAGAAATAAGAGTTATGACTTGAATAGATATTTGCACAGCAATGTTCACAACAGCACTATTAAGAATAGCAATAAGATGGAGACAGCCTAATTGTCCATCAGTGGAACAGTGCATAAATAAACCTTAGTACATACACGCAATGGAATACTATACTACGTTGAAGAATAACAATGAATTCGCAAAACACCTCATAACTTGGAGGACAGCATGTTGAATGAAATTAGTCAATTACAAAAGGATAAATGTTGTATGCTACCACTAATAGTTAAACTCAATAAAAGGTTTTCACATTTAAGGCAATGGGTTGCAGGGTCTAGGGGCTCAAGAACATAGTCTCAGTGGGCACCACGATCAATTGGTATAACATAATCCACAAGGACATCCTACTTTGGTGAGTAGTATCTGGGACCTTAAAAGCTCATGAGCAGCCATCTAAGGAGCAACTATGTATCTCTCCATCTGCAGAAGAAAGGAGAGAGATGAAAAATGAAGATGTGTAGAACCAACTAGTCCAGTGGACCAGTGAAGCTGGTGAACATCAGTCACCATGACTTTGAAACCAGAAGATCTGGATGGTTCCCAGCCACCACTATCAACTGCTCTGAATGGGATCACATTAGAAGGGCCCAGACAGAATGGGAGAAAATATGTGAGGGATTATATTATATATATATATACACACATACATACACACATATATGTTGCTGTTGTTAAGTGCTGTTGAGTCAGTTCCAATATATAGTGACCTTATATAGGTTTCTGAAGAGTAGCTGGTGAGCTTAAACTACCAACGTTGTAGTTCAAATGACCCTGCAGTCCAGTGCAAAAATTCACAGTGCTACATCAGGTAGCGTAGTAGTTACGAATCGGGCTATGAATCTTAAGGTCTGCAGTTTGAAAGTACCAGCTGCTCCACGGGAGAAAGATGAGGCTTTCTGTTCCCGTAAAGATTTATAGCCTCGGAAACCCTGTACAGGGTTGCTAGAAGTCGGAACCGACTTGACGGCACTTAACAACTATATATATATATATACCAGAAAGAAACTACTTTCAGGTCTGGAATGGAACTCACCCCTGTGGCCCAATTTTCAGCCAAGCAGCAAACAGTTACATAGAGTTGACAGCTAGTAAGTTATGCTCACCATGGAATGGTCAATCATCCCAAATCAAAAGGGTAACATTTACCTAAGGACAAAGTTGAGAAGGGATGGGCAGGAGGGTGGAAAGGAAACAGGAAGCACAGGGAGGAAGCAAGGTAACTGTTGTTGCAAGGAGGGGATTGTAACCATTGAGATAAAACAAAATGTATGATTTGTTGAATGTGAAATTGATTATCTTGTCTGTAAACTTCACTCAACTCATAATAAAAAGTTTTTAAATAAAAAATAATGCAAAGGGATAAACAAAAGAAGGTCATTTGATCCAAATGCTATAAAAGCATTGTGTTGGGTAAATTTGAGAAGTTGATTAGGTCAATCCAGGTTCTAATACACTTAGATTATTGGTTTAAACCTGTACACACAATAAATCACACTGCTCATGTAGTGGGCACCAGCTGAAAGTGAGAACACAAATCAATTATCTGAGCATTCTGGGCTTTCTCACTGGCTTGCTATTATAAAATCACTTTCTTGGTATCATCTCAAAAACAAGCATAGATAGATTATGGATAGAAAAATACATAGGTAGACAGAAGGATGGATGTTTGGATAGAGTGAGAGAGGGGGGAGATTGTTGTTGTTAAGCGGCATACAGTCATTGACAACTCAGAGAGACCTTGTATAGGGTTTCAGAAACTTTAAATCTTTGAGGAAACAGAATGCCTCATCTTTCACCCAAGAAGCGACAGGTGAGCTCACCCCACAGATGTTGTTATTTGCAGTCCAGTATTTCTCTTATGGAGCCACCAAGCTCCCAAGGTAGACAGACAGATAGACAAACAGACAGACAGATAGATAAACAGTAACAGATACAAACAGATAGATACAGACAAATATACAGTCTACCCAATGTCTTGACTACTCAGGAAGTCCTGTGAGACCTGACCTCAGGCTCTGGTGTCAGAGGACTTCTGTCCAAGAACAAGATCCACCAAGGAATGTAAAGTGGCCTCACAATTCCTCAGATTCTTTATCTATAAAGCAGAGAATATAACAAACAAAACAAAGTTTGTCACACCTACAAGGTAAAATTAAGTGTTACATGAATCATTTTCTTTTTCACTTTCTTATTTCTTACTTATTTACTTTTTTGAAAAACGTCCAATTACAGTTTTACTATAGAAAAAAGGATACAAATGAAGCGATAGGTATGATGAGCTCTGGGAGGGTTTCCTTATCACTGCACTCTCAAATTTGTTGGACAGGATTTTCAGTGTGTGTCCCTATAGCACTTCCTGGAGTCCCTGTGTGGCACTGTGGGATAAGCACTGGACTGCTAATGGGAAGATCATTGGTTCAAACCCATAACCACTCCTTGGATATCTGATTCAGCATAGCTTTGAGTCAGAACCAACTTGATGACACTTAACAACAGCAACAACACTTTGAAAAGAATATCAGAGTCAAATTGAAGATTCTTTTGAAAGTTAGGAGCACGAATGTGAAAGACATCCCTGTGGGTTGGAATTTTGGTAATAATGCTTCATTTTTCTTGGATGCAAAAGTCATTCGCAAACCTCACTCTTCCCTTTAAAGGTCTAAATGAAGCCCTTCTTTTATGGCCATGGGAGTCCTGGTGGCACTATGGGTTAGCCATTAGGCTGCTAACTGTAAGGTCAGCAGTTCAAACTCACCAACCGCTGCAAGGGAGAAAGATGAAGTTATCTAACCTCCGCCAACCCCAAAGGATCTACAGACACAGAAAACCTAAGGAGCAGTCCTACTCTGTCCTATGGGGTCAGCATGAGTCAGAATTAACTCAGTGACAGTGGGTTTGGTTAGGTTTATGACAAAACCATAAACCCTATGGCCGTAGAATAGGTTATAATTCATAGTAACTCTGCAAGATAGAGAAGAATGGCCCCATGGAACGTCTAAGACGATAATCTTTATGGAAGCAGATGGCTACATCTTTCTCCTAAGAACTGGCTGGTGGATTCAAACCACCAATCTTCTAGTGAACAGCCAAGTACTTAACCATTGAGCAATGTGGGCTTTTTATTGCTATGATTATTGACAGTCTTCATTATTACTTTTAAAAAAGAAATTCAAAGAGGTCTCAAAAAATGTGACATTATAGAAAAAGTAGCTTTCTGCTTTCGACAAGAATCTTCTCAAAAGAAGGAAAACATACAAAGTTATTTTGTATGTCCTAAAACATTTACTGAATCCCAATAAAAGCACTCATCACTTACAAAGCTCAGAAGCAGAATGACTTTGCCAGTGTTTACCATGGCTTGTTATCTAAATCAAGTTTCACATACCCACAGACTCTCTTAGCCTTTCTTCTTCTTTCTTTCTTTCTTTTTTTTTTAATAAACTTTGGGTTGGAGATGCTCTTGAGGATCAGGAGGGTCAGTGCAAACCTTATTTTTCAGAAAGAACAATTTAAGAAAAACATTTATGTTTATGAACTCACAATTTATTTAGCCATTCAAAACAATAGCTTTATCAAATCCCATAAGGAAAGGAACAATCTTAAGAGATAGATTATCTACTCTTTTAAAGAGTATATCAATAATAAAAGTGTTGTTGCTTTTCTCAGACCCTATAATATTAATCAAACGAAGCATCACAGAGATAGTTTTCCAAAAGTTAATATTTTCTTAGATGGTTGTTGTTGTTTTTGTTAAGTACTGTCCCCTCATGGGTTTGAACTGCTGATCTTGCAGATGAAACCAATCTTGCAGTTCATTGCTTATCCTACAGCTCCATACCAGGGCTCCTTAACTCATTACGAATTTAAAGAGAAGCTCAGTAAGACTACGTGTGATCCAAGAGCCAGGGGTAATAGAGTTGGGTGAGGAATCAGTGGAGTCTCTCCACGTCCTTGCCAACGTTTGCTGTTTTCTGTTTTTTTCTAACTTTGTTGTTAATACTGGAGTACGTCGTTTGATTTCTTTACAGCTGCTTTTATGAGTGTTGATTATGGATCCAAGCAAAATGAAGTCTCTGACAACTTCAATTTTTTCTCCATTCACCATTTATTTATTGGCCCAGTTGTGGCACTTTACATAACTTGATGTTTTCTCTACATAAAAGTGTAATCCATACTGAAGGTTGTAGTCTTTGATCTTCCATAGGAAATATTTGAAGTCCTCTTCACTTTTAGCAAGCAAGGTTGTGACATGTATACATCACAGGTTGTTAATGAACGTACCTCCAATCCCGATGCCACACTCTTCTTCACATAATCCAACTTCTTGGGTTATTTGTTTGTCATACATATTGAATAAACATGATGAAAGAATGCAGACCAGGTACACACCTTTCCTGATTCTAAGCTATTCAGTATCCCCTTGTTCTATTCAAACAACTGCCTCTTGGTCTATGTACAAATTCCTCATGAGCACAATCAATGATAGAATAAACAAATAGTATGGTTTCTTCTCCTTGCAAGACCATCCCTGCCTCCACTTCCTCCCCCCACAGTTTTCCTTATCTGCCCTGGCATGTGTTCTGCTCATTGGGTGCCATAAATTAGTTTATAATTTACTAAAACAAGCCTTAGTACCCTCAGATACAAACTGAAGGATCATCAGACTTGCCACCTCCTA
The DNA here is from genome assembly GCF_000296735.1 of Chrysochloris asiatica. Classification (NCBI taxonomy): domain Eukaryota; kingdom Metazoa; phylum Chordata; class Mammalia; order Afrosoricida; family Chrysochloridae; genus Chrysochloris; species Chrysochloris asiatica. The sequence continues at coordinate 12,609,652 of NW_006408564.1, forward strand.
AATCATGGGCATCAAGCCTGTGAAGTCAGCATTACTCTGATGTTTCTCAACTTACCACCAACAAGTACCACTACTGGATTCTTTTCTACCTGTGTGTGATCAGTCCTTTTTAATCTTCATATAATTTCTAGGTTTTCTGATACCTGACAAATTCACAATTACTAGTATCCATGCTTTCTCCTTACAATGGTAGGAACACCTATTTATCATGTATAGACAGATGTCTTTGTTGTTGTGTGTCACTGAGTCAGTTCCAATTCATACTGATGCTCTATAGGGCTTTCAAGGAGCAGATGGTGGGTTTGAATTATGATCTTGTAGTTAGCAGCCCAACACATAAACCACTATGCCATCAGCGTCCCATATAGACAGATACGATCCCATAATTAAAAAATAAAATAAAATAAATAGAGCTCTGTGATACAGGGATCAAGGCACAGTCTGAAATGGTAAAAGAGGGGAATGAATGTTAAGATGCTTGACATTGGACATTGGTTTCCCTTGTCTACTAATGTAAAACAGACACTTTAAGTGAGATAGAAAGGAATATCAGGCAACGTGATTACAGAAAGCCTATAAGCCCATCTTCAGCCTATAATTAAGTAGAATACCTAGAAGGGGCTCTAGAACTTGCCCAGTGAAGCAAGCTTTTTAAGAAATCTTTGTAGTGAATAGGACCTTAAGTGGAATTCTGAGCCCCATCCAGAACCTTCTGAAGTGAGACATTTACCACTTGAAAGGACATACAAACCAGCTCGGAGATGCTAAAGAACAGAAGATACTTCTTGAAAGAAAGACCAGCAGTAAAAAAAAATAAAAAATAAATTACAACAAAAACGGCAGACTCTTTGGCTATTACAAGAACAAGCAAGATGCTCTCCTGGAATCCATTAAGCTAAGCAATCAAGTCCCATCAGGACAATCCCCCTCCCAAGAATAAAACTCAAAGAGAACACACGATCAAGCATGTAAGATCCTAGGTAACTGCATTGGTCTACTTGTGAGTGAAAGTGGGGGAAAAGGCAGTAATGAAGACAAGGGCTAAGTTCGACCATGCTCCATAATCTTCTGTTGACCTTGAGATGCGAGGAAAAGAGGAAGGGCTGTTGGGTCTGAAATTTGGAGAACTCCTGAGCCCATGGGCAATGACCTAGAACCATGGTGGGCTAGAGCTGAGAGTGAAGCATCCAGTTGATATGAAGTCGGGGGAGGCATACAAGAATGCCCAAAGTTGCAGACAGTACCCATTTGACCTAGCTTCTATGGCTTGCTGATCAGAACTCAACTAGAGGAAGATAAAGAAGTTTGTTACAGGAAGCAAGTGTTAATTGCCACAATATGATAAACTTGCAGCAATTCAAAATACCAACCCAGAGGGAAGAAGTCTTCACACCAATGACCAACCTATCCTCTTGGTATACAGGGTGATAGGGACGGGCTACCTAAAATGGTGGGCGGGGGTGGGAGTGGATCTATAAAGGCACGAAGTGACTGACTTACTAGTTTTCAAGAGGGAGTTTAGCTAAAGAGTTTGCAGGGGATGATAAAGTCCCCCACTGAATAGTTTTCATTTTGTCTAGATGGGTCTGGTGAAAGGAGATGGGGATAGTATTCTTTTGATTCAACAGTGAGTAATTGTTATCATGACTAATTGTGATTGTCACAACTGTAAAGGTAGACATTGTGTAAGAAAAAGGAGGGGGGTGGGTAGTTCATCTTATATTCCAGGAACAGAGCACCCTAGGACCATCAAGAGAGAAGAGCACAAGCCGAACCTGAGAAGCAGTAACACTAGAAACGCAGGAAGAGGTGATGACATGGCGAGAGCGAGAGAGCGAGAGAGCGAGAGAGCGAGAGAGCGAGAGAGCGAGAGAGCGAGAGAGCGAGAGAGAGCGAGAGAGAGAGCAGCTAGGACTCTAGACTCATGGAAAGAGAAAGGCTGTGTGCTGGCAAGCAGGAAGTTGGCTTGCAACATATGTCCTTTAGTTGTTTAAATGATTATACATTCCTGCTTGTTTTTATATACATCAAAAACATAATAATAAACAGGGATCTGGTAGTGTAATGGTTACGAATTGGGCTGTGAACTGCAAGGTCAGCAATTCAAAACTACCAGCTGCTCCATGGGAGAAAGATGAGGAGGATTTCTGCTTCCGTAATGATTTACAGCCTCGGAAACCCTGTTCAGGGTCGCTATGGGTCAGAACGACTTGATGGCACATAACAACAACAACAAGAGGCAAATACTATTAACCTATGGTGCATGTAAGAGACTGTAATCATTGCAATGAAACGAAATACAGTTGGTTGAGTGCAAAATCAGCATTCTCCCATGTAAACTACCACTCAATTCACTATAAAAGCTTTAAAACAAAATAAGAGAATTCACTCAATGCAAGGATTATTGATCATCTAGCTTCTTTAATACATTTGTTTGGAAAACATTAGCTCTTTTGAACCAGTAAAATTTATTTAATGAGTTAAAATAATATCTCAAAGATATTTTCAAAGATAATTATGTTGATAGTGACAAAAATGAGAATTTTAGAAATATTTGCAGATTTCTTTAATTTATAGTGCAAATGTCAGAGAAACTGAAAGTTATTCACCAAAAGGCTCCTCAGGTATTTATTCTTATTCTTGGGCTGATACTGTTCAGACCCATTTGTGTGGCTAGTTGACTGACCTCCAGACAATTGAGTATGTACTGATTCTGTGTCAAAATTTTAAAGGAATTAGTATACTTTCTTGCCTTCTTCCCTTTCCACTGTCTGGATGCAGACAATACACAACCTAGAGGAAGACACAGCTGAAACAAGCCTACGTTCCTATTTTCCCTGGAGGAAAACTCCTATATCAGGACACCAGGACCAGACTGTTAAGTGAGTGCAAAATAAACTTCCATTTTGATTAAGCTGTATAACATTTTTGAAGTCTCTATGTTCACACAGCTGTTGTTATCCTAATTAATTAATGCACTAAGTTAAGTGGTTAAAAGCACATGTTCTACCTAGGACCTTTCATCACAGTAGAAAGATGAAAATTAACAGAGGCAAACATAATTTTGTCAATGTGAATATATTTAAAGATAGAACTGTGTAAGAAATGTGGAAGGGATAGGTACTCAGAAGAAATAAAGACAGCAAAACTAACAATACACCAATGTTCCCTGTAGCACTTTTCACAATAGCCAAAAGGTGAAAACAACCAGCGTCCATCAGTATATGAACGGAAAAGCAAAATGCAGCATATACACAATGAGATACTGTTGTTATTGTTAAGTGCCGTCGAGTTGGTTCCGACCCACAGCGACCCTGTACAGGGTTTCCGAGGCTGTACATTTTTACAGGAGCAGAAAGCCTCATCTTTCTCCTGCAGAGCAGCTGGTAGTTTCAAACTGCTGACCTTGTGGTTGGCAACCCGATTCATAACCCCTACGCTACCAGAGCTCCATACTACTCACCTATAAAAAGATATGAAGTCCTGATGCATACCACAATATGGATGAATCTTGAAAACATCATAGGAGCACATTATGTCAGTTACAAAAGGATAAATACTGTCTGATCTCTATTACATAATATAAACAAATATGTAAAAGTCAGAGTGTTACTGGTGCTAGAATGATTGGGAAAAGGACAGCCAGGATGAGTGGAACAACTAGAAGAATGTAACAAATATCACTGAGTTATACATGCAAAAACTGCTGACATGGCATATGTTTTGTTAAGTAGATCTTCACAGCAATTAAATAAAAAAGATCTAGCAAAAGAAAAGAAAAAGAAATATGGGAATGAGTTGACATGAAAGAAATGAAATTAGCGAGATACTATTTACTTTTTAAGCAGGTGGAGATAAATGAGAACACACTACACTTGTTTGTCTAATTTTGTATGCGTATGTATTTGACTTTATCTACAATAAACAGTTAAAAGATTAAAAACAAATCAATAAGAAGGACTCTTGAAAACAACAAAAAAGAAAACCTGAAGTTGTCCCATCTGGGGCCTAAAATGGAAACATCTAAAAGATAATGGTGTAAATTAACTGAAACATATAAAGTATATTTTAAAAATCCAAAAGTTCACAATGATAATTTAAAAAGGAATTGTCTATTATCAGTTATAAGCAAGTAGGATTTATTCTTTATTCTAAAAATTGAAACAGAGTTTTGAAAAAAAATGTATTTTCCAGACTATATGAACTGTACCTTTATTTCTTGGTTAGCAAATGGGGGATGAGAAAAAAACTTCTTTATGGAAGAATTCCATTAAATAAATCCAGGAGGAATAATATAATTTGAAAGTTTCCATTTTAGTCCTTAATGATACAAGGCAGATATACACATATAAGTTGCTACAATTAGTGGATACTAAAACTACTGGGTGACAGCATGATGAGGAACTTGGTAATACAAGGACAAGCTGTGTGGTACACTGATATAGTAATTTACTTAATTTGGCTCTTCTATCATCAGTCTTCGAGGAGCTCTGGTAGCGTAGTAGTTACAAATCGGGCTGTGAACCTTAAGGTCAGCAGTTCAAAACTACTAGCTGTTCCACAGGAGAAAGATGAGGCATTCTGCTCCCGTTAAGATTTACAGCCTCGGAAACCTTGTACAGGGTCGCTATGAGTCGGAACCAACTCCATGGCACACAGCCAACCATCATCAGTCTTCAAAATTACCACCAAATGATTGAGTATGACCATGCAATACGGTATAAGAGGCTCTACTGCAGGGATTGGCAAGTTTTAACATTATACTGGTTTAAGATGAGCAATTGCAGAAGCAGTAGCAGGGATCTCACTACCTACAAGAAAGAGGAGCCACAAACCCTATGTGACTTTTGGACTCTGCTATCCCTGCTTGATGAGGATGCATCATCTCTGAGATGAGGGCAGCAGATGTGGCAGTAGAAGTAGTGTCATGGAGATACAGAGTAACAGGCTTCCTGGACCATGGACTGAGTGAGGCTGGGTGCCTTAGAGCAGGAGGCTGGCTTGCAGAATGGAGTGCCCTTTGGGCATTTAGCCACAGGGCTAAAGGAGCTTTGTAACTCTTATCCAATGGGCTGTTATGCTGAAAGCCTGAGAACGAGAAAGACATGCTGTGGGATAGCTGAGAAGAGGTGCTTATGACCTGCTGTATCCTAAGATGTTTCTGATGCTGAACTGTTTCTTCTTACAATTCTCTAACATAATCCTGAATGTCGTATATGAGTTCTATGTAGACACTGCAACAGATTATAGAACCCACCTGAGAACTGGAGTGCTGCAGGATGGATTGTATAAGTCAGAACAGAATAAAGAAGGCTAGAGGGTGGAGGCATGCCCGACTTTTGCCTCAAAGGAATCAGCCTTGGGCCACTAATAGTGATTCTCCTCCTCTTCCCTTATGAAGCTGCCATGCCAGTGTTGCAGGCTGACAACCTGGGCCCACTGATCAATCTCAGATTCACTAAAAGAAGGACAATCCACCATTATGTGCCTCATACTGTGATACAATAGTATACAAAGATCCAGTTATGAAGAACTCTTGCATACAGAAGTTTACTTGAATCTAGTCAAGACACTATACTAAATAACAGGATACCGAAGAGTTAGTTAAATATCACCACATGGAAACAATTAACCAAGAATATAACGTGGGAACCCATAGAGCAAATGATCCAATTTCTCCAACAAATCAAGGGCATTGGGGGAGAGGGGAAGGAAAAAGAGGACTTATGAGCCATAATAATTCAATATAATGTATGAATCTCATATTGATTCAGATTTAAACAAAACCAACTATAAAGGAAAAATGGGTGTTAGAAGACATTAAGAAATTAACATTTTCATTGGTTATGATGATAGATAGCATGATATTTATATGAGAGATACATAATGAAGAATTTTGGGCTAAAATGAGATGATTTTTAAGAGGTGTTTTAAAATACTCAAGAGAAGGAGAGAAAAGGAATAAAACTGAAATAAAACTAGCAATGAAGTAAAACAAGCAAAATGTTGATAATTATTAGATTCCACTGTCAGGTGTTTAATAATTGTCAACATTTTTGCTATGAGTTAGAACCAACTCAACAGCACTTAACAACAACAACAGGGAATCAGAAGAACTAGATGGTGCCCACCTACCAATACTGACCTTTCTGATCGGGATCACAAAAGAAGATCCTGGACAAAGTGGGAAAGAAAAAAAAAGCAGAACAAAGCTCAAAATCATTAAAAGACCAGCCTTACAAGGCTAATAGTGACTGGTGTAACAACTGAGGATGTGACCCTTAGAAACCCTTCAGGTCTTAACCCAGCCATGGGGACCAACTTTTAGACAAACAACAGACAGGCCTATAAAGTGAATGTCACTCATTTGTCATTTTATCATACTCTGAAGGCTTAGGTGATGCTGGAAACTATGCCACTGGTATTTTTAATATCAGCATGGTAACTGATGCTGGACAGGCTTGAGCAGAGTTTACAGAATAAGACAGACTAGGAATGAGAAGAGGCAGACAACTTCTGAAAAGTTAGCTACTAAAACCAGTACAAATAGCAATGGAACACTAATATATTGCGGAAGATGCTCCTGTACGGTTGGAAACCACTCAAAATATGATAGGAGAAGTGCTGCCTCCTCAAAGGACAATTGATTGTAATGATGTAGACAGAACCCAACTTTCAGGAACATCATTTGCTGACACAGCATGATGCAAAATGAGAAAACCCACTGCAAAAACTCATGTATAATGGGAACATGGAATGTACAAAGCATAAATCTAAGAGCATTGCTGTTGTTAAGTGCATCGAGTCAGTTTCAACTCATAGCAACCCTGTATAGGGTTTCCAAGGAACAGCTGGTGAACTTGAACTGCCAAGCCTGTGGTTCAAAATAACCTTGCAGTCCAGCACATTAACCTGCAGTGCCACATCAGGACTTCATAAGAAAATTAGAAGACTTTGTAAAAAATGAAATGTGACACATAAAAATCAATATCCTAGGCATTAGTGAGCTAAATTGAAAGATATAGGCCATTTTGAGTTGAGTAATCATATGATTTATTAGCTGGGAATGACAAATTGAAGAGGAATGGTGTCACATTCACTGTCAGAAAAACATCTCAAGATCGATCTTGAAGATCAATGCTGTCAGTGATACGATAATATTCATAGACCTAAAAGGAAGACCAGTTAACATGACTATTATTCAAATTTACCCACCAACCACTAAGTCAACTAGGATAAATCACCTAAAAAACGTCCAGTAATAATCAGAATAGATTCAAACTTCCAAGAATAATCAGAACATGGAATGTATGAAGTTTGAATCTAGGAAAATGGAAAGTTGTAAAAAATGAAACAGAATGCATAAACATAGATATACTATATACTAAACATAGTGAGCTGAAATGGACTGGCTTTGACCATTCTGAATCTGACAATCACATGGTTCACTATTCCTTAAATGATCAGTTGAAGAGGAATGGCATCACATTCATCACCTAAAAGAACATTTTAAGATTTGTCTTGAGAATAAGACAATTGTCTGTGATAGGATAATATCTATACACCTAGAAGGCAATTAATGCCACTATTATTCACATATATGCACCAACCACTAATGCCAGTGATGATGAAATTGAAAAATTCTACCAACTTCTACAGCCTGCATTTGATCAAACATGCAAGTCATTAGAAAATAATGACTTTGGTGACAGATAATTCTGCTGAAGATTGCAAACACCTTTTTAAAGCAACATAAAAGATGACTATACACATAGACCTCACCAGATGGAATATATAAAAATCAAATTGAATACATCTTCAGAAAGAGGTGGCGGAAAAGTTCCATATTATCAACAACAACAAGGCCAAGGGCAGACTGTGGAACAGACCATTAATTGCTTATATGCAAGTTCAGGCTGAAGCTGAAGAAAATTAAAACAAGTCCAAACTATGATGTTGAACACATTCCACCTGAATTTAGAGATCATTTCAAGAATAGATTTGATGCATCAGACACTAACCACCAAAGACCAGAAGACTTGTGGGATGACATCAAGAATATCATACAGGAAGAAAGCAAAATGTCATGAAGAAGACAAGAAAGAAGGAAAATAACAAAATGGATGTCAAAAGACACTGAAACTTTTTCTCCAGCATAAAGATACTAAAGCAAATAGAAGAAATGAGGATATAAAAGAGCTGAACATAAATTTTCAAAGAGCAGCTTGAGAAGACAAAGTCAAATATTATAAAGAAATATGCAAAGAGCTGGAGTTAGAAAAAAAAGAGGGGGTAGGAAGATGCTCAGCATTTCTTAAGCTGAAAGAAATGAGAAAAAATGCATTTACAGTATTGAAGAGTTCTTGATTTACAGTATTGAAGAGTTCTATGGGCAAATTATTGAGTGAGGCAGAAAGCATCAAAAGAAGATGGAAAGAATACACGGAGTCACTGTACCAAAAGGATATGAACGATGTTCAACCATTTCAAGAGGTAGTATATGATCAAGAGCCAGTAACACTTAAGGAAGAAGTCCAAGGTGCATTGAAGGCATTGGCAAAGAACAAGCCTCCTGGAATTGATGGAATACAAACTGAAATCTTTCAACAAACTGATACAGTATTGGAGACAATTACTCATCTATGCCAAGAAATTTGAAAGACTGCAACCTGGACAACTGATTAGAAGACATCCATATTTGTGCCCATTCCAAAGGGAGGTGACTCAATGAAATGCAGAAATCATTGGGCAATATCAGTAATATTATATGCAAGTAAAATTTTGATACAAATAATTAAAAAATTGGTTGCAGTAGTACATTGACAGGGAACTGCCAGAATTTCAAGCTGGATTCAGATGAATATATGGAACAAGGGATATCATTGCTGATGTCAGCTGCAATTTGACTGAAAGCAGAGAGTACCAAAAAGAAGTTTGCCTGTGCTTTACTGACTGTGCAAAGTCTTTAGACTATGTTAATCACGACAAGATATACACAACATTACAGAGAATAAGTATTCCATGACACTTAATTGTGTTACATAGACCAAGAGGCAGTTGTTGGAAAATATCAGCGGGACATTGAGTGGTTTGAAATCAGGAAAAGTGCGTGCAAGTGTTGTATTCTTTCACCATTAATTACTTAACCTGCATGCAGAGCAAATGACACAAGAAACTGAATTATATGAAGAAGAGCATGGCATCAGGATTGCAGGAAGACTCATTAACAACTGCAATATGCCCTTGATACAACCTTGCTTACTAAAAGTGAAGACTTAAAGTATCTACTGATGAAGATCAAGGCGCCTGGCAAACTACTCCTGTAAACATTACAGTCTAGAAAACACTATGAGGTAGTTCTGTTCTGCCACATGGGGTCACTATGATTTGAAAGTCAACTCAATATGCTAGGCCAGGGGACTCAGGACCATAATTCAAGGAACACCATGGTCAAGTGTCATAGCATATTCCACAAAGACTATGTTCTACATCCTACTTTGGTGTACGGTGTCTAGGACTCCTGAACGGCTATCTAAAGTACAACTAACTATTGGACTCTCCATATGTGTGAATGAAAAAAGAGAGACGAGAAATGAAAATACTTGAAATCAATTAGTCCAAGGGACTAATAGGATGTGTGAATATCAGTCTCTGTGACTCTAAGACCAGAAGAACTAGATACTGCCTGGCTACCTCGACCAACTACTCTGAAAGGTATCACATTAGAAGATTCCACATAGAGTGGGAGAAAATGTGGAACAAAATTCAAAATCATAAAAACAACAACAAAAATTAAGGGGCTTACTGATCAGAAAGAGACTGGAAAAACCTAAGACCAAGGCCCTCAACTACCCTTCAGGTCTGGAACGGAACTCTCCCTCATGGCCCAATTTTCAGTCAAGTGGTACAGAGGTAGAGAGCAGGGGCAACAACACTAGTAAGGTATGCTTACCATGGAATGGTCAGTCATTCAGGATCAAAGGGCAACATATTCCTAAGGTCAGATTTGGGAGAGGATGGGAAAGTAGAAGAAATGGAGGTGGGACCCACAGGGAAGAAGCAGGATAACTGTTGTTGCACACAAGGGATTGCAATCATTAAGATGAAACAAAGTGTATGATTTATTGAATGCAAAACTGACGATCTTTTCTGTAAACCTTCATTTAATCCACAATGAAAAGTTTTAAAAAAATAAGCAAATAAAAGCAACTCATTGGCACCAAACAACAGCACCTCTATCTAGAACGACTGTAAGATATAATCAACTACAAAATATATCATGATTTCACAGATTAAAAAGTGAAAAGGGGAGGAAGCAGGACTTGATGGCATCTAGGATGGAGGTGCAGTGAGGTTCACCGTCAGCAATACCACAGAATACCAGGCAAAGCAGATTCAGGGCACAGCTCCAAAACTCAGAACCACATTCAGGAATGTTTTTAAATTTTGAAGTCTTCTAGCTAGTGGAACTTGTGGTGAAAGTAAGAAATTGTACACTTTTGAATCTGCTGGACTTGATGGCCCAGAGCCAACAACATGGTCAAGACCAAACAGCAATACCAAGCCGGGGAGCAGACACACCATGGAAAAATGCCGTGAGAACCTCAGAGCA
>NW_006408564.1:12624464-12640224 GCF_000296735.1 Chrysochloris asiatica
GGCAATACACAAGAAGGGGGAGGGGAATGGAAGAACAAAGTGGATGGGGAAACAATTAGGCAGGTTTGCATGGGCTAAGTGGGACAGAGGTACATAATGATGTATGCACAAACTTGGAACAACAGGGCTCTGGAATACAATGACTGAGACATGGTTGAAATGGGGAAAAGGGGGGAAATAATGTTACTATGTTTGACTGTCTTTAGAATCTTGGTTTCCCTAGCATACCATTATAAAATAGACACTTGAGGGGGAGAGAGATGAATAGCCGAAATATAACCATAGAAAGCTTGTAAGCCTGTCTTTTGCCTATAATTATTGGAATACCTAAAATGGGGCTATAATGTGCCCAGTGAAGGAGGCTTACTGGGGAGTCTGTGCATTACATAAGACCATAGGTGGAATCCTGAAGAGCATCCAGAATTTTTTGAGGTGGGAAATTTCCTCTTGAAAGGACAAGTAGACCAGCCTAGAGCAGCAAGAAGAACAGAAAATACTTTTTGAAAGGAAGACCAACCAGAAAAATATGAAACAATAAAGGCAGTCCGACTGATTCCTATAAGAACTAGCAAGTTGCTCACCCAAGAGGAATCAAGCCAAGTGGTCGGGTCCTCTCAGGGCAAACCCCGTTACAAGACTAAGACTCAGTGGGAATACATGTTCTGATGACTGACCATGTTTGTCACCGGTAAGGGGAAACGAGGGAAAAACAATAATGAAGCTGCGAGCTAAGCCCTACAATGTTCAATAGAGTCCTGTGAACCCATATAGAGACATAATTGGCCCTCAGTGTGGCAAGAGATGGGGACTCTTGGGCCCAGAGTCAATGATATAGCCACAGAGGACTAGAGTGGAGGGTGAAGCGTCCAGCTGATAAGAAGTGAGGGCATATGCATAAGAACACCCACACTTGCAGATAATACCCACTTGGCCTGGCTCCAATGACTGGATGATCAGACCTCAAGGAGAAAAAGAAAGACGAGGTAAAAAAGAATAATCTGATATGATTTGATGAACTTGACCTATAGAGAGGATCATTACCACTCCCTCCATACACAGAGTAGACAAGGATGGGCAACTTGGACATTGGCTACCCAAAATGGGGGGTGGGGAGGCTACAAAGGCAAAAAGCGACTGGCTTACAAGCTTTCAAGAGGGAGCCTAGATGCAGAGGGCGTGGAGGAAGGTAGAATCTCTACTGAGTAGTAACCAATCTGTCTGGGTGGGGCTGATGAACGGAGAAGCCGATATGTCTCTTATGATACAACAGTGAATAATTGCTATCAGGACTGACTGTGAGGGTTGGAAATGTAAAGGTAGGTGTTTTGTAGCAAAAGTATAGGAGTGATTGACTTTGCAATCTAGGAGCGGAGGTCCCTGGGACCATCAGTGGAGAAGAGCAGAGACCGGAACCCTACCCAGAGAAGCAGTCACGCTAGAGATGGAGGCAGATGATGATGTAGGGAGATGCAGTGGATGGGGAGTTTAGACCCAGAGAGAGAGAGGGGCTGTGTGCTGAAGACTTGGGGGCAGGCTTGCAGGGTATACCCTCTGGTTGGCTGATGATGCGTGGAGGGGATTGTAACCATGACAATGAAATGATATACGATAGGATGAATGTAAAGCTAGTGTTCTCCCATGTAAACTCTCACATAATTCACAATAAAACATTTTTTTTTTTTAAGTGAAAAGGAATAGCGTGCATTGAAAATGCTATGAAATATGGAGCAGGTAGGAAAAGAGACATGGGAACTTCATGATAAAAATGCTGAGGGCCAAGGCATCTTATAAATGCTTTCATGGACCCTTTCTTAGGCTTCACAAGTACCCTTACTCTATCTCTTGTTATTCTTGGGTCATTTTTTGTTTACATGTCTAGCTGGCTAAAACACCTTCATTTTCCTAGAGGCTGTAACAACCTCTGTGGGTTAACAAATGGCAAGCCTTCAAAATATTTTTGATGGATATTTGTTTGATGAATAATCATGATGCAAATTTTAAGTAATAAAACCAAATATAACAAATATAAAAAGGTGTACGGAGGCAGGAGAAGCATAACACCCTTCTATACCAAGTTCTGGAAGTTAATTTGAGGAAATTTATTAACAGTTATGTGTGATAATTTTTCCCAAGTAGGGGCAATATGCATGAGGCAGGCTGGCAGTTACACGGCAGCTAACAATGAGCAAGAACGTACATCTGCCTCATGGAGATGGTCTCATTCAAAACTTCTGGCAATTTCCACTCACAATCAGAGCACATGAGATGAGCAAACCAGCCAGGAGGCAATCTTTGAGAAAAGACAGACTTCTGTTAGAACACCGATATAAAGTTTTCTTCCAAATCCATGTCCTGAGAGCGTTGTGTATATGTGACCTACTAATAAGGTTATATTCATATTTGGTTCCTCATACATTTCTGATAGAATACCAAGCATGAGGTTTTTTTTAATTTTTAATTGAGTTTTACCTTGAAATAAGCAGTGTACTCCAGTTCTCAGCAGAGCTACTAATGCTAACTATACCCTGGCATGAGGTGGCCCTGAAGTTTTTAGTACAATGTCTCAATTAATCCCAACAACAACCCTGTAAGTCAAGGACAGCACACCACCACCTTCACATGTGAACAGTGACACATATCTTCGTATGTGTTGAGGTTTCAAAACCATTGGTTCTAGTGCACCAGTGGTAAATAGTATATCCAAGCCTCACACTTAAACACTCTTTTCCAAAAATATTGGCCCACATATCAGGTGCCTATGACAGACCAATGCTTATGATTTTATCCTAAATACACCAGTGTTTTTCAAAGGATCTGTGATCAAGTATCAGGTTTTCTCCCAATCTGCCATTGATGAATACTTTTACAAAAGAAAATGAAAACGAATTACTAGAAAAATGAAATGAAAGATAAAAAGCATTTGAAATAAAAGGCCACACTGAAAGATCCAACAGACAAATCTCCTCTGTTTCACTGTACACAAGTTTCTAAATCCGTATTCTCAATTTTGGTACTTATTTGGTCACAGATTGATAAAGTCATGAACTGGCGTTACAACAAGGATCACCATTTGAGTACCACCTAAGATTGGTATACCTTTGTCTAGAATGAACATATTTTTATATAATGAACTTCCAGGTTTTCTCCAGATTTCCTTTGTGATGCAAATGATTAATATGCTCAATGGCTAAACAAAACGTTGGAGGTCAAGTTCACCCACAGACACTTGGTAAACAAGGCCTTAGCAATTTGAAAAACCAGACATTGAAATCCCAACAGAAAACAGTACTTCTATGACACACATGTGGCTAACATGAGTCAGTGTTCATCAGTGGCCCACTAGGAAAGAGTAGGATTTCCAAGGAGCTCTGGTAGCATAGTGGTTACGAATCGGGCTGCGAACCACAAGGTCAGCAATTCGAAACTACCAGCTGTGCTGCAGAAGAAAGATGAGGCTTTCTGCTCCCATAAAGATTTACAGCCTCAAGAACTCTGTACAGGGTCACTATGAGTTGGAACCGACTCCACAGCACATAACAACAACTCTTGAAAGGAGCATTCTGTCACACCTTTCTCCCTCGCAGTAGCTGGTGGGTTCCAACCACTGATTTTAGGTGAGCAGCTAAGCACTTAACCACTGTACTACCAGAGTTCCTTGTCAACTCAATGGCAACTGGTATGCATGTCTTCCATCTCCCAAGAAGGAGATAATTCTCTTACACATTATTTTTTTTAAACTGAGGTAATTGTAATATCTTTCTTCGATGCTACACGTACCTTTTCAGGTGTCAGATAAAGGATATCAAGTAAACAAAAATAGAGAACTTTTGAAAGTTTGTGCTGCCTTATGATATCACTAGAGTCCTGGTGTGGCACTGTGGGCTAATGCATCAGACTGCAAAGTCATTTGAACTGCAAGGTCGGTGGTTCAAACTCACCAGCTGCTCCTTAGAAACCCTATACAGGGTCGCTATGGGTTGGAAATGACTCAACAGCACTTACCAACAACATGATATCACTGCCAATGTATTCTGATGAATGTTCAAGGGAATATGTGAAAATATAAAATACATGTCTTTGCCATGAGAACCCTGAACAATAGTGAAGGCAGAGAATGAGAACAGAACGAACTAGAGTCTTCCTTCCCATCCCCCATGGGATCCATCCTGAAAAGTGAGAGGCTGTTGGGAAACTGAAAATTAAGTACTTAAGAGATCTCAAATATAAGGTGGCACATATAATTCTTCAATCTGCCAGGCCTCTTGAGAATTTCTCAATTAAATAACGAATGGTATCCACAATACAGTCACACACAAAAGAGATGTTCTGGTAGAGAAAAGGCAAGGGGAGAAGCAGCCAAAGCTTTTTGGAATTTTTTAAAAATGTTCTCTAAAGTTCCAAGTTTTAAAATCAAAATGGCACCATAGCTTGTATGGTCCCGGTATGAGTCAATGGGCTGGACCTATAGCTTCTTTGGCTACTCAAGAAATTAGTGAGGGAAGATAAGGAAACTCACAATATGGAGGCCAGAAATTACTAGACAGGAGTCAGCAATCCAGAGCAAAACCATTCTGAAGGAAACAATTAGAAACTGGCACAAGTCCCAAATCAATAAGTGGAGGTGGCTACGGACAGTGAGTCTAATGGCTGGTAATGAAAACTAACATGCAAGGCGCCCAGCTCTGGGAATGGACAGGCTCTTCCATGTCTCTCTGGCTGAGGAAAGGGTCATCTCTTTGGAGGCTGGAAAAGACATGTCTGAACAAGTTCTTACCGCTGCACTGGTCCCTAACGCCAAAGACTGTGTAAGTAAACAGCACTGGTGTGGTTTTCCTAAACAGTTAGAGAAGCAGTTCTCACGGCTCCGCTCATCTTGTCAAGTTCCAGGGACAGTCCCAATAGGAAAAATACTCCTGACAGAATATAAAAAGAGCTGTGGAACAGCATTTCCCATTAGCTCTAATGGAGGCTGTGCTAATAAATTCCCCAGTGCTGGGCTGAACAGGTGTAATTCAGTAATGTAGCTGTAATTGAGTGATGTCAACTCAATGTAATTTGTAATGTTTTTCTAACAAATTATCTCATTTGGGGTGGGGGGGAAGTAGGGAAGGATATCTGTGATTCCATGTGATAAGTTGTTTTAAAAGGCTGACATACAGTGTGAATGATAAAGATCTTTAATTGATGGAAATGTTAATAGCACCATGGGCTAAGCATTATCTGAGCCGATTCCTTATGCATGTTTAACCTTTTCAGCACAACACACTGTAATTATCAATGGACAAATGTTTTGGATTTGTGGCTCATGGTCCACTGGAATTTCTGTATGCCATCATTATGATTATTCTCCTAGAGAGGTTCTTCAGAAATCCTGTACTTTAGTCATTCCTTTTACTGCATAGTTCTCCAAGTTGGATCTACACAGGGAAATCGCTGTTCTTATGATAAGGCTTGTCTCCTCCCCAACCCCGTCTATGTCCTGTACAACAGTCTGCACAGGTAGTATGATCAACACAGCAGTCAGCTAGCCACCCCAGAGGGACATTTAGCTGTGTTTTATAAGCTCCCAGGTGTACGACATTGTTCCACTTCACACTAAAGGCAGTGGGTTGAGGAGGTGGGTGGCCCTACTGTGGCCCTCCAGTTTAGGAGGTCAGAGCTGTGGGGATGGCATTTGCAGCTTTAATCCCAGAGTGCTTTCCCTGGGGCATGGCAGCCTCACCACACCAACATCCTTCCTCCTCCTCTACAAATCAGTAAAGGTATGAGTCTACTGAGATGGTAGTTAAGAGTGAACTAGGCAGATGCTGTTCTGGTCCGCTTCCCTCTGTCTTCCTGCCTTGTCTGACCCTGCTCCTGGAGTCAGCTCTGTAACATTGTCTGCAGTCTCCTCTTCCCACCAGCCCCAAGGGCTTATGCATGAAGGCAGTAAATCACTAGGCTTCCTTCTTCCTTCTCTGTGATGCTTTCCAGAACTAAAGTCAGAATTAATCTCTGAGCCTGGGACAACATGTTAGAGTTTCTGGGTAACAGAAATGATTAAGCGTTTGTCTACTACTTGAAAGGTAGGCAATGTGAATCCACCCAGAGAGACTTTGGAAGAAAGGTCTGGTGATCTGAGAGAATCAAAGCCACTGAAAACCTCATGGAGTAAGTGTGACTCTGAAATACAATGGAGTCTCCATGAGTCTAAATTGACTCAGTGACAAAAGGCTTGCTTTTTGGTTTCTATTACAATATTCTACCTCAGATCCTTGAGATTTCAGTTCAGTATCTTGCCTCAAAAAAAAAAAAAAAAAAAAAAGCTTACAGCCTCAGATTAGGACATATTACATACGCATTTTCATACCACTACACTAACCGCAGAGCCTTGGTGGCATACTGGGTTACAAGTTAGGCTGTTAACCACATTGTACTACACGATGATGAAGCTTTCTGCTCGAGTAGACTCTTAGAGTCTACTAGGAAACCTTATACAGAGTTGCCATGAGTTGGAACAGACTCAATGGCACACAATAACAACAACAACACTAGCCGCTGACCTTGTGGTTCAAACCGAACTTGTGGTCCAGTGCATTATCACTTGCAACATTTATGTCTCTGTTTTCCTTTGGTTATAGGCAGAGTCTGTGTCATGTTTTTCTTCAACTGACTAGCACTCCAAATCTGATGAAAGAATGAAGGGGTGGATGGATGAATGAAAAAAACATTATCCCTATTTTTCTCTCCTTTTATCTTTTTCACCAAAAGGAGCTCTGGTAGCGTAGTGGTTATGAATCGGGCTGCGAACCTCAGGGTCAACAGTTCAAAACTACCAGCTGCTCCACCGGAGAAAGATGAGGCTTTCTGCTCCCGTAAAGATATACAGCCTCAGAAACCGTGTTCAGGGTTGCTATGAGTCAGAACCAACTCCATGGCACATAACAACAACAACAACAACAACATCTTCTCCACCAAACTGTAAGCCAAAGGAAACACGTTCCTCACTGTAGACACTATAATATTTAACTTGAATCTTGCACATAATGGAGATCAGCAAGGAAACCTAGTGGTGAATAGGTTTGTACCCACCAGCTCTTCTGTGGGAGAAAGCTATGGCAGTTTGCTCCCATAACAATTTACACCTTGGGAAACCCTTTGGGACGGCTCTACTGTGTCCTATATGGTTGCTAAGAGTTGAAATTGACTTGATAGCAAGGTGTTTAGGTTTGGTTTTGGTTTTGGTTTTGAAGATCAGCAAGACCAGATCAAACTAAATTGAATCTCTTCCATTATGTAGTAATAACATTAGGTCTGCCATAGGGAATTAAGTACCCCCAGCTTAGAATAGCACTTACTGTCCATTGACCCCCATGTAGTTCCTACCATGTACCTACCACTCTACAGGACATTGTGCAAAGAGAAGTGACTGATATTTGGAACCAAGCACTTTCCTGATGTGACATTATAGGATAAGCACTGGATTGTGAACTACAAGGTTGGCAGTTCAAACTCACCAGCTGCTTCTTAGAAACCTTATACAGGATTGCTATGTGTCAGAACCAACGGGCAGCACTTAACAACAACAAAACTCTATTGGTGTTGTTGTGGTTAAGTGTTGTAGAGTCAGTTCCAACTCACAAAGACCCTGTACAAGGTTTCTGAGGCTATAAATCTTTGCAGGAGCAGAAAGCCTCATCTTTTTTCCCATGGAGCAGCTGGTAGGCCTGAACCAATGATCCTGTGGCTTGCAGTCCCGTACTTAACCTACAGAGCCCCCCAACCCCCCACTTCCCAAGTACTCTATTATTTGGGGAAGTGATTCCTGTTTCTAATGACATTTCTGCATTCATTTCAGAAAACCTCAAGGAGGTCAGGGTCAAGTTGTTGTTAAGTTCCATGGAGTCAGTTCCAGCTCATAGCGACCCCATACAGAGTTTCCAAGGAGCGCTGGTAAGTTTGAACCACTGACCTTGTGGTTCAAACAGACCTTGCAGTCCAGTGCATTATCCTACAGCGAGCGCCACACCAAGAGGGAGGATTAAAATATCAGAAGGTAAAATTGGGGTGTCAATAAAAACTCTAGCTACCCTAAAGAAGGACAGAGGGAAGACAGGCTTAAGTAGGAGGTGTTTGTACAATGAGTCTTATCCACATGAACACTAGCATTGGAGATATAGCAAAAAGGTAGTTAGGAAGCAAAGTCACATATTTCTTGGCTCAACAAATCTTTACTGAACACCTACTGTGTTCCAGGCACTGCTTGAGGCATTAGGGATAGAATGATAAATAAACCAAAGTCAGTCTCCGAGGAAGCTTACAATTTTAATGAGGGTGACACATAAAAATGAGCAACCAACAATGCCAGATGATGTTGAGTGCTCTGAAGAACAGAGGAGGAGCTGAGGGGGTTATGCCTTAGGGACTGGTGCAGGAAGGCTTTTCCAAGACAGTAACACTGAAGAAAGACCTGAATAATGTAAGAGAATGAGTCAAGCACTCTTTGAAGGGAAGAGCATTCTTTTCAAAGGGAACAGCACTCTTGTCCACCGAGGAAGGAGCAGTGGATGATATTCTTTTTCAAACCAGAGTCGTTGGACATGTTCTTGGGGGGGATTTGAGTGTTCTTGGTGAGAAAGCAAAACAAAAATTGTAGTTAGATAATTCCCATTTATAATGTTCCAGATATATCATCTACATGACACCTGAAATAGGGGCATTAGCATATAACGTCTATGCCTAAATTGGCATTTGCATTTATACTTGTGATATCAAGGAACACTAATGTAATTGTCACAAGCCAAAAATAAAAGCGGCTGACTTCCTACTTAGAGAATGTGTGCCCTAACAACTCAGACTGTGGATACAAAAGTATAGTCTTGACAGTAGAAGCTGCACGCGTTAAGGGAATTAAGGCATCACACAACCCAGGCTAAAACAATTGTGACAAGCTGTGTAGAACCCATGACAGAACAGACATCCCCTATAGATGTTGTTGTGTTGGTACTGATTCATAGCCTAGGGTTTCTGAGGAGCAGCTGATGGATTTGAACTGCTGACCTTCCAGTTAGCAGCCTCATGCTTATCTTACTTAAAATGTCACACCAGGACTGGTAATATTGATATTACCAGCTATGAATATGTTTAAAGAAAATAACATCATCCATTATGTTAATGTTATAAATTTGATTTGGTCTTGTCATTTTCATGGCATTTAATTTATAAATGTGTTGATTTTACATTTGTTGAAGTCCTATACACACAGAACTTTATACTTATGTGTAGAGTACAAAAGTTTGATACTGTTACATATTTAAGTTATCTGATAATAAAAATTTTAAGTCAACTTCGGAGTTTAATCAGAGTTTGTAAAGGCATCCATTTACTGACCCAAGTTTGGCAACGTGAAGGAAGGTGTTAAAAACAATCTTTGTCTTTTAGAAAGACCACTGGATAAGGAATCAAAGGAAGTGCATGATAGAACGGAAGTGAATATGTTTGATAGGAAAAAAAAAAATCACACATTGGACACACCAAACGACTGCAACTTTTCTTTTCCATACACCAAGGAGCACAAAGGCCATAGAGGTTAAGCCTCCTTCAGAAAGAACATTAAGCCCATAGAACCATTGTTGTTGTAGTTGTTGTGTGCCATGGAGTCGATTCTGACTCATAGCGACCCTGTACAGGGTTTCCGAGGCTGTAAATCTTTATGGGAGCAGAAAGCCTCATCTTTCTCCCATGGAACAGCTAGTAGTTTCGAACTGCTGACCTTGTGGTTCACAGCCCGATTCGTAACCACTACGCTACCAGAGCTCCTTACACATGGAAAAGTATGTGGGGGGAAGACAGTGGGCGAAGAAGCTATAATTCAAAATTCACTGCTCTTGTGTGGCAGATTAATCTCAAAGCCAGATGAAGAGTCAAGCGTCACTAAAAATGCAAAATAAATCCCACTAAACATGTTTTACCTGCAAGAGAAAGTCTTCCTCACAACACAAGGCTGTTCTATGCTAAGAAAAGTAAGAGCTAAGACAAATGTCTGAAAAGGTCCTTGGGTCATACGCTTGGTAGTTAAGAGCCAGTAGTAGCCGAGAGCTGGCACCTGAAATGATGCTGGCCAGAGTTCAGGCATCACCTGCAGCAGAGACCAGCTCTGAGACCTCCACAAGTCCTATAACATTGTAGAAAAAAACAAAGAATAAAAATAAAATCCACAATATAAGGTTGTTGAAAGGATTCAACGAGATAATCCACATAGACCACTTAGAATGCTGACTAGTACATCGGAATTACACCATAAATGTGAGCTATGATGTTTATGACGATATATTTCTATGATTATATAAGCACACACTTCCAGGGACGATCCAAAAAGCAGCTTTACTGAATCCTACAGCCCTCGAACACTGTTTTCATATCTTCCATACTCCATGGTGGTTGTTGATGATATATATCATAACTACATATGAGTCTTCTGTCTTAGAAGAAGAACAAGTCAGTATGCTCCTGGGAGTTGAGGATGGTGAGACTTTGTCTTTCATATTGTATATATTGTTAGGAGGGATCATTCCCTAAAGAAGGACATCATGCTTGGAAAATAAGTGGGTCAGCAAAAAAGAGGAAGACTCCCCAAAAGATGGGTTGGCACAGTGGTAGCAACAATGGCCTCGAACCTACATATTGTGAGGATGGCATAGGACTGGGCAGTGCCACTATTATGTTGTTCACAGTGTTGCTGTGAGTTGAAACTGATTTTACATCACCTAACAACAGTGATGGAGTCCTGGGGTGGCACTACAAGTTAATGCACTGGACTGCAAGGTTAATTTGAACCTCAAGGTGGGTGGTTCAAACTCCCTAGCCACTTCTGAGAAACCCTATACTGGTTCTCGATGAGTTGGAACCAAGTCAACAGCACTTAACAACAACAACAATGATACATGAGCCTTGGTGTCACAAGGTCAGCAGTTCAAACCCACCTGCTGTTCTGAGAAAGAGAGTTGAGCCTATCTACTCCAGTAAAGATCTATAGAAACGCTCTGGAGTAATGCTCCTCTGGCCTACAAGTTTACTAGGACCCAGAATTAACTTAATGGTAGTGGAGACACACACAAAGTAGGTTTAAGACCATCCTTACAATAACCTGATCCGCATTTTCCACTCCCAACAGAAAGATACATTGTCATTAGTTATTGCTGTCATGTCAGCTCCAACTTATGGTGATCCCAGACACAAAAGGATGACTCATTGCTCAGCCCTGTGCCATCTTCACAGTTTTGTTATGCTAAGTGTTGCAGACACTGTGTATTTTTAGTATCCCAGCCTAAGGTACTCATTTTTCCAGCACTAGATCAAACAAGGAGCTCTGGTAGCATAGTGGTTACGAATTGGGCTGCGAACCTTAAGGTCAGCGGTTCGAAACTACCAGCTGCTCCGCGGGAGAAAGATGAGGCTTTCTACTCCCGTAAAGATTTACACCCTCGGAAACCCTGTACAGGGTCACTATGGGTCGGAACCGACTCGACAGCACTTAACAACAACAACAACAAAGATCAAACAATATTCTAATATGAGCTACAAGGCTTGTATGGGCTAATATTCTGAAGGAAATCACTAGCCACTTCTTGCTAATCTCTTAGTCTGGCAATACTGTTGTAATCTGACCACCCTGGGTGACTCTACTGGTGTTTGAAGTACTGGTGGCATTGCTTCCATGAGCAGCAACCTGCAAGCCACCAAAGCAAGGTAAACTGACAGAAGGGCGGTGGCCACATGGAGTACGTGTCATTATTATCCCTCATTTTCAGATAAACAAACCAGGTCCTAAGAAGAGGATGGAAATGTTCAAGGACATAGAGCTCATAAATTATAGAGCCAGGATTTGAATTCAGGCCGACTGGTTCCAAAATGCGTCTTCTTAGTCACCACACAATACTGTTCCTCTAGGCATGTTTCTATCCTCTGAATTCAATAAAGAGAAACATGGGAACTGTGAGTGCCAAGAACCTAATTCCTTGCTCATCTAGATCCTCTGAGGTCTAGTCTTGAAAAGTTATGGTGTCTCATTCCCCAGCTAAGCATTGCCATAAAATACAATGCATTGTTACGTTGTTTGATAGTTAACACACAGAGTCAATTTAAAACAGAAAAAATCATTTGAACAGTGTTACAATAAGTTTTGTGAATGAAACTTAATTTGAAAATACTGTCCAACATTTTACAAATTGTCCCATTGACCACCACGAACTAAATTCATTGACACTTGAGATTAGTTCCAAAATAGAAGATCCTTTACATTTGTGACAAAATGAAAATCATTTATTTAAACAAGGGTTTTGTTTTGTTGTTGTTTCTTTTCTCTCTTTTTGTCTAGAAAGCACAGAGACAAAATGAATTTGCAGAGAAGAAAATCAGTTAATTTTGGGCGGCCTGGTTAACCACCTTCCCACGTTTATATGTTTTGTTTTTTAATAGTCTTTGTTATAGTTTATTCTTTTTTCAACTTAACAATAATCTAAGAATATGTTCATGTGAAACAAGCCACATGTTTTCTTTGAAGTAATAGGAAACAAAGACCTTCAAGGAAAGTTCAAGTCCCTTAATCCTATTTCAAATGAAAACAACTGATGAAAATCTATCGGAAGCATCTAGAAAGTGGCCATCAGAGCACTGGAGGCAGGAATAACTGGGCCGCTCTGTACTATAGCTGGGCATGTCATTGCCTGGCACCTTAATGAGTTGCAACAGAGATAGTTAATCAGAAGAAAACATAGCTATGGCTCAGAAAAGCCAGCAGCAGCGGGAAAACAAATTGCTGTTGATCCCAGCAGTAACGTTCAGCTACAGTTTACCCTATCATTTGTGTATTCTTATTGTTGTTGTTGGAGTCCTGGTGTGGTGCTGTGGGTTAATGCGATGGATGGCACAGTTGGTTTGAACCACAAGGTCAGCTGATCAAGCTCACCAGCCACACCTCAAAAATCCTACATAGGGTCACAATGGGTCAGAACCGACTTGACGGAACTTAACAAAAATTTTTTAAATGGAGTTGTTAAAAGCCATTGAGTCATTCAGACTAACAGTGACCTTGTATAGGGTTTCTGAGAAACAGTTTGAACATCTGACCTTGTAGTTCAAACCAACTTTATAGTCCAGCACATTAACCCACAGCACCACACCAGTAATCACATTTTGGGCCATCTTATTTTCTTATTTTCTCCTGCTGCAAGCGAAGGCAGCTCCTGGAATTGTCCTGTGTCCTGGATATATGAATGATGCCTAACACTCTGGCTTCTTGCTTGATTCTTGGCCTCAAAACGACTGAACCTACTCTGTTGTGAACATCACTGTCACAGATGTATGGGGACAGATAAAGCTCCAGATGGAAGATTGTTCATATCGATCAGTCACTTCTTACAGCACGGCTGTTTTTTTCACCTAAGCAACAACAGAGGATGATTTTGGTACTCTGTTCTTTAGCTCAATTAAATCTTAGGATTGGAGGTCAAGTATCCTGGTTTCTTAAGCATTCTCAGCCAGATGCTTGTTTTTGTACCACCCCTGCCAATTCATTTCTAGGTGCTTCTTTTTATAGCATTCATCCTTGAACATGTTTTTCCATTTCCATGTGACTGTTCCGCTATTCTGCAGAATTGCTCCAGCTCTTCAACAAACTATACGTTACTGTCGCAACCGGCTGTCCCATAAAGAGATAAAATCTGGATCAAATACAGGACTTGTTGTCAGGGAAGAAACGATAAGGTGAAGAATTAGTAGACTGAGATGACTAACCCTTATGAAACATTTAAGAGGCTATTGAACATCCTCTCCTTTTTGTGTTCTCCTTTGATTTCTCTGGAGCTGCCCATTTCAGCCAGTTTTTTATGTTCACGTTGTAATGTATGTTTTGTTCAAGGCTATTGACTTTGCTCCTTGGTTCCAGGGAAGTCTCTCTGTGTTTTCCAGCCTACCTGTGAAATCACTCGTCTCCTGTCATAGTTTCAAATGTTAAAAATATATACATGGGGTGGGAGAGACCTTCAAAAAGTTCATAGAAAAATGTAATTTTGCCACAAACTTTCTCACACACCCTAGTATATTATTCAAAGTCCCAGTATGCCAATGATAATAAGCACTGGCCTGCTAGCCCACCGGATACTCCTTGGAAACCCTATATGGGGTCGTTCTGAGCTGGAACTGACTTGATAGCAGACAGCAACAACAAAGCACATTATTTATATCAAAAGAATTTCAATGCATTTCATAAAATTCCAAATGCCTTGTTGTTGTTGTTAGTTCCTGTCAAGCCAGCTCTGACTCACAATGACCTCATGTGTTAACAGAATGAAACGTTACTGGGCCCGGCACCATCCGCACAGTTATTGCTACATCAGAGTCCATTGTTGCAGCCACCCAATCATTCCGTGTCATGGAGGGTTTTCCTCCTTTGCGTTGACCCTACATTTTAACAAACATGATGGTCTTTTCAGGGGTAAACATTTGAATCCATTTCAGTTATTTCTACACTTTTGCTGTAAGCTTTCAATAATAACTATAGTGGTGAACACTTTTTGAAAGTATATTGTTGTCACATGCGGCTGAGTCCATTTCAACTGGTAGCAACCCTGTAACAGAGCAGAACTGACTCATAGGGTTTCTAAGATTGTGATATTTACAAAGGAGCCCTGGTATGACACTGTGGGATAATGCACTGGACCCCAAGGTCAGTCTGATCCACAAGGTTGGAGGTTCAAATTTACCAGTTGTTCCTCAGAAACCCTACACAGGTTTGCTATGAGTCAGAACCAACTTGATGGCACTTCACAACAACAACAATCTTTACAAAAGCAGATCACTAGATCTTTTCTCCCATGCCACTTCTGGTGGGTTCACACTGCTATCATTTTGGTTAGCAGCCCAGCAATTAACCAGCATACCACAAATGCTGTATATATATATATATGAATTCATATATATATATATACAGCATTTGTGGTATGCTGGTTAATTGCTGGGCTGCTAACCAAAATGATAGCAGTGTGAACCCACCAGAAGTGGCATGGGAGAAAAGATCTAGTGATCTGCTTTTGTAAAGATTGTTGTTGTTGTGAAGTGCCATCAAGTTGGTTCTGACTCATAG
This sequence comes from Chrysochloris asiatica, assembly GCF_000296735.1. Lineage (NCBI taxonomy): Eukaryota > Metazoa > Chordata > Mammalia > Afrosoricida > Chrysochloridae > Chrysochloris > Chrysochloris asiatica. The sequence continues at coordinate 12,639,586 of NW_006408564.1, forward strand.
CAAACCTGTGTAGGGTTTCTGAGGAACAACTGGTAAATTTGAACCTCCAACCTTGTGGATCAGACTGACCTTGGGGTCCAGTGCATTATCCCACAGTGTCATACCAGGGCTCCTTTGTAAATATCACAATCTTAGAAACCCTATGAGTCAGTTCTGCTCTGTTACAGGGTTGCTACCAGTTGAAATGGACTCAGCCGCATGTGACAACAATATACTTTCAAAAAGTGTTCACCACTATAGTTATTATTGAAAGCTTACAGCAAAAGTGTAGAAATAACTGAAATGGATTCAAATGTTTACCCCTGAAAAGACCATCATGTTTGTTAAAATGTAGGGTCAACGCAAAGGAGGAAAACCCTCCATGACACGGAATGATTGGGTGGCTGCAACAATGGACTCTGATGTAGCAATAACTGTGCGGATGGTGCCGGGCCCAGTAACGTTTCATTCTGTTAACACATGAGGTCATTGTGAGTCAGAGCTGGCTTGACAGGAACTAACAACAACAACAAGGCATTTGGAATTTTATGAAATGCATTGAAATTCTTTTGATATAAATAATGTGCTTTGTTGTTGCTGTCTGCTATCAAGTCAGTTCCAGCTCAGAACGACCCCATATAGGGTTTCCAAGGAGTATCC
>NW_006408564.1:12640324-12641690 GCF_000296735.1 Chrysochloris asiatica
TTTCACAGATGAAACAACCATGGCTCAGAGCAGTTCATGGACTTGCTTGGGAGCAAGTATTGCTACTAGGGATCCAGTTCATACATGCAAGGATCTATTCCAAAGAAAATGTTTTTATACATGTCTCTGCTATCAGTGGGTGGCTGCAGACAAGTTCTCTCAGTCATATACTTGTTAGATTCTCGTTAGGTTCAATCAAACCAGTAGCTTCCAAGGAGTTCTAATGGGCCAGTTAAATTCAAGGCAGAGAAGGCTATGGGTTTTAGGGGGATTTCAAAGGAGTAATCATGACAGACTTTCTTAAGGACACAGGGCGATCACAGAGTCTTATTAAAAAGAGCTTTAAGGAAATTGACATTGCATTGGTGAGAAAAGGATGAGGAAATTTGTGCTGAGGAATGCTTCTTCCATCACAACACCTTATCTACTCATTCTTCATGGCCAGCAAGGCTGTCCATCCAAAATGGCATTGAGAAATCTTACCCCATCTATCCTAGAACCTGATCTTGCCCACTCTGACTTCTTTTGGTTCCCCAAACTCAAAGAACCTTTAAAAGGAACATGATCTGAGTCCCTTGAGGATGTCAAAACTGCAGTTTTGATGAGGCGGAAATCAAAGAGCGCAGAATTCTTCGGAACAGGATTGTAGTCGTTGTTAAGTGCTGTTGAGTCGGTTCCGACCCATAGCGACCCTGTATAGGGTTTCCAAGGACCAGCTGGCAAACTTGAAATGCCCACCTTGCAGTTCAAACAACTTTACCGTCTGATGCATTAGCCCACAGTGCCACACCAGGACTCCTCAGAACAGTATTAAAGAGATGGAAATACCACCTTCAGAAGTGTGTAGTGCTAGAGAAGGATGTGTTGAGAAACAGTAGCTTCACATTTTGACAAGCCTTTTTTTAAATAAAAGGTTCTATGCCTTTTTGGCAATACTTTTTTTACTTACTCTTATACAGCATACCACTGATGCAAGTTCGGGCAAATTAGAAACTCAAGTTCTTAACCTCCACATAGGACTGTTTCTCAGAAGAAAGGATTGCCATTTCTGTTTTTATTTCTTACTGGGAACTAAGTGATAGTTTACATGGGAGAACATCGGCTTTACACCATGGTTTCATTGCAATGATTACAATCTCCTCATGCATCACAATTCAACAGTATTTGCTTCCATTCCCTCTGGTTCACTGGTTTTTTGGGGCATGTGTGGGTGGGGGAGTGAGGGACATACACAAAAATACTCAGGAATATATAATAATTTAAACAACCAAAGGGAACATTCTGCAAACCTGCCTCCTGGCTACCAGCACCCAGTCCCTCTCTTTCCATGACTCTAGAGTCCTCAGCTGCTCCCTCTCTCCATGTC
>NW_006408564.1:12641960-12657373 GCF_000296735.1 Chrysochloris asiatica
CCCCCCCCCCCACACACACACACTCTTAAACTAAACTCCCTTCTGAAAACTTGTAAACCAGTCACTTTGTGCCTTTATCACACCCCTTACTTTAGGTAGCCAGTGTCTACGTTGCCTGTCCTTATCTACCTTGTATACAGAGGGGATAGGTTTGATACTTGATGTGAAGACTCCTTTCCTGTCAGTTGGTATTTTTAACTACTACATCTATAAGTATAGGTCAAGTTCACCAAATTGTAGCAATTTGCACTCATTTTCTTTATCAAAAATTTTATTTTTTATTTTCCTCTATTTGAGTTCTGATTATCAAGCCATCAAGACTAGGTCAAATGGGTACTATCTGCAAGTTTCGGCGTTCTTGTGCATCTCCCCTCATTTCACATCAGCTGGGTGCTTCACTCAACTCTAGTCCTCCATGGCTATGTTCTTGTTCATGGGCTCAGGAGTCCCCAGGTCTGACCACACTTCAGACCAGCCAGCCCTTCCTCTTCTCTCTCTCCTCTCCAGGTCAACGGGAGTCCATGGAACATGGTTGTACTCAGTCCATTTCTTCACTGCTGCCTTTCCCCCTCTTACACTCACCATTAGACCAACGTGGTCACCAACTAGTTTACATGCCTGCTCATGTGTTCCCTTTAAGTTTCAGTCTTGCAGGGTGGTTTGTCTTACAGGGACTTGATTGCTTGCCTTGATGGCTTTCCGGCAAACGACTTGCTTATTCTTGTAGTAGCAAATCAGAATGCCATTTTAGTTTTGAGTTTTTCTTGCTGGTCTTTCTTTGAAGATGTATCTTCTGTTGCTGTAGCTGTTCCAGGCTGTCATTGCCACTTCTTATGCTTCCATTCCACACTCTAGTATGTAAAATACTAATTATAAACCATGTTGCTATTGTTGTTATGTGTCGTAGACATGCTATTCAACTTTTAAAGACTCCATGTGAACTATGACTCCAAAGCAGAACTGTCCCCCCACCTCACTGCACTTAAGGGTTCTGAGACTCTAATACTTATGGGGGCAAATTACCAGGTTTTCTCTCCTGCATAGTTTCTGGTTGGGTTCAAACCATCAACTTTTTCAGTTAGCAGCGAAGCACTTAACCATCGTGCCATCAAGAAATACTACATGTTATTGCAAAAAAAACATGTATGTTGTTATTTTCCAGTGAGTTGACTTTGACTCATGGAGACTCAATGTGTGCAGAGTAGGGTTACTCCACAGGGTTTTTAAGGCTGTGATCTTTCAAAAACAGATCAGTAGGCCTGTTTCCTAAGGTATCTCTGGGTGGGTTCAAACCATCAACCTACCAACCTTTCAGCTAGTACTCAAGCATTTTTATCACCCAAGTACAACTTCTCCAAAAAAAATTTATAACCCCCCCCCACCAAAAAACACAGCCAAACCCACTGTCATTAAGTGGATTCTAACTCATGTTGTTGTTGTTAAGTACTGCTAAATCGACTCCAACTCAGAGAGAACCTGTATAGGATTTCTGAGGAACAGCTGGTGGGTTTGAACTGCTAAGGCTGTCAATCTTTAAGGAGAACACAGCCTCATCTTTTTCCTGTGCAGTGGCTGGTGCATCTTTCTCCCATGGAACAGAGCAACTGGTGGGTTTGAACTGCCAATCTTGTGGTTAGCAATCAATGCGTATCTTACAGCGCCACTTTGTTGTTGTTGTTAATGTTGTTAAGTGCCGATCACAGTGACCCTGCATAGGGTTTCCGAGGAGCAGCTGGTGAGCTTGAACCACCAACCTTGCAGTTCAAATGGCTTTGCTGTCTGGCGCATTAACCCACAGCACCACACCAAGACTCCACTTTGTTGTTGTTAAGTTGTTAAGTGCCGTCGAGTCGGTTCCGACCCATAGCGACCCTGTACAGGGTTTCCGAGGGTGTAAATCCTTACGGGAGTAGAAAGACTCCACTAGGGCATCTTAAAAAGTGTACAGAAGCACATAAGTTAATAATTACAACTTTGCCACCTCCCCTCTCTCCTACCTCCCTGCCTTTCTATCCCAAATTAACAATTTGGCATATATCTCCATTGTTGCATGCAGCCATGCATTTTTCTACATATTTATATAATATACATTGTTGTACCACATTCTTTGCTTCTTTTAATGTCTACTCATTGAGATCTATTCTATGCATTTTTAAAGGGAAGCAGAATAATTTCAATGCTTTATTTAACAAAATGATGGATTTTTAATTAGCTTTCAAATTCTCATTAATAATACTGTAAAAGATCTCTGTATAATTCGTTAAGTATATCTATAGAATACATTGATAAACGTAAAATAAAAATTTAGGGTTAAAACAATTCAAATTGTGATTTACAGTTTCAAACTTTGAGTCCCAAACTTTACTATAATGATACTCATACAGGATACATATTCCCCATATTTTGGCCAACAGTGGTTATTATTCCAACCAAATAACTTTGATTGTGAAAATTTGGGGTTTTATTGAGATCCATAAAGTCCCCTCTGGGAATCCTCATTTACTAAGATCTACTTAGCTAGGCTTAAGAATGAAATTAAGCAACTAGCAGACCTCAAAATATGCCATACCAAACAACTATTCTAGTCTGACCTCACTGACTTGCACCCTCCAATTCTATCCAGATTAAGCTGTAGACACACAAATCTCATGGAATTCATGCCAAAAAATAAGCAATGGGATAAAAAGGTGTTTTTTTGGTTTTCATTTTTCTATTTTTGGTGGAGCAAAAATGACTCTCCAAGGTTACTAGAGAAGCAGGGTAGCTAGAATTATCTCCCATGCCCCCAGGCATAGGCTGAAATATCCTCTGCTTTTTGACAGCATCAATGCAGAATGTGCCCCTGTCTGAATAGAAATGAGGAAAATCTTAAGGGCAGAACTGATTTTCTGGGAGCTTATGCAGGTTACCTGGAGGCATGTATTAGGTAGATCTGATTCTGTTGTGAAATGAATTTTTTAAAAATTACTCTAGGTGGCTATTGCCCCTCAAGCATGGTCACTCAGAAGGTCTCTTTGAGCTCCATGGGACATGGTTGACATCCATCAGCTCTAGTCACTGAGGATGCTGTGTTTTGCATTCTAAAGTGGCACCTTGAAGGACTGACTAATTTAATTAACTTATAGAGACATCATCATCTTCTTTATAATTACCTTCATCATGATTAGCACTATTTAAGCTGAGTACAAGGCTAATTATCAACTCAACCACATGAGGTAGGTACCATTATTATCTGATCTTCCAGATAAAAAAATTAGGTCACAAATAAGTGATACTAGGCTGGCTCAAACCTATCTCTATATTTAGTCAAAACCCATGCTCTTGATCATTACAATATACTGCTTCCTACAGGCACAAGACAAACAAATATACACCAGAAGAGCAAGAACACCCAAACATGAGACGGATGAAATCAAATGCTGACAGTTGGTATACTGGGCCATAATGAAACAGTCTGGTTGTAAGTCTTTTATCTCTAAATGGTTGCATGTAACTGAAAAATATCTAGACTGAGGTTCACAAACACAAATGCCTCTGGGGGCCATGAAGGTAAGATACACGAGAAGAGAGGAGAAAGGAATTGGTGAAGAGGGTGGTGATCTGAAGAGCATGCCCCATCTGAGGTATATAACTCCTTAAGCTGACTACTTCCACATAGGCATGCAACTTGAACATTGCCATGTGACTTAATTTTTCCAAGAAAAGTGAAAAATCCAATGTTTAATGCAAAATGACCCTATTTCTAAATGTTGGAAACTAATTTCAACGTATTAAAAACACTTTGAGGGTGTTTGCAACTTCTGACCTTGACACAGAAGCATGTCATGGAGGGAGTTTGTGAGACTCAGCAGTATGAGATGCTTTCTGAGCAGCCATTTCTCCTTCTCTCCTTGCTAACATACCTAGATCTTTCTTAAGGTATTGGAAGGAGCTAATATGCTCAGGGGAGATGGGGCCTATTGCCAATCTAAGAGGCTGAACCACAATTATCTGACACCAGTGAAGGTTACTGAATTCTCCCTTACCATTGACAAGTCTAAGTGAGCACACACATGTGACCCAGTGCTGTCTAAACTGAAATGAGAAGTTATTGGCTAAAAGGTTAGAAGGAAACCTGGAACTAAAGCCACTCCTAGAAGTCGCTTCCAGCCAAATAATAGACTGGCCTATAACATAACTAGCACTTTTATAAAGACTTGCTCCTTTGAACAATGAACTATGAGACAAAACAGTCAATACTGACCCAAAAGCAGAGACGAGAGGACGAGAAGTGGCAGGGAAATTGGATGCATGTAAATGGGGCAAGGGGTGTGGAAATGGCAAGAGTTGCTAACACAGGACATGGATTGTAACCAAAGTCACAAAACAGTTTCAGTAAATGAATTCTTGACTGGGAATCTAATTTGCTATAAAAACTGTCACTTAAAGCCCCCCCAAAACATATTTTTTAAAAAGATTAAAAAAAAAAAAAAATGGCTCTAAGGAAAGATTTTCTTCCCTAAAGAAAAGCCATCAGGAAAAGCCCATTTTGTACCTTTCCCTCCTATCACATGCTGCATGCTAAATCTGGACACTGCGGTGTTGAAAGCTCTAGCAACAAGTCTGAGGATGAAGGTCAACACAGTGCTAATACTGGATGTAGGTATGGAAGGGACTTAGATCCTTGTTGAGAAGCTAAATCAACCCACAGGCTGTTTGTTTTGAGGCTTCTTATTCAGACAACACTAAATGTCTTTGTGTTTTAGGTCACTATTAGGTATTTTCTTTTACTTGGTGTTAACATACATTGCAATAAAGGATCTCTCTTGCAAGCACACTTCAAAGTTCCAACCTATTGTTTACAACATCCCCAATGCAGGACAACTACAACAGCATCAAGTTGATGCAGTTAGACTCTCACCGTGCGATAAGGCTCTGCCTCTTGAGAACACCCACACCCTGCTTCAAACATTGAAACGACGCTGTTAGCTTTTCAAGATGGATGAAATTCTTTACAGCACCATATAGCAACGATTAAACTGCTCTCATGGTTGCCAGGCAACCACATATATGCTGCCTAGAAACAAAATTCATGACCCTTGACTCCCCAAAGGAGGATCTTTATCCACAACTGATATGCATGTGCCCAAGTCTGACACTCTCCATCCTGAAAGGTCACAGTGTACATCTGGGTGATCCAACAATACCTAGCTCATTATGTTGGCAACTTTTATCATTCTGGATCACATCATAAACTGTGGTTTCTGCATGCAAAGCCAAATGACAGAGCAAAGACTATCCTGGGGCATAATTCCCTGTCCTTTGGCCTGTCTCATTAGATAGACTGATTGGGTACCATGCAGGTAAAGGGAAAGAACGTGTGAAGGTTCCTATCAGCCTGAAGAATCATTGTCAGGTGAAGAGAGTTTTGTAAATATCTTCCACCATCCAAGGAAACTTGGAGTCTTCACAGTGAATGATGTGATCAAATTTAATAATGCCTCAAGGGACTTTCAACTTAGGACACACTTTTAAAAACATGCAGGCTGAGATATGCTCATCATTCTATTAGTAAGGAAATTTCAAAATGCAAATATAAATGTCTCCACATTTACATTAACTAATGATTCAAATGTTGTGAATTTTCTAATAATTTAAATTCATAGGTTCTCAGTATGTAAAAATTATAAGGCACCTTTAGATTATGTAGTCCAATCCAGGAGAATATAAGATGCATGACTCCTTAGGGGTATTAATGAAATAACCAAAGTACTTTAACTACGAGTCCACAGCTCTATCCCAAACACAATGTGCTTGTGCCTCAAGCAATTAACCCTTAATCACTGTGATAATGAAGGTCAAGGACAATTTACTTTCAAAATGACCATAACCCAAAGTCTTTCTTTAGACATTGTGTGGGGTATTAGTTAGAACTAGACAATATTACATTTGAATTTCCCCCACCCCCACTCCCCCAAAATAATAATAATATCAGCGTCTTAAACACACACCATTTTTTCCTATTATTTAACAAGTTTGGATGTCAACAGTCCAGGACTAGTGTGCTTGTTCTAACCATTCATTAAGAATCCAGATGTCTTCTAACTCATCACTTCTCCATTTGTAGAGTATAACCTTCTTAATGTGGTCTAAGGAGCCTAATGAGACTCCAGCCGTGATGTTTGCATACCAGTGATACTCTGTCCCCTTAAGGATTCCCTCAGTTTGGTTCCCCTGAACACAGAGCCTTAGACCAAGGGTATGGGTTCAGGAAGATTAACTGGGAAGGTGACCTAGGGAAACTTCAATGAGAGGAAAGTAAAAACAAGAAGGGAAGGGGGAATGGGTAATAAAGCATGCATTATCAAACTTATTATCAAACCCATCCTCGTTGAGTTGATTTGGGCTCAAAACAACCCTACGCTATTGTTGCTGTTAGTGCTGCCGAAGCAATTCCAACCCATAGTAGGCCCTGTATAGAATTTCTGAGGAGTGGATGGTGGGTTTGAACTGCCAACTTTGTGGTTTGCAGTCCAGTGTTTATCCTACAACACCGTAACAGAACTCCATAGGACAGAGAGAAATTGCTCCACAAGGTTTCCAAAGCTGACCACTGCATCTTTCTCCTGTGTTGTTGTTGTTGTTAGGTGCCATTGACTCAGTACCGACCCACAGCGACCTTATGCACAGCAGAAAGAAACAATGCCCGATCCTGGGCCAACCGCACTACTGTTGCCATGCTTGAGTCCATCAATGCTGCCACTTGGCCAATCCATCTTGTTGGAGGTAATTTTTCTTTTTCTATGACCAAACGTGATATCCTTCTCCAGCGACTGGTCCCTCCTGATGATATGTCTGAAGTGTGAGAGATGAAGTTTGGCCATCCTGGCCTCCAAGGTGCACTCTGGCTGCACTTCTTCCAAAACGGATCTATTGGTTCTTTTGGCAGCCCAAAATACTTTCAATATTCTCCTCCAACACCATAACTCAAAAGCATCACTTCTTTTCTGATCTTCCTTATTCACTGTCCAGCTTTTGCATGCATCTGTGGTTATTCTCCTGTGTGGTAGGGTTTGAATTACCTACCTTCAGTTACGCAACCAAGCACTTAACCACTGAGCATTCAGGACTCAGAAATTGGTTATGTTGTTGTTGTTAAGTGTCATCGAGTCAGTTACGACTCACAGTGACCCTGTATACTGATTCCAAGGAGTGACTGGTGGGTTTGAACCAATGACCATGTGGTTAGCATTCCAGTGCTTATCCTACAAATGACACAAGGACTCCAAGGCTTTTGGGAATATGTAAGGAACTGTGTAGAATGCACCTTACAGCTGTCCATCTAACTGATGGGAGGGAACACAAGGTCTACCAGCTCTTGTCCTTACTGGATGAGTTAGTGCATAGATTGGAAGCACTTTTTTCAACTTTAGAATAAGATCTGAGACCGAAAAGTAAAGACGGCACAGTAGAATTTGAAAACCCAAGCCGCGCATAGCACCATCTGCCACAGCTGTGCTGAAAGGCACCTGCTGTAAGAAACAGCAGAAAAGTTGCTCATAAACCATCTTCTTACCCCTGTTTAGCAAGAATAGTTCTGTGGTCATACACCTACAATAAAACTAGGAAATGCAGTTTTTATTCAGGGCAGCCATGTGCCTAGCTAACGTTTGGGAATTCTACTACTATAATACAGTGCTTCCCAAATGTCAGCATGTCAGAAACACCTGGAAAGCTTCTTAGAACAAACTGCAGGGAGGACCCCACCCCAAGAGTTTCAACTAGTTTTCGGGCACATTTGTTTTCTGTTGCCGCTACAAACATAGCGATTTAAGTACCACAGATTAATTATCTCACAGGCTACCTATCTCACCAGGCTACAGTGTGTGCTCAGGGCAGCAGTCCTTTCTGGAGACACAAGGAGACAATCTATTACCATGTTCATTCATGTTCTGGGTAGAATTCAGTTCTGAGTTCCCATTCTTTATTGGTTGTCAGCTGAGGGATAGTCTCATTTCTAGAGTCCACTCACATTCCCTGGCATACAGACTCCTTATGCTTCATTTTCAAGACAGTAATACTAGGTTGGGTCCCTTTCATGCTCTGAATCTCATGTGCCTCTTCTATCATAGAATCTAGCTGACCATATCAAAGTAAATTTTAAAAGCTTTTGAGATTAACTAGGGCCCTCCTGAATTATCCAAAATATTCTCCCCATCTCAAGGTCCATAATGCTAATCACATCTGCAAAATCACTTTTGTCATGAAAGTCAATGTTGTAAAGATGAGGAGGGTGTAGACTTCATTGTTGGAGTTGTTAGCTGCTTCAAGGAAGCCCCTGGCCCATGGTGACCTCCTGAACAACAGAATAAATGGTGCTGTGTGCTAATGCATCAGAACTGCAAGGTCGGCGGTTCAAGCTCACCAGCTAATCCTTGGAAACCCTATACAGGGTCGCTATGGGTTGGAATCAACTCAACAGCACTTAACAACATCCTGTGCCATTCCTGTGATCTCTTGAAGATCAGACCACTGTAGTGCATAAGGTTTTCATTGGCTGGTTTCTGGAAGTTGATCACTAGTCCTTTCATCCTAGTCTGTTTTAGACTTGAAGTTCTCTGTTCAGCATCATAGCAACATGCAAGCCTCCTTTGACAAGATAAGTAACGTGACATAAGGTGCACTGTCCAGAACTCGAACCCAGATCTTCCCTGCTTACTTCCTCATACCATGGAGGCAAGAATTCTATCACTGAATCACTATTGCTCCCATGTAGACATCTTTTGGGAAGAGAGCTTTGCTACTTTGGGGACCATATCTTGAGTACCACCACCAGGAGTCCTGGTGTGGTACCATAGGAAAAGCACTTGACTTCAAGGTCAGTTTGAACCATTAGTTCAGTGGTTCAAACTCACCAGCTGCTGCTCAGACACCCTACAAAGGGTCGCTATGAGTCAGAACCGACTCCATGGCTCTTAACAACAACACAACCACCACCAAAAAAAAAAGGGGAGGGGGGAGAACAACCAGTCTCTTCTATAACACGGCCTCTTTAATAGGGTTTTAAAGAGTCAATAAAAAGACTGTAACAAATGGATTAACTGCAGTTGTACCTCATCAGTGGGCCCATATACACTAAGAAAGGAAAGAAGAGAGGACACAAAAAGGGATGAACCAAAATCCCCAGACCAAATAGTCATCTCTTGAATAATCCCTGCCATATTCCTGAATATACTCACTGAAATTCTTAATTGATTTAAAAAAGAGTGACAGAAGGAGAGAATGAGACCAACAGAATGCAAACAAGCCAACCCTGGATCAAAATTAGTAGGGAACTTCACTATAATTCAACATGTGTCCTGATGACAAGAGGCTACAGTGGCTTTAAAACATCAGTGCATGTAGGGAATCTCCAAGAAGGAGGACAGATTCTCTCAAATTGATAGGACTGTGAACTATTTTTTCTCACGACATATATAATGCAATTGGGTTCCCAAGAAAAATGCTCTCTTAAAAAGGTTGCTCCATGAGATGAAAGGAAGTAACTCAATCCACCTTTGCTTCTCATTTCAACTACATAGTGGAATCATATCAGGAGCTCTAAAGAACTCTGATAGCTGATCAGACCCCTCTCAACCCCAGTGAGTCTATGTAGTTGGTCTGCATGGGATGGGTATCTCAATTTCTTTTTCAAACTCGGCAGGAGATTCTAATGGGCAGCTAGATTAAGAACCACTCACATAGGCATAGACTCCATTTTCCTGAGTGCTTCAGGGTGCACAGTATTAAACAGGGTGAGAAAACCATTATTATTATGTATCTTTTCATTTCTTACCAAACAAACTGGAGTCTTGGTGTGGTACTATAAGATAACTACCAGATTGCAAGGTTAGAAGTTCAAACCCACCAACTGCTTCTCAGCAACACTATACAAAGCTGCTATGAGACTGAACCGGCTCAACAACACTTAACACAGGAACAATAACTCAAACAAATTAAGGAAGGCATTCTGAGGACTAAAGAAGGGCATCGCGTATTAAACAACTCTACACTCAACAATGTCATCCCTTTCTACCATCATTGCAGATGACTTTCATCTCTGTGTAGTCCCAGAACTTAGCACAATGTCCTGTACTCCTTAGATGCTCTGTAAGTGATATGGTAAATGATTTAAAAAAAAAAAAAAAATGTCAACAAAGTTCTTTTTCAAAAGTGCAGATCCTGGGTTCCAGTTTTGGCAGCGTCAGAGACAGCCAACTAGGAGAGGCTCCGTGGGGGAGGGATTGAAAACCCAGAGAAGTAGCGCTCATGGAACACCATCAGAGCTCTGAATCTAAATCAGGTCCAGGATGTCAGTTTTCTGCAATTGCAAGTGAAAAAATCATGATATAAAGGAAAATACTGTGAGTTAGAAATCGCTGGAGATGGGACTCCCTCCGCGGCCACCCCAACTGGGAGGAGTTCAGAAGACAGGGCTACAGCAAGACCAGCACAGGGAACCGGCGCTAAAAGTGGTGCAGTGACATTTGTAAAATGAGGTGTGGGGGATTCTACACATTATTTCCTCTTATTCCTTGTTGCACCTTCTTTGTCCAGCCCAGACGCCTTCAGGCAGGTGGGTGCACAACCCCCCCCCCCCCCCCAAAAAAAAAGTCCAACACTGACCCCACAGTTTTCCCACAGAGAGAAAGAGCTTGGAAGCTACTTATGATGTCAGCCTCAGGGTCACAGCCCCAAAATTAACTTGCAGAGGACCCTTTACTATCTAGCATGAAAAAAGCAGGCCCATGAGGCCTGACAGACAAACCATATAACAAACTGCAAAACACCAACAAAAAAGCACGCAAATATCTTGAGAATTATGCTGTGCACATGCAGATACCTAACTGACCTTCAGAGACTAAAATAGTGCACAATCTTTCTCCATTAACTTCTCAATATCTATCTGTGCACCTCCACAGTGGTGACTAGAGGAGGGGCCTGAGTGAGTGGACACCCCCATCCACTGCTGGAGGCTTGTATGGTGCACACACACTGCCTGTGTAGCAAAGCAACTAGTCAGTCAGCCACAGTTTTATTTTTGTTTCAAAGTGGTGGGTTTTGTCTCTCCTTTTATATTACTTCTGCTTTGGGTCCTTTTGATCACACATTTTTCCTGGAGGTGGGAGCTTTTTCTCCCTACATCACACAAGAAGAGACAGCAATCATGGACATGTGGCCAAGTTACAAGCATACCCCATAATATTCCACCATTGAGACAAGAGCCAATAACAGGTGTGGCACTGTGAGTTAATGCGCCAGACTGCAAAGCCATTGGGACTGCAATGCCAGTAGTTCAAGCTCACCAGCAGCTCCTTGGAAATGTTATACAGGTTTGCTATGAGTCGGAACTGACTCGATGGCACTTAACAACAAGCATTACATGAGAAAAGAGAGGCCTATCTCCTGATCAAATCCACCAGGAAACACCCAGTAAGCTTAATAGTACAAGAACAAACATCCATTTAAGCATTCAAAAACCCACATAACTATGGAAATGACAAACAAAAGGTCTCAAACACAACAAACGATCTCAAAATATGTCTAAAAACAGAAAAGAGTAACTGAGACAAATGCGCTGGACACAGACAAAGGCTCATGAGAAGAGAAAGAGAAGGTTTTGGATTTGCCTGAGAAGGAATTCAGAAGAATGATATGGAAACAAATTCAAACGCTCTGAAAGAGGTGGAGAAAAACAAGGAAGAAGTTAGGAAAGTACTACAAGAGCAATCAAACAAGATTGACACAGCAATGGAAACAATTCAAAACCTGCATAAAGAGGTCCAAATGATTAATAATAAAATATCAGCATGGACAATACACTGAAAGGGGAAAGGAGCAGAACAGAAGAGATGGAAGCCAGAACTAGCTATCTGGAAGACAAATCTCTCAATACTGCTAAGACAGAAGAGCAAGCAGAAAAAGGATAAAAAATATCTGAAGATACTCTAAGATTCATGCTGGATAACATGAAGAGGAACAACTTAAAACTTATTGGCATTCTGAAATAAGAAGAATCAGAGAAGTTCACAGAGGAGATAGTTGAAGAGCTTCTGGAAGAAAATTTCCCTAACATCTTGAAAGATGAGAAGATAAACTTTCAAGAAGCTGAACATACCCCAGGAAGGACAGATCCTAAAAGAAAATCACCAAGACATATAATAATTAAGCTTTCCAAAATCAAAGACAAGGTGAGAATACTAAAAGTGGCCAGGGAGAAGAGAAGTGTCACTTACAAAGGCAAACAAATCGGATTAAGCTCTAACTATTCAGCACAAACCATGCAGGCAAGAAAGCAATGGGCAGACATATACAAAACACGAAATGAAAAAAACTGCCAACCAAGAATCGTCCTTCCAGAAAAACTGTAAATCAAATATGATGGTGCAATCGAAGACTTCCGGCACTTCCCTGACCTGGCAGCACAGGTACGCAGGCTCCGGAGAGTGTGGGTGGGTGGTATCACACAGGGGAGGCCCCCGCCTGGTAGACAGACAGCCTTTAGGCAAACATAAGACTTTAGGCTTCAACATTATAAACTTGCTTTTTTAAAGGATCAAACTACTGAGGAGTTACAGGCATTTTGAGCTTCCGCCTGCCGGCACTCAGCTCCCGCTTCAGGGACTGCCTCCGCTCACTGCACAGCTTGGAGTGCGGGGATTGAGCAGACCCGTTCAGAGGGCAGACGCTCCCAGGGAACGAGCAGGGACACAGGAACTAACATAGTCCTTCCCAGGGGGGTCTCATTGCCACGGTAGGTGTTATCGGCATGGATATAGGGCAAATCAGGGTGCCCATGGCACAGGGAGAAAGACAGAGGCATTTTTGACATCATCAGACACAGACGCCATCTGCCTGCAGCAACTACCCCCACCCTCCACTCCCTCGGCCTAGGCCAGCCCTCTGCCCAGCCTCCGAAGTTCAGGCCCACCCAACCAAGGTGCAGGCCAAAAAGCTGAGACGCCTTGAGTTGTTATTTACCAGCAGTAACAAAGCAGTCCTGCTGTAGCTTTGTGGGTTAATGCACCAGACTGCAAGTCCTTTTGAACTGCAAGGTTGGTGGTTCGACCTCACCACCTGCTCCTTGGAAACTCTATACTGGGTCGCTGTGGGTCACGTCGACTCCACAGCATATCAAAAAGGAGAGGAGCTCAGAAGGGACTGAAAGAGAGTTAGGACATTAAAGACTTACTTATATTAAGCTACAGATTTTTTCTTTTTTTTTTCCTTTTATCATCTCTTTCTTCTGCCCCTCCCCTCCGCCCCCTTTGTGTGTGTGTGTCTGTGTGTGTGATTAGAGACGGTCATATTCAATCTTGTTTTCGCTAGTACTGCATTATTTTTTTTTCCATCAGTTTTTTGCTCTTTTGTCTTGCTTTGTTTTTCTCTCATTATCACTTTTGTTTTTGAGCTGGAACGCAATATACAAAAGACTGAGACAAGACCTTTACTTCGTGCCCTATACAAAAACCAACTCAGCATGGATTAAAGACCTAAATGTGAATCCCAAAATTATGAAAGTCATCAATGAAAAAATGGGGACAATAATGAGGGCTCTAATACAGGGACTACACAGACTACGAAACATTTTGAAAACTACACAAACAAAAGTAGACAAAATAGATGATGGGAACATACTAAAAATTAAAAACTTATGTGCAGTCCGCTATCTCAGGCACCCCTCTAATCACCCGAATGGAGGTGCGCTGACAGCAAGGGCCCAATGAACAGATACCAAAAAAAAGACAATGTCCACACCTCTAGCTCTGCGGCTCTGTCAAGTGTCCATGGCTGCTCCCATTCTTCCCCCGCTTGGCCCCACACAAGATGGTGGCTCCTCGAGCAGCTGAGTATCCTGAACCAGAAAGCAATGGATTTCTTGCTTCTGCCACAAACTCCCCGAATTGAACTCCATACTCACATTATTGAAGGACAGTGAGGTCTGAGCAGGAAAAGGAGGACAGGACTTCTGGTTCATCATCTCTCCAGACCTCTATGTCCCAGACCCAGTAAAGCCATGGACACTGCCAACCAAATTCTGTGCAGAGGAACCAGCCAGGGTTGTCGGCTGACTCGAAACTGGTGGTAGAGCCATTTTGTGAGTGGATGAAGGTGAAGCGCTTGGCCTGCTCCTTGTTCTTGCCCACGTCAGTGATGTCAACTTCCTAGAAGCCAAGACATGAGAAGTGGAAGATCTGCAAAACGAGAGTTTATGGAGCTCCAGCTGGTTTAAGTTCTTTTTTAAAGATCAACTGAAGGCGGGACTTGATGGCGGCTACGGTGGAGGTTCAGTGAAGTTCGCTGTCAGCAATACCACAGAATACAAGGAAAAGCAGATCCAGGGCAGAGCTCCAAAACTCGGAACCACATAGCTAGGAATATTTTTAAAGTTTGAAGGCTTATAGCTAATGGAACTTGAAGCTGAAGTAAGAAATCACGTACTATTTGAATCTGCTGGGCTCAGAGGCCTGGAGCTGACATTTTGGGCAAGACCAACAGGAAAGGAGACACACCACAGGAAAGGAGACACACCACGGAAAAACACCGCGGGAACCATGGCGCAAAGATCTGTAAAAGTGATTGCTGTCCCTCACTTTTCCCAGGGCAACTCTTACCATGGGCCTCTCAAGGCTGAAGAAAGCATGAGTTCCAGGTTCCAAGCGGTGTTTCTGCAGACCCAGTTCACATTGACACTGTCTCTTTGCCCACAGGACTAGACACAATTTCATGATGCTCCCTTGGCTTTTAAACTCTTCACCCTTCCTCTCTGGCTAGAGATGCTGTTAAGCTGTCATCCCCTGGTATGTATGACTGAATGTACAAAGATAATCAAGAAAGGACTAAATCTCATGCAAACAGAAAATACTCAACAAATTTAGTATGAACAGATTTGAAAAAAGAGACCTGGGTAAGTTAAAAGACAGTTGAGTTGTTCAATCTGTGAAAGAAAAGTAAAATGTTGGAGAAAATTACAGTAATAATAACATAAAATGTATTGTTGTTTTCCTGTTTATTAGTTATTTACTGATGCATAATAAATTGTTCCCAAACTTAAAAAAAAAAAAATTTATGTGCATAAAAAGACTTCACCAAAATAGTAAAAAGGGAACCCACAGAATGGCAAAAAAATCTTTTGCAATGACACATCAGACAAGGGACTTATTTCTAAAATATATAGGAAACTACAACATCTTTACAAGAAAAAGGCAAATAATCCAATTTAAAAAATGGGCACAGGACATGAATAGCCACTTCACCAAGGAAGAGATCCAGGCAGCCAACAAACATATGTACAAATGTTCACGATCAATAGCCATTAGAGAGATGCAAATCAAAACAACAATGAGATATCATCTCACACCAGCAATAACAGCAAAGATCAAAAAAGTAGAGGA
>NW_006408564.1:12658184-12659268 GCF_000296735.1 Chrysochloris asiatica
CTTGGCTGTCTTTAGAATCTTGGTATCCCTTGCCTACCATTGTAAAATAGACACTTGAAGCGGAGAGAAAGGAATAGCCAGAATCATCACTACAGGAAGCTTGTAAATCCGTCTTCAGACTATAATGATTGGAATACCTTAAAGGGAGCTAGAAGTTGCCTAGTGAAAAAGGCTTCCTGTGGAGCCTTTACACTGCACAAGACCATAGATGGAATGCAGAACTACATCCAGAATCAACTGAGGTAGGAAATTTCCACTGTAAAGGACAATTTCCACTGGAGTGGCTAGAAGAACAGAAGATACTTTGTGAAAGAAAGACAGGCAGGAAAAATCTGAAACAATAATAGCAGTCTGATTGATTCCTACAAAAACATGTAAGTTGTTTGCCAGAGAGCCATCAAGGCAAGTGGTTGGGACCCTTCATCGTAAACCCCCTTCCAAGACTGATACTCAAGGGGAATACATGAGCAGGCATGTGGTCTGGCTGGTGACCACGTTGGTCACTGACAAGGGAAGAGGGGAAAAAACAGCAATGAAGTTGCAAGCTAAGCCTGACCACATTCAATAGACCTCCGTAAACCCAGGTGGAGACCTGGATGGCCAGCAGCATGGCAAGACCTGGAGACTCCTGGGTCCAGAGGCAGTGACATGGCCACAGAGGACTAGAAAGGAAAGTGAAGCATCCAGCTGATATGAAGTGAGGGGAGATGCACAAGAACATCCATTACTTGCAGATAGTACCCACTTAACCTGGCTTTGATGGCTGGATGATCAGAACTCAACTAGAAGAAGAAGAGGGAAAATAAAAAGAGTAACCTGCTACAATTTGATACTTTACCTATACTTATGGATGTAGTAGCTCAAAAAAGGGAACAAATCTTTACAGCAAGGATCACTCCCAGCCCCTCGGTACACAAGGTTGACATGGATGGGCAACATAGAGTTTGGCTACCCAAAATGGAGGGGTCTGTAAAGGCAAGAAGTGACTGGCTTACAAGCTTTCAAAAGGGAGCCTAGTTCCAGACAGGGCAGGGGAAGGTAGAATCACCACTGAATGATTTCCAATAGGTTGGGACCGGGCTGG
>NW_006408564.1:12660113-12667468 GCF_000296735.1 Chrysochloris asiatica
TCAACAGGAGTCAGAACTGACTCATAGCGACCCTGTGTAGGGTTTCTGAGGAGCAATTGGTTAGCTTGAACCACTGATCTTGCAGCACAAACTGACTTTGCAGTTCAGCGCATTAACCTGCAATGCTACCCCCAGACTCCTAGGCTCAAGATAGTAGTATCCAAAAGCATTAGGAGTCCTTTTAACAATTTAGGGATTAAATGTTAACCACAGTATTTTACAGTGTCCTATGTTATTTTATTTTTTTGGCTACCATATTTTATTTTTTTTCCAATATACTTTGCATTTTTCTTATGTAGGGGACATTGTGCATTGTGACTCTTCTTTTAGATCCCATATTGTCTCTGTTTCTCCCTATAACAGTGATTGGTATATACCAGTACCTTAATAAATGTTGCTTTCATTGGGGAAAAAAAAATTGCAGATCCTAGAAGAATCAAACGTCAGTCTAACCCAAGGGCACACCAGCCAGATAAATGGATCAGATAAACAAATGAGGGGAATGGGCTGGTAGCAAGAACACAGCTCTCAGCCAATAAACATTTGAAGTGTGAATGAATGAATGAATTTTGGAATAAAAGAGCAGACTTAAGTATGCCAAAGCATAAGGTAACTGGATGAAGATTAGAGGACAAAGCTCAGAGCAGGACGTAAAGTTCAGATAAGAGGTAGAAATTCAACATACTGTGTTTTCTCCTCCAGTTTTCTTCAGGTCACCACTGGACCAATAAACATCATTCTTATCAACAGAGAAAAGATTGAAGTTGTCAAAGACTTCATTCTTCATGGATCAACTATCAACACTCACAAAAGCAGCAGTCAAGAGATCAAACGACATATTGCATTAGGCAAATCTGCTGCAAAGACCTTGTTAAAATGTTGAAGAGCAAAGATGTCAGATTGAGGACTAAGGTGTGCCTGGCCCAAGACATGGTATTTTCAATAACTTCATATGCACACGAAAGCTGGACAGTGAATAAGGAAGACTACAGAAGAATTGATGCTTTCGAGTTATGCGGAGGAGACTATCGAAAGTGCCATGGGCTGCCAAAAGAACCAATAGATCTGTTTTGGAAGAAGTACAGCCAGTATGCTCCTTAGAGTCCAAGATTGCCAAACTTCGTCTTTCGTACTTTGGGCATATTGTCAGGAGGGACCAGTCTCTGGAGATGCATATCGTGTTTGGTCAGGTGGAAGTTCAGAGAAAAAGAGGAAGACCACCAACGAGATGGATTGCCCAATTGGCAGCATCAATGTACTCAAGCATGGCAACAATAGTAAGGTTGGCCCAGGATCGGGCAGTGTTTTGTTCTGTTGTGCATAAGGTCACTATGAGTTGGTACCGACTCGATGGCACCTAACAACAACAACAACAACAAAGAGAGAGAGACAGAGGGAGACGCGGAGGGATGAAAGAAGGAAGAAAGTATGAACAGACAGACAAACCTTGGTTCTGGATAATGCTGCTGACTCTGGAAAGACTCTTTTTTAAATCTAAATTTCAATATATTTAAGTCAGGTGAACTGGGATTTCTACTACTTTCAACCAAAAAGTAGCCTTAGTGATACAATAAGTGAAAGCTTCAAGTCCAGGACAGAAAGCATCATTTAACAAATGTGATTTCCCTTCTTTGTCTCCTTCTCCATTGATACAGACAAGTGTGCACAATATCAATGTTGCTGTTGTTATTAAGAGTCTTTGAGTTCAAACTCACAGTGACCCTGTATAGGGCTTCTGAGAAGCAGCTGGTGAGTTTGAACCACCAACCATGTGGGTGGCAATCCAGTGCTTAACCTATAGTGCCATACCAGGATTCCATAATATACATGTTATTTGTTATTGTTAAGCATCATTGAATTAGTTCTAACTCATAGTGACCCTACATAGGGTTTCCAAGGAGCAACAAGTGAGTTTGGACAACAGACCAAACTTATCCTACAGTTAGTTTATAGGGAAAATGAAAACAATGAAGAGAGTCAATAGATTTTCCCTTCCTTGCCCCAAAATGCAAACAGGACCCAATTTCTCTTATTTTAATATTAAATCCCTAAGAATTGCTGAACAAGGTTTTTCATGGAAAGGAAAAAGATTACCAAAAAACTAAAATCCATTACTATCGAGTCAATTCCAATTCATACAAACATTGCAGGAAAGAATAAAATGGCTTTGTAGGCTTTCCTAGCCTGTAAAGAAAACAAAAATCCTCACCAGTAGACCAATAAATAACTTCATGATAAATATAGAAATTATTGAAGTTCTCAAAGATTTCATTTTGTTTATATTCACTATCAACACTCAAGGAATCAGCAGTCAAGAAATCAAATGGTGTACTGCATTAGGCAAATCTTCTGCACAAGACCTCTTCAAAGTGTTCAAGAGCAAAGACGACAGTTTGAAGACTAAGGTGTGCCTGACCCAAGTCATGGTACTTTCAACAGCCTCAAACACATGTGAAAGTTGGACAATGAATAAAGACCTTAGAAGAATTAATACACTTGAGTTATGGAGTTGGAGAAGAATATTAAAAGTTCCATAGACTGCTAAAAGAACAAACAAACCTGTGTTGGAAAAAAGTACAGCCAGAATGTTCCTCAGAAGCCAGGGTGGCATAATTTATCTCTCAAACTTCAGACATATTATCAAGAGCAACCAGTCCTTGGAGAAAGACATCATGCTTCATAATGGGGAAGTTCAGCAAAAAAGATGACCCCCGACAAGATGAAGCACAACAATAATTGTGAGGATGGTGCAGGACCAGGCAGTATTTCATTCTGCTGTGTATAGAGTCACTACGGGTCAGAACTCACTCAAAGGACCTAACAACAACAACTAATCATTATGGAAGCAGATTACCACATTTTTCTCCAGTGGAGTAGCTAGTGGATTTGAACCAATGATTTTTCAGTTAGCAACCAAGCACTTTACACTGCATCATCAGGGCATTGTAGGACAAGCACGTAAGAGAAGCACTGGTGGTTCAGACCCAACAGTTGCTCCTTGAGAAACCCTATACACAGTCTTTATGAGTTGGAACCACTTAAATAGCACTTAACAACAGCAACAACCAGGACTCCTGCTATAATAGATTGTTGTTGTTGTTGTTGTTGTTGTATACCATCGGGTAGGTTCTGACTCATAGCCACTTGGTCCTGAGGAGTGGCTGGAGAGTTTGAACTGATCTTTCAATGCAGCGCCTCTACTATATGTTGTTATTAAGTACCATCGGTCGAGTTAGTTCTGATGCATAGAGACCTTGTACAGAGTTTCCAAGGAGTGGATGCTGAGTTTGAACCACCTACCTTACACTTCAAACCAATTTTGCTGTCCAGTGCAATACCCACAGCACCACACCAGGCATCTCCTATTATATCCTGCTAAATGGGGACTCTAGATCTTCTGAAAGAATGTTGAATAACAAAGACCTCCTTGTAAGTCTGAAACAACTGGCCAGAGGCCATGATTTTGTAAGAGGTTCCCTAGACAGATCAGGATGGATGGAGTATGTGCTATTAGATCAAAAGAGCTCATTTTCCATTTGACTATCCGCAGACTACATTAAGTGTGACTCTTAATCAAGTAATGAAGACTGACAGATTCCTTGGTTTATGGGGGACTCTATAGAAACAACCACATAGCAATAAAGTATGTGCTTTTCTAAAAATTACACTGTTAAGAATCAAGTGACTGGACAAATACTTTATTCAGTTCTAGACCCAAGACTGGACAACCTCCTTTCCCCCATATCCATTTGCATCTGGTCCTGATGAGGAAGAATAAACAGGCCTGAGATACACCTTAAAAAAGTTTTTTTTTAAGTTGCCTCAAGTCAATTCCAATTCATGGTGGTCCCATGTGTGCCAAAGCAGACCTGTTCTCCATAGAGTTCCCAAGAGATTTTTCAGAAGTACTTTGCCAAATCTTTCTTGTAAGTCACTTCTGGGTGGAACTACCAACATTTTGGTTAGAAAGTAAGTATGTTAATCATTTGCACCACTTAGGAACTCTGATATTGCATTGAAAAATAAAATATTCTATGTGTAAAGTTTGGGACATTATCTGTGATTTTAGTCTAAAATCCAAAACCTGTGTACAAGTGGGTACTCAAAACCCCCCTACCAACACTGCAAAGAATTCATTAGTGTTCTCATCGGAAGAGGCAGGTAGGTGTGCTTCCTTTTATGACTATAGCTCCCCATCCCAAAATGTGGCACTCAGTAAGAAGGACTAGCAGTGTCCTGCTGGCCCGGTTCCTATGTGTCATCTTGCTGAATTTCCAGTTAATGGCATGACTGTAATGACTAGCAATTTAAATAATGGAGGCTGAAGCACAGACAGCAATAAGAACACAATGCAGAAATTGCCACAGTTTATCAACATCACTGGCACCCAGCTCTTCATTACCTCCTTGAAGAGGGTCAAAGTAGTTAAAGTGATGCTGTAAATACCGACTAAAACAAAGCAGCTGTTTATTCTTGATTTGGCATTGGGTATTTATAACAAACAAGTTGCGTTTCCCAGGCATGGGTTATTAGACACGAGAATGTAATTGATATTAACCAACTTTCAGGCTCCAGTAACTTTTTCTCACTGCATGTCAGTTTAATTTTTTTAAAGCAGAAGTAGTGCGTACCAAATAGAAAATAAGAGGAAGAACACACAAAACCCCTAAGCCTTCAGTCCTAAGTGAAAAACAGCTAACCCATTTATCTTTAAGAATCCTTCAGAGGTTTGCTATAAACTCGGAAGAGCATACCACAGACTTCTCCTGTTCCATAAAGAGGCTTCATGTGGTTTTGGGGAATGAAACAGTTTGAGCTGTAACCTCCTTTATGTTCAGAACAGGTCCAGGTGGAGAGAAGGTCTGGAAACGCCAATTGTATATCTACTGTATTCCAGCAGAAGCTGAATGTTGGTGACCCACAAATTCAGTCTGGTCCAGGGCTCTGTTTTGTCTGAGTCACACAGTGGTGTCTGACTGAGAGTTGTAACATCTTTTAATTTTCAACATTTGCAAATTAAGAGATTTCATGTAAAATGTTGGGGACTCTGACCCCGTGGGTACCACACTCGCACATGATAACACAATGCTGGTCTGAGTGGAGGCTGCTCCTTTCAGAGAGGAGAGCGCATGTCACAGTTTGCCTCCATCCTGTCACCCCTCCTATCTCCCTGTCACTCAGACCACACATCCATTACCGGCCTTCTTCTCCAGTGTAGTGCTATTTTCCTTACATTAAAGAGCAAGAAAACTATTTCATGTCAGAATGTCCTCAATCACAAGTGGGAAAACTAAAGATGAGGTATGAGGATTAGGTTTCTTAAAGAAAAATTAGACTATAGAAGTAAAGAATTTCCGACTTAAACTTCTTTGTTCAAGAAGAGACTCTCCCCACCTGACCTCCAAGGTCATGTACGTGAGTGACCTCTTGTCAAAAGCATCAAGATAGTCGTTCTGTAGAAGGGAAACCAGACATAGAAAACTTAATTCTGTCTCTAACAAAAGCTGTCAGGTCAAGAAAAGAAAAAGCAAGTGCTTCACTGGTAAGAAACACTGAACAAAC
Source organism: Chrysochloris asiatica (assembly GCF_000296735.1). NCBI lineage: Eukaryota > Metazoa > Chordata > Mammalia > Afrosoricida > Chrysochloridae > Chrysochloris > Chrysochloris asiatica. The sequence continues at coordinate 12,665,676 of NW_006408564.1, forward strand.
AGCAGGCATCATACTGAGAGCTAGGAAGAAAGGAAAGTTGAGTCCCAAGACTACCAGAACTGCCTTAGCCCCTGGCTAAGCTCATGTCAGGGAACAGGTAGATCCTACAGGAAGCTGTCTTCACTCTTTGAAGTCTTTGGGCCCTCCATGGTGTGAGCTGCTGCTTCAGATTCCTACCTTGTCTCGGAGTTTCAAACCTCTGCTGCCCATTTGGTTTTACAATCTCTCTCACTACCTTCAAGGAAGGGGAGATGTGCTATAACGGATATGTGTTTTTACTCAAAGGAATCAACACAGTTACTCCATGGTTACCAAGTTTATTTTGATTCATGGTGACTGTTTATAGGGTTTCTGAGACTATCAATCTTTATGGGAGCAGACAGCCTCATCTTTCTCCTAAAGAGTAGCTGGTGGATTTGAACTGTTGACCTTGTGGTGAGCAGCCCAATGCTAAACCCACAGTGCCATTGGGACTCCTTCACACACAGACAGAACCAGGGTTTATTACATCATAGCATTCACATACAGGAAGATTCCATACAGAAACAGTGTTCTAGAAACACAAAGAATTAAAAGGCTTTGATCCCAACAAATCTGAAATAAGGATTGCCAATGCATAGAGCCATGACAAAGAAGAATCGTCAACTTAGAAGAATAATAAGAATTCAGAGAAACAGAAAGAGTAAGTAAGATACAGTCTTATTCACTAAATCTCATAATAAAGAACCCAAGGAAACATTTTCAATTCCAGTGAGCAAAGTTAACAAAGGAGTTTGATAAGAAATAAGTCTGTACGTATTAATTTCTTACCAGTGGTTCATACTGTGAAACCATTCATCATCAAAAATAACATTTCAAGATCTATCTTGAAATTCAATGCTGTCTGTGACACAAAGACCACCTAATACCACAATTATTCAAATTTACACACCAACCATTAAAGCCGTGATGATGAAACTCTACCAACTTCTTCAGTCTGAAATAGATAAAACAGGCAATCAAGATGTAGTGATAATTACTGACAATTACATGGGAAGGTTGGAAACAAAGAGGAAGAATTATCAGTTGGAAACCAAATGGCTGATGGACCAAGCCTTTCCAATCCACAGGTTTAAAAAAAAAAAAAATTGTGAAGTCTTTCCATGACATGTTTCTTTTGAGCTCTTTTGGGGCCAGGATGGATGACACGTAATTCAGTCTGTTAATTTTTATGTCACTAAGGACCAATACCGCTCCGCGGGAGAAAGATGAGGCTTTCTACTCCCGTAAAGATTTACACCCTCAGAAATCCTGTACAGGGTCGCTATGGGTCGGAACCGACTCGACGGCAGTTAACAACAACAACAAGGACCAATAAGGTACAAAACTTTCACTTCCTTTTATACTGAAGAAACATCGGTTGAAAATCATATAGTGCGTAAAAGACTAATGGTTGATCAAGTGCTTAATATGTGCCTGGGACAGCACTAAACATTTTGCATATTTTGTGTCTGATCTTCACAACAACCTACAGAATAGATTACTAGATTCAGAGAATTCAAGTTACTTATCCAAGCCACAGAGTTAATAAGTGATGGAGGCATGATTTAAATCCAGAACAATGTGATTCCAAAGCCAATAAGAAAAGCTTGGTGATGTACTTCCAATATAGATCTTTACAGTAACATGCAAAGTGCCAGACCAAATCTCTGCAAATATTCACCATGCTTATTTCAATTCTTCATTCATTCCTTATATATACATACATATATATATATACATATACATCTCAATGTCAAGAAAACAAAAATCCT
>NW_006408564.1:12668221-12679993 GCF_000296735.1 Chrysochloris asiatica
ATAAGAAGCAAGTCAAGGAGACAGAAATATAAAACACTTAATCATTGCAGGCAGGATAAATGAAACTAGATATGTTACTGTTTAAAGAAAGTCCATGAAGGCAGGCATTTTGGTTTGTTGATCTCTGTCACATGGCTAACAAGTAGCCTGGAACCAACAAATATTCATTCAATTGAAGAAATAAATAAATGCAACCACATTTAAGGAAGTACACACGGAAGGTAGGACTGTGATTTACTGTAAAAAATAAAGGTCTCCCAGAGAGGTGGTACTTTTCAGACCTGAAGGAGTGTATTAGGAGTGGAGAAAAGAGAAATGAGATTAGAACTGGTCAAGGACACAGGGTGGACACAGGTCCAGAAACAAAAGTCCAAGAAACATTTGGATAATGGTGTTCAGGCATGCCTAGAGCACAGGGAAGGTAAGGAATGAGAAAGAACACAAAGGCCAATAAAACAACAGGCGCCACCTTGCATAGAGCTTTAGTCCATGATAAGCAACAAGAGCAGCCAACACAGATGGAATGAAGATACTGGAAACGTTTAACAAGAGTGGGAAGGATGGCTCCCTCATGTAAATTCTTCAGAGGCTGCTAATGCCTTTAGAAGAACCCTAAGTGTTTAATGTGGTTTGCAAGGCCCTGCTTGACTGTTCAGTCTCATCTCTCACGGCCTGCCCCCTCCCAAACACTTCAGAGAATTTAAGCTCTTCATCTCCTTCCCTTTGCCTGGAAGACTATCCATCAGATCTTATCTCCCTTTAGTGGACTAATTTCCACAATTCAGCTCTGAAGTCTCAATTCAGAAGATACTGACCTCTAGGAAGCCTTCTTCAAGGCACCCATATCTGGGTTCCTTACATCCTATACTTCTCTCGCCTCGCAATGCATGAATGTTTTGTATTTTCCAATTTGTCTCTCTTATGACTGCCTTGTGAGAGGATTCGCACTGTCTCTGCTGGATCCCCAGGACCTTGCAAACAACCTGATGCATGGTGGGTAACCAATAAATATCTGTGAAGTAACTGGTGGACTACTGAATTGAATGATAGATGGACTCATTGATTATTGTTGATAAAACAGTCAAGGAGAGCCACAGGCCCCTGCTGCCACAGTCCAGAGGAAAACATCTCCTCTTCATAAAGGCCCAGAAGCATTTATTAAAGGAGATTCTTTGCTAAGTGGGGAGAGTGGAACCACGAGTTGGCTAGTACTGTCAGTAAGCCAGGGAAAAGCAGAGCCAGTGGGCAGTTGCTGGGGAGACTACAATTCCAGGGGACTGTGAGCCATTAGCATGCAACACTGGGTAATCTGATTTTCATGACAGACAGATTTATTATGACTTCTAAATATATAAATCCCAGGTTATGCTTTACAGCTAACCTAACAACTTGATATATGTGTCTGACATCCCATCTTAAAATCAGATTCCAGCTTCTAATTAATTTTTATTCACCCGTTGTTATAACAAGAGAGGCAAAGAATCTCAGTGGGATAAACAATAGACAGGGTTTTAGTTGTTCATACTCTGTGGTGCATTTTCCATCGAAACATTGAGATTCCTATTTCTTAGCTATGAAACAAAAGGGCCAATATAATATCCATTTCTCCCTATGCAAAACACTGAGATTCCTACTTCCTAGCTATGAAACAAAAGGGGCAATATAATATCCATTTCTCCGTATGATTTCTATGACGGACGAGTTGGGAATGTCAGATAGAGACCTAATGGTCTTTATTTCCATTAAATAACAAATCCCCTCTGCCCTGCCACTCCTCCCTCTGTTTGAGTGACGTCATGGATTGGCTCTAGTCATTTTACTAGACTGAGCCAAAGCATGATATTTCTCTAGATGTTACCATGAATTACCTCACTTTCATCAGTAATATCATTTTCATCAAATAACTCTTGAAGCTGAGTTTCAAATCCCACAAACACCTCACTTTAAAGCAATAATGATGTTAATAAAAACTGAAAATATCATCAACAGCTGTTTATGTAATCTCAGACGCTGATTCAGAATTCACTTCCATCCTGGTGCTTTGTTAGCAGTGCAAAGCAATAAGAAAAAAACTGGGAAAGGTTTCGTAAAATGTTAATTTCTTCAAAATATGCCTTTTAGAATAAGTCTGCATTAGTTGTATAAACCATGGGGGCACAACAGTTAGCGGCCAGCTGCTAACCAAAAGGTTGCGGGTAAGAACCCTCTCAGTGGCTCTACAGAGAAAAGCCTAGAGATCTGTTTCCATAAACATTACAGTTTAGAAAACCCTGTAGGGCAGTTCGGCGGTTTCCACGGGGTAGCTACAAGTCCGTATCAACTGGACAGCATCTAACAACAGCAGAATAACAATTCATCCATGCAATTTTTAAAACGGCTTCTTCCATCTCTTTTCTTCCAAACAAATTTAATGTTAATGCCACAGAACAGGTTAGAAAGAAAAAGAAGGTCACCCAAGTTTTATTAGTGGCTACCAGAGGAGTTTTGGTGTGGCATTGCAGATAAGGCGATGGACTGCAAGGTCAGTTTGAACTGCAAGGTCGGTGGTTCAAACCCACCAGCTGCTCCTTGGAAACTGATACAGAGTCGCTACGGGTCAGAACTGACATGACGGCACTTAGCAACAACAACAACAACCAGAGATAACTGGGAGGGAGTAGGAAAGGGGGATTCACTGCTTAGAGGTAATAGAAAACAGACAGTGGTTATAGATGAATAACATAGTGAAGATAACTAACATCACTAATTTATATTTGTAAATAAGGTGGATATGAAAAACGTTTTGTTTTACATATGTTTACCACCGTTTGTTTTTAAAAAGCAGGTCACAGTCAACTTTTCTAATTTTTTTAATAGTGAGTTCTTACTACGTCCCAAACACTGTCCTTCATATTTAATCCATATTTTAAATGCATTAAATCCTCATAAAATCTCTCTAAGGTAAGAATCATAATTTTCTCCATGTGCCATAACAGAAAACTTAAGGCAAGCCAAAGTTTAGGAAGTTGCCTGTGGTCACAAAAACTATTAAGTGGTAGAGCTGAAATTTCAACAGAAGCTGACATATTCTACAACTTGATCTTTACCAGTACACTATGCTGTCTCTAGGACTTAAGGGAGACCCTACTGAATATGGAGTATTATAAATAGCCAGTTGTGTTTGCCAACACAATAAATCCAAAACACACAATCAACCTAACACCAAGAACACTACAGTGTTTCTAGATTTTTCAAACAGATTTAAATAAATTTGAACACCAGACTGTTCTCCAGTCAAAACAGGAAAGCTAAACTAGCAGGGGAAATACAGTCAACAAAGAATTTTGCCTGAATCACAAAAGCTGCCATAATTTTGTTCAAGGTAAACAGCAAAACTAGGAATACATATATTTTTAAAATGTGACAAACTTTCCCTTCCTTTTTTGTTACAAGTCCTGGTGTGGTGCTATATGATTTGTGCTGGACTGTGAACTAAAAGGTCAGCAGTTCAAACCCAGCAGGTGTTCCTATGAACCGAAACAGATTCAACAGCACTTAACAAAACCACCACAATGGTTTCTAAATCTCCGTTGAGTGCTTACTTAATTTATTTGCTAGTATGAAGGATACATTTTTCCATATACACACACATACATACACACCAGAATTATCCTGTGGTTAATCTGTCTTTAGCTGAATGCTGAAAACATAAAAATAAAATAAAATAAAATAAAATAAAAATAATAATAATAATAATGATTCACAAAATGGCAAAAATCAGTTTATTCAGTTGTCCTCAAAGATGTGTCTTACATTATAACAAAATATCACATTCTCACTATGCTGCTGCTTCTGGTAAGTGCCATCGAGTCAGGATCCGACTCATAGAGACCCTGTACAGGGTTTCCATGGAGCAGCTGGTGAGTTGGAAATGCCGGCCTTAACAGCCCAAACCGACATTGCAATTTACCGCATTAACCAACAGTGCCACACCATAAGTCCTATGTTGTTGTTGTTAAGTGCCGTCGAGTCGGTTCCAACCCATAGTGACCCTGTATAGGGTTTCCAAGGAGCAGCTGGTGAGTTTGAACCGCCGACCTTGCAGTTCAAAATATATATGCTGTGTTGAATTAAAAATTTAAATGTGCAAAGTTTTTGTCTCAATAAAAGGTCTATTTGTACAGATGAAATGTGTCTCATATACCAGTAAATATAATAATCATTTTAAATTGTCATAAAATTCTCAATGTATTTTCTTTATTTCTGAAATGAATGCACAATGGAGTATAAATCAAACAAACATTTAAAAATACCCAAAGCATTCATAGTACAACTAATCTATATGGTTGATTTGTAAGTTCTGAAGCCTTTTAATAAAACCATATTTTGACTCTAGCACTATTTATTTAGTGCTTTATCAAAATATTTAATTACAAAATAAGATCTATGACACTCAGATGAAACCATACACCATATAATCAAATCCTGAGCATGAAGCGGTTCAATTTGTCATTTCGAGCTCTGTTTTCTGGGCCCATTCCAGTTTAAAATAGCTTCTCCAGTAGCACCACATCTGCCCTTCCTCCCCTTTGCCCTCAGAGTTATTAGAGCGTAATGCAAGTCTTTCACAGGCCTTAGGAAAATACTCTAAATTGGAAACTCTGGACAAGAAAGCTGTGATGGAACGAAGCTGGACCAAAAATAAATAAATAAATAAATAAATAAACCACATTTTTAAAACATTGAAAATCAATTACTGTTTTTAATAAGTAGTAATAGCTTTTGTGCTAAGAAAAGAAAAATTGCCCAGAGACAAAAAAGATGTTCAATATAGCAGTGCACTAATGAGTACATTGACATATAATTTTCTGAAATTTATGTCCAAGACTGACTGCAGGTAGAATTTAGTATCAATAAGAGTTTACAGAATCCATTCATTTTTCCTCTAATCATATTGAATATTTAAGATGCTTGATTAGATTAGATTCTTTTTCTTCTGAAACCAACAAAGAGCCCTGACAGCTTTGAAAATGATGGATTAATGGTGCATTTCCTACCACTGGGGAAACATTCCTAGTTGTCACATCAGGAAGGAAAACAATGAGAAAGTTTGTTTGAATTCACATGCATGCAACTGAGTGAAATCTGCACAGAACATTGAGAAAGTTATCAAAGTCTTATCAAAGGACCACTGTAAGAGGAAAAAAAGCAGTGGGCCCAACTAACCTTGCTGCCTTCCATTGTCTGACAACTATCCATCCCCACTGTCCCAGAAAAGATGAAAAGAAGGCAGACACTACCAAATCTCTTCTTTCTCTGGATTGACACATAGAAAGGGAAATGGAGCTCATGTGTCGTAACCCTGATTTCCTTGTTTAGATTTCACACAGCATAATAAAATAAAGAGGCTCTATCTCCAGGGCTCCACTTGCAGCTGTGCCCCACAAGTTGGAAAAAACACGAATGGGCATGTTAACTTCTCTCACCAACCTGCCCCTCCTGCTGCCATTACTCCAAATAACACAACACAGGGTGTGAGATGGTATCTGAAATTCTTTAAGAATTAAGTATATTTTTGACTGGTCAAGAAGATGCAAGGGATTTCCTGACTGAAAGCAGAGTGATGCTCCAAGTGTTATTTCAAGATGCCCAGGATTTGTTGGAATAAGGATGATCATAGAAGAATCGATGCATTTGAGTTATGATGTTGGAGAAGAATATTATGGACTGCTAGAAGAACAATCAATCTGTGTTGGAAGAAGTACAACCAGAATGCTCCTTAGAAGCCAGAATGGTGAGACTTCATCTCTCATACTTCAGCCATTTTATCAGATGGGGCCAGTATATGGAGAAAGACATCATGCTAGGAAAAGTAGAGGCCTCAGTGAAAAAGAAGAAGACCCCTAACAATGTTAGCAGCAATAGGCTCAAGCTTAACGAATGTAAATATGGTGCAGGACCTGGCAGTGTTTTGTTCTGTTGAGTTTAGGGTTGTTATGAGTCAGAATCAACTTGACAACACTTAAAAACAACAACAACAAGGACATGTTATGTTATGTTATGTACTGCTGTCTGCTAAAAGTACCGTCTTACCCACAATTAAGTGTTCTAATTCTGGTTTGATGGGCCACATAAAATTTGATTTGGTCACTTTGGTGCACCACCCATCCAGGTACTGAAAACTGATGGTCATCCTTGCTGAAGTCCTCACTGCATCTCCCATGTTGAATCAATCACCAAGTCATTCACGCATAGACTACCTCCTAACTACCTCACTAACCTATTCACTTCTTTCTATCCCCACAGCTACCTGAACTCAGCCACATCATCTCACTTGGATAATGTAGAAACGTCGCAAATTCTGCTCTCATTTTTGCACTGCTCCAATCTGTTCCTCAAAATGTATTTACTGAAATATAAGCACTAAATTGCTAACCCCAAGGCTGGCGGTTCAAGACCACTAGCCGCTCCTCAGAAATCCTACACAGGCTATGAGCTGGAACCGATTTGATGGCACTTAAGAACAACAGCAACAAAAACACACACAGAAAATTCCATAAGGCAAAAGGAATTTTCACAGGGTGAACTGCCTATGAAACCACTATCCAAACCATGATATAAAATATTATCAGCACTCCAGAATCACACTGTATACGCCCTCATAATTAGCACCCTCCAGTTGCACCCCCGTTCCAAGGAGTACAAGTGCAGCGCTGCAGGATAATGCACTGGCCCATAAGGTCAGTTTGAATTGCAAGGTCAACAGTTCAAACCAACCGGCAGCTCCTTGGAAACCCTATGTTGTTGTTGTTAAGTGCCGTCGAGTTGGTTCCGACCCATAGCAACCCTGTACAGGGTTTCTGAGGGTGTAAATCTTTATGGGAGTAGAAAGGCTTATCTTTCTCCCGCGGAGCAGCTGGTAGTTTCGAACCGCTGACCTTAAGGCTTGCAGCCCAATTCGTAACCACTTCGCTACCAGAGCTCTACTCTGGGTCATTATGAGTTGAAACCAACTAGAAAGCACTTAACATCAACCACCTTCATCCTAACCTAATGCCGTTGGGTCAACTGCAACTCATAGCAACCCTATAGAAAGAGCAGAATTGCTCCCTAGGGATTCTGACGCTGTCAATCTTTCAGGCGATTGCCTCATCTTTCTCCCACAGAACAATGGTAGCTTTGAACAGCTGACCTGGGGGTCCATTGTTTAATCCAAAGCACCACCAGAGGTCCTTCCTCCAATACCAAAGGTAACCATTATCTTGCCTTCTTAAGAGCATGGATTAATTTTACATGGTTTGGCATCCTGTGGGAATGATATCATACAGTACATTTTTATCTGGCTTCTTCTACTAATAAGATTCATCCTTGACATTGCAAGTAGAAGTAACTGTTTAATTTTCATTGCTGTACAGATATTTTACTGTACATGAATATGTTGTTGTTAAGTGCCATCAAGTCAGTTCTGACTTATAGTGACACTGTACATAGTTTCTAAGACAGTAAATCTTTGTGGGAACAGAAAGTCTCATCTTCGGACTCAAACCGCCAAACTTGCTGTTAGCATTACAGTACTTATCCTATAGTACCACCACACTCCCATGTATGAATATGCTGTTGTTGTTAGCTGCCAGAGAACTGACTCCAAATCATAGCGATCCTCTGCACAACAAAATGAAGCACTGCCCAGTCCTGCGCTAGTCTCACAATTGTTATGCTTGAGCCCGTTACTGCTGCCACTGTGTCAATCCATCGTCCTCTTTATCATTGACTTTCCACTTTAACAAGCAAGATGTCCTTCTTCAAGGACTGGTCCCTCCTGGTAACATGTATGAAGTATGAGAGACGAAGTCTATGAAGGTACAATTTATTTATTCATTATGCTGTTGAGGTCTCCAAAAATAATATACATATGAATAATCTTACAGTTTTGAACATATATCTAGTAGTAGAATTGTTAGGTCATAGGGCATATGATTGTTCATTGTTACTAGATACTGCCAGTTTTCTAAAATGATTACATTAGTTTTCAGCCTCACGACAGTGTGAGGTCCACTTGCTTCATAGCCTATCAACCTTTGGTATTACCAGCCTTGTTTTCCATTGTAACCATTCTGAAGAGTTTGTTTTATTCATTTTATATTTCCATGATGGTTATTATGATTAGCATATTTCCACATGCTTATGAGCCAAATGAATATGGTAATTTATTAAGATAGTCATATTATTTGTCTACTTCTCCATTAGGTTATCTGCCTTTTGCTAATTGATTTTTATGTAATCTGGAGATTAAGGAGCTCTGGGGGTAGTAGGTTAAGTACTGGGCTATTAACCAAAAGGTCAGTGATTCAAACCCACCAGATGCTCAATGAAATCAAGACAAGGGAGTCTTGTCTTGTCTAAAGAATAGCCTCAGAAACCCTATGCAGTTCTACTCTTACCTGTAGGGTAACTATAAGTTGGAATCAACTTGGTGACCATGGGTTTGGATATTAGTCTTTTGTCAGGAACTGAGGAAATTTAGTATCCCTGTGGAGGGTGGGGGATGAAAATTATGAGTATCATTTCCCATTCTGTGGCTGACCTTTTCCTTTCTTTTAGTAATGTCTTTGGCACAAAATTTTTAAATTTTAATGTAGTTGAATATATTTAGATTTTCCTTTTTGAAAATGAATTTTACTGTTTTTAATATAGCTTTACTGAGCTCTAATTCAAATAGTATGCAATTCTCTCATTTAAAATGAACATTTCAAAGTTTCTTAGTATATTCACAGGATTCTACAACACTCACCATAATATTATTTCAGAACATTTTAATAAGTCCAAAGGAACCCCATAATTACCAACTGTTCATTTCTGTTCCTTCACCCTTATGATCGCCAATCTGTAAGCAACTACCAATTCACTTTCTGTCTCTAGTAATTTGCCACTAAAACGTTTCATATAAATGAAATCATATAATTTGTTGTTATACACACTGTCAAATGAGTTGTGACTTGTAGCGACCCTATGTACAACAGCACAAACACTGTCCAGTCCTGCACCAACATCACAATTGCTATTACACTTGAGCCCTTTCTTGCAGCCACTATGACACTATATTTCACTGGGGGTCCCCCACTTTTTCCCTGTCCCTCTACTTTAAACAGTGATGTCCATCTTGAGGGACTGGTCACTCCTGACAACATGTCCAAAGTATGAGAGACAATGTCTCACCATTCTGGCTTCTAAGGAATCTTCTGGTTTTATTTCTTCCAACACAGATTTATTTTTTGTTCTTCTGGCAGTCCATGGTACCTTTAATATTCTTCTCCACACATAAGTCAAATGCATGAGCTATTCTACAGTATTCCTTATTCATTGTCTAACTTTCACATGCACATGAGGCTATTGAAAATAACATGGCTTGCATCAGGTGCATTTTAGACCTCAAACTGATGTATGTGCTCTTCAATACTTAAAAGAGATCTTGCATAGCAGATTTGCCTAATGCAATAACACCTTTGCTTTCACGACTGCTGCATCCATGAGCGTTGAGGGTGGATCCAAGCAAAATGAAGTCTTGGACAACTTCAATTTTTTATCCATTTATCATGATGTTATTTATTGGTCCAGTTTTGAAAATTTGTGTTTTCTTTATATTAAGGTACAACCTATACCAAAGGCTGTGGTCTCTGATCTTCATCAGTAAGTATTTTAAGTGTTTTTCATTGTCAGTAAGCAAAGTTGTGTCACCTGCATATCACAGGTTATTAATGGGTCTTCCTCCAATACTGATGTCAAACTCTTCGTCATATAACCCAGCTTCTTGGAATATTTGTGCAGCATACTGATTGAATAATTATGGTAGAAGAAAACAATCCTGGCACACATCTTTCTGATTTTAAACCATTCAGTATTCCTTTGTTCTGTTCAAACGACTGCCTATTGGTCTACATACATGTTCCTCTTGAGCACAATTAAGTGTTCTGGAATACCCATTGTTCACAATGTTGTCCAAAGCTTGTCATGATCCACACAACCGGAAGCCTTTGTATAATCAATAAAACACAGGTAAACATCTTTTTGGTGCTCTCTGCTTTCAGCCAAGGTCCATCTGATGTCAGCAATGATATCCCTCATTCTACACCCTCATCTGAATCTGGCTTGAACCTCAGTAAGTTCCCTGTCAGTATATTGTTGCAACCATTTTTAAATTATCTTTAGCAAAATTTTACTTGCATGTGATATTAATGATATTGTCCGATGATTTTCACATTTAGTGGGGTCACCAATCTTTGCAATGGGCACCAATATGAATCTCATATAATACATGTTTTATTTATTTATTTTTTATCTGGCCTTTTTCACTTAGCAAAAATGTTTCAGGATTCACCTGTTTTATAATATGTGCATACCATTACTTCATTTCCTTTTTTCTTTCTAATGACGATTCCATTGTGTGGAAATAACACCTTTATGTATCCATTCATTAGTTGATAGATTTTGGGGTTGTTTCTACTTTTTGACTATTCTAAATAATGCTGTTTGTTAGTGATTTGTCAACCCATTTAAGAAACAGTTGGCTACCTTAAAATCATGAAGGTATCCTTCTATGTTATCTTGTAGATTCTTTGTTGTTTTTATCTCTCACATTCAGATTTGTGATTCAATTGGAATTTTGTTTTTCTGATGATGTGAAGGAGGGGTGTGGTTTCATTTTTTCCCCCACATGGACACTCAGTTGACTTGTTTAAAGAAAAGATCATCTTTCCTCACTGTTCTGCAGTGTCATTTTTCTCAAAGACTGACTGTGCCTATTTAAATGGCTCTCTCCATTTCTCTAGTCTCTGTTCTGGTCTGTTGATTTTTTTATCTTTATAGTACTATCATAATTACTGTACTTTTATAGTTAGTCTGGGCATCTGATAGTCTAAGTCCTCTATCTTTGTTCTGATTATTTCCTAGAATTGTCTTTACTGTTCCTGGCCATTTGCACTCTGGGATTTTGATTGGAATTTCATTAAATTCAGAAATCAATTTAGAGAGAACCAATATGTGTACCGTGCTAAGTTTTCCAATCCATGACTTTATTATGCTCTTTCCATTTATTTAGGTTGCCGTTGTTTTCAAGTGCCGTGGAGTTGGTCCCAACTCATAGCTACACATTATTGGGTTTCTGAGGCTTTTACATCTTTGTGGGAATAGAAAGCCTCATCTTCCTCCTTCAGAATGAGAGGTGTGCTTGAACCACTGACCTTGTGGTTTGCAGTCCAGTGCTTATTCTACAGAGTAACCTTTGATTTCTATAACAGACAGGACTTGCTCATTACATAATACTCTTTGTATATGCTGCTTGTTCTGCTATTATTTTCTTTAGGATTTTTGCATCCTGGGGCTATCAGAATGTCTGTTCAACTTCCCTCCTGTTTTCTGTTGGGTTTGTTAGTTTTCTTGACTGCTACTTCCATGAGGGATGATGGTGGATCCAAGCAAAATGAAGTCTTTGACAATTTCAATTTTTTTATCCATTTATTGTGATGTTATTTACAAATCAGTAAATGATTTAAAGACAGCAAGAGTACACATATCAAGTTCAGTGAATGTTCCTCTCTACCGGAGTCTGGTCCCTCACATCTTGGCTGCTTTGGCAGTTTAGTGCCTTCAAATGTATCTTTTCTATTTATTTGTTTCACTTTTCTAGTTGATCTATGGAAGGAAGAATCGTGTTTTATAATATAAACTAACTCATATTATTATTATTCTTTGAATCCTTTAATAGCGTACCACTGTGGTATGGCACTCTGGGTTAAT
>NW_006408564.1:12690503-12695176 GCF_000296735.1 Chrysochloris asiatica
TGGCAACTGTAGTGAGGTTGGCCCAGGATCGGGCAGTGTTTTGTTCTTCTGTGCATAAAGTTGGTATGGGTCAGTACAGATTCAATGGCACCTAACAACAACAACATATAATTTTCATTATGAAATTCAGTCAGCAAAAACAGAGTAGTCATTTTCTCCAAATACAGTGCTATCTGCATTGCATTTCTGTATTCACCATAAAGAACACAGTGAACCTAGATGGGGAAGAATCGCACATCTATATGTGATTAATCACAATCCAGAGATTTAGAGTGCACAATTTGTTTTGAGTGTAACAACTATAGGCTCCAATTGTTGTTGCAGCCCTTTCCAGATGTATGGCTTTCAGTTAAGGTTTCAGTTTCAGCTTCCCAAACTATAAAATGGGATAATAGTAAATCCACTTTATGATAATCATGTAGTAAATGCTATTTTTTTATGCAAAATGCTTATTACAGCACCTGGTCTAGAATAATCTTCACAAACAACAGCTATTATAATGATAATGATACCCAGGATGATTCTGATGATGAAAATAAGAAATGCTGCTGTTGTTGTTAATTTCCATGGAGTTAGTTTGAATTCATAGTGACCCTATGCAAGGTTTTGAAGGAACAAATGGTGAGCTTGAACTACTGGCCGTGCAGCTCAAACCAACCTTGCAGTCTAGTACATAATTCAAATATACACAAACTTACATACTCGTACCCAAAGTTAAATATAATAAGAATTTCAACCAACTAGATGCCACTTTTATTATACACATCTACAAATTTGGAAAAGACTCCATTTATTAGGTAAGTTTAGTGGCAATAAATAGAGACCAATCCTAGCAAGATTGCTTACAACTTACTGGAAAAATACTACCATGTGTCACAAAAGAAGAACTGAATAACTAAGCCTGTGGAAGAATAGTAATCAAGGCAGCTCCAAAGAGCCGGGAGCCAAGAACTTTGAGCTCAAATATCATAAAGACCTACCTTTTTGCTCTCAGTTCAAAATATCTAATTTTAAGATAGAAAAATTGTTATGAGCCAGATCAGATGCCTACCGTTAGAACAATCCAATCAGCTTTATCCTGAGTTCTAGAGTCCAACATTACAGACTTAGATGCTGGAAACTCATTTCTGTGAGTCAGAGGGCAGCTCCCAGAGAAAAGCCACCCCAATCCCAAGGACCTTATCGAAGATACTCTTTCTCTAAAAGAAACCATTTCGTTCTCCTCTTTGCTCATCCAGAACAGTAGTGTCCAAGTTATGCACCATTAGCTGCTTGGGAGGGAGTTAATTACAAATTAAATATAATTGAATTGTTGAATCTGCTTTCAAGTCCTCTAAATAGAATAACAACATGCTACCTTGTAGAGCCAATTTTGCAAATCAAATCTGAGTCCCTTGCCACTAATGATGACAGAAAGCCTTTGTGAACCTTCACAAAGTGCCGCAGTATTGGAATCCCTTCCCCAGCTCAACTACTTGATATGTGACTTTTGGAAATTGCTTAATTTTTTTAGGCCTCAGTTTCCTCATCTGAAATGGGAAAAGTGTTTTTATTTATATCTCCTTTAGGCTGTTGGGAGAATACTATAAAAAGTGAACGCTATAAAAAAGTTATTATTGAAATGCTGCTACATAGTAAACGCTGTATGAATATGTGTTGTTGTTGCTTCTCCCCTTCATTCATCCTTTAATAGATCTGCTAAAATCATGGTTTCCAGATGTTTGCCTTTTGCACACCAGATACACATTAGAAACACAGGGGGAGAAAATAAAAGATTTTAATTCCAAAAGAAAACAACAGAAAGCAATATACATCAACAGCTTATTTAACCAATTAAGACATTAAAACCAAGCAAAACTATAATTTATTATCCCCATCCTTCTAAAAAAAGATGAGACTATTTTAAGCACCCCAATGAGAGAAAGAACATCATCTCAGAATGAAGGCGAGTTCATTCTGCTACAGACAGGAGAAAACAGCGGAGGCTGGCATGGAAGCATTACTACACTAAACAATGTATGTGGTTAGTTGGCTTCAAATTGACTCGGACTCATGGAATCCCCAGCTACAGCAGAACAAAACCTTACCCAGGCCCATACCACCTTCACAATGGCTGCTATGCTGAAATCTATTACATTGACCACTGGGTATTCTGAGTGTCTTCCAACCTGGAAATACAGCATCCAGCACTGTCTCAGACAATACTCTGTGGTGATCTATATGATTTTCATTGTCTAATGATCTGAAGTAGATCACCATGCCTTTCTTCCTTTCCAAAACAACCTATGTGGTAGCCTAAAGTCAATAAAAAAAAAAGCAGTAGTATGGAGCAAGCCCTGTACTTCCATACTCTGTTCTTTAGATCACACTATTTTCTCCATCAGGAATGCCTTGCCTTCATTTTTATATGTCCATTCTACTTTTCTGAGGTCCAGCACCAGAATGTCCATGATAGCTACCTGATCTACTCAGCAGGACACATTCAGTGTTCCTGTCGATTGTAGCATCAAGTCTATCTCTCTTTCTCAGATGGTGTGGTGCATTCTACTGTCTACAATTTAGAAATGCATACAAGGGGCTTCAAAAATTTCATGGAAATCTTCCACTATCTTTTAATTCCATTTTTCCATGAACTTTTTGACACCTCTTGCATATCTTAGCCATTCACTAATGTTGAGGTCTAGATCCAGAGCTGACTCATTTCAGAAGTGCACCAGACTGCAAAGTCATTTGAACTGCACGTTTAGTGGTTCAAGCTCACTAGCTGCTTTTCAGAAACCCTATATGGGGTCGCTATGGGTTGGAATCTACTCAACAGCACTTAACAACAACAACAACAAAAGTGCCTAGTGAAGGGGTACATATCATACACAGTTGACAGGGGCTAGTACAATGATCCTAAATGTTAAGATTTGCTATCAAGAGTCTACAAACCATTCCTGCAACTTGGGTTGTGTATCACTCAAAGCCTACTACTCTGAAGTGGGTTTTGACAGGTATGAGTATGCTTATTCAAAAACACATAATCAGATAAACTTAGAAGGAACAGCTATTTATAGAAGACTTAAACTCTAGAACAAACGAAAGAGAAATGAGAAGGGGGAATATGATGGCAAGAGTCCAAGACGCTCAGTTTTCTTCTATTCAGTCCCAAATTATCCCCAATCTAAACAATGAGTAGAAGCTACCAGGAGAGAGATTTCAATCTGACATAAAAGAAAAGGGGAAAAAAAGGAACTTTCTATGAGTGCTATTTGTTGTTTATATAAAAAATGAGTTCCCTTCACTGGAAGCATTCAAGCATAAATGGAATATTCCCTTCACAGAAATCTTTAGGGAAGAAAGAACAATCAGAAAAAGGTTGGACTAAATCAGTGGCTCCTAAAAGTCGGTTAAAAGAATGACGCCAATCCACATGAAGGCTTCATTAATTGGTAATAAAATGACACAAAGACAAAACTGTCAGCGTTTCAATCATTTGAATTCCAAGATTATGCTTTCTACTCTTTCAGTGTATAAATGGCCAGTCTCTTCTGGAAACAATAGTGAAGGTTGGATTTTTTACCCATGTCCTGTTTTTATAGGTAAAAATAAAAGCTGACAAAGTTAAGACAGTCCTTAATTATAAGGGAGAAAATTATATTGGACAGGAAACTCTTAAGATCTTTCTAGAATTTTAAGAATCCCTGTGATGACCAAGGATTGTTATCAAAGCTGCTTTCATTGTTGATTTCAACTACATATGCAAGGAATGAAGTCCCTGGGGTTCTCAGAGCCTTGTGTTTCCTTCAGGATAGCCTAAAATGATATAAAAAGGGAATGAGACCAAGGACCCCCAGTTCTCAAGGATTTCCATCACGTGAGAAAAGACAGCTTTGCTTTACAAATGACGATGCAAATCCACCACAGAGCCAATGGGCTAAATATCAAATGGTATTGGACTTCCAACGGACAAGTAAACTTTACTGAGCAGGTGTATTCAGAAGAGACAGTATAACGTGCATGTGTGGGTGTAAGTGTATAAGTGTTAGTATGTGCATGAAAAAAGTTAAACACAGGGGTAATATGAATCAATGTGGCACCAATAACCATTAGACGCAAGAAAGAGAGATTCGTTTAGAATTGCGTCCAAGAACTATTAAAAGTTATATAAAAATGGCTTTTGGAGGCCTTTAATATTAGTATCTACTGTCAGTAATAATGGTCTGTTTTTCTAGTTTCTTTCTTTTTATTTTCCACTGTCTCTCTCTCTCATTTTCTCACACATTTCAAAATTAGCATGGAAAATATGAAAGTGCCAACTTATTTTATTGTCAGGATGCAAGAGAGTAAAAATTCATTGATGACATCATTCTACATCAAACCCCCAAAGCTTTTTTATTCCCTGATTTATTCTTTCTCCTGAAACACCTCCATTTGGCTCCTACTGAAATCACTTCTTTTTGTCACTCATAATCTGTCAAGACAGCATTATCCTCTGTGATTTAAAAACAGAAACTCCATTTAACTTGGTGGTTGATGAAGACGTTTCATTCACATCCCTTAACTAATAATAATTATACTAATTTGCCACATGAAGACAAGAAAAAGCACTCACATTTTGCAGCTTATTTTGCACCATGAAACATATGGAAGAGAAATAGTACCACTCTTGAGATTAAAAAAAAAAAAAA
>NW_006408564.1:12696336-12697992 GCF_000296735.1 Chrysochloris asiatica
AAATTATTTTGTTGAAAACTTTCCTATTAGGATATCCAGGAAATTCATTGCCTTTATAATCAAGTTATTTAGCAATAATTTGTGCTGTTAAGAAGTACATAAGGTACCCATTGAAAAACTGTCTGCAGATAACTTAGAGATGTTCTCTTACACAGAAATCTATTTTATGTTTTATGCTCAATATGAGGAGATTTATGCTCAGAAATGAGGGTCAAATGCAAGATTTTTATTTTGATAATGTTTCTGTTGATGATGATGTTTCAGTGAGGAAGGATTAACAATAAAAAGCAATGGTGTAAAGATAATAATAAAATGTATGACCTACAATTCCATCAAATTTTCTTCCAGCTTACTAGCTGAACAAATCCCAAGCAATGAAAATATAGAGAGTCGGATTAATTTGGAGCCAACAACTATGTGGTTTAGTGAAAACACTTTTCATAAAGCCAAACACACTGGAAGCAGACAGAACTGAAACAGAGTTGAGCTCCTCCCTAGAAATGGTGGGACTGGGCAATATGCTTTCTCCTATAACATCTCCACTTATAAAATGAAGCCAATAGGATGAGCGGGATGTTTTGAGGACTTACAGAGTCTACAAATGAAATGAGCCAGACACTTTGTCTGGTATATAATAAACACGCAATTAAAAATGTTAATATAGATACACAAGATGATATATGTCTACTTGTGTATATATATGCATGTGTGTACACAGGGAGAACCAGAGAGTGTGTGAGCAGTGGAGCAATTTTGCTAGTCAAGGGTCATCTATCAATGTGTGGAGATATTTTGTGTTGTCACAACTGAGAGAGGGCATCTAGTGAGTCGAGGCTAGGGATGCTGCTAAACATCTTACAATGAATGCACAGGACAGGTCACCACAACAGGAATAAAGTCCATTGTCATTGAGTCAACTCCAAAGCATGATGACCCCATGTTTCAAAGTAGAACTGTGCTCTACAAAGTTGTCAAAAGCTGATTTTTAGAAGCAGATTACCAGGTCTTCTTGCAAGGTGTCAAGCATGCTAACAGTTTACTGAGGGACAACACAAAAGGAATATCTGGGCCAAAATATGTATAGTGTTGACACTGAGAAGCACAGAGCAGAGAACAATGCTATACAATACAGAACCCATAATGGATTTGGAAGAGGAGGCACATTCAGAGCTGGGAGAACAGTAGGTTTAGTAATAGGACTGACTTGGCTTTTGCCACACGTAAAAGGAGTGAGCCTGAGTAAGTAAAATATTCCAAGTCTCAGATTCCCTGTTTATAAAATGGGCATGATAACCACCTACCTCAGAAGGTTACTACTGATATCTTTGATAGTTTCATCAAGTTGGTTTCAACGCACAGTTACTCTATGCACAACAGAACAAAATACTGGCCAGTCCTGCACCATCCTCCCAAATGTCATGTTTCAGGCCATTGTTGCTGCCACTCTCTCAATGCATCTTGTTGAGGTTCTTCCTCTTTTCACTCCACTTTACCAAGCATGATGTCCTTCTCCAGTGACTAGGCACTCCTGACAATATACCTAAAATACGAGAGAAGTCACAAAATCCTGACTTCTAAGGAGCATTCTGGCTGCGCTTCTTCCAACACAGAGTTGTTTGTTCTTCTGGCAGTCCATGGTACTTTCAGTATTCTTCT
>NW_006408564.1:12698932-12701738 GCF_000296735.1 Chrysochloris asiatica
CAAATATGGATTGCTTGCAATCAGTTGGCCAGGCACTTGTCATCCAAATTTCTTGACATAGATAAATGAAAGACTTCAGTGCAGTATCATTTTGATGAAACATTTCTATTTGTATTCTGTCAAGTCCTAGAATTTTGTTTTTAACAATGCCTCCTATGTCACCTGGATTTCTTCCTTCAATTCCAGCAGTCTTGATCATACACTACCTTTTGAAATGAATGAACATCTACCAATTCTTTTAAGAACAGTGTCTCTCTGTTTTCCTTCTATCTTCTTTGGATGTTCCCAGTGTTGTTTAATATTTTGCCCATAGAATTCTTTAAGGCTTGGATTTATTCTTCATTTCTTTCAGCTTTCAAAATGCTAAGCATGTTCTTCCCTCTTGGTTTTCTAACTCCATGTCTTTGCACATTTCATTATAATGCTTAACTTCGTCTTCTTAAACTGCCTTTTGACATTTTCCATTCAGTTCCTTTACTTCTTAATTTCTGCCAATCACTTTAGCTTCTGTAAGCTCAAGAGCACATTTCAGAGTCTCTTCTCTCATCCACTTTGGACTTGTTTTGTTTTTTCCTATTTTTTCAATGGTCTTTTGCTTTCTTCATGTATGATATTCTTGATGCTATCATACAACTCCTCTGGTCTTCAGTCATTAGTGTCTAATGCATCAAATCTGTCCTTGAGATGGTCTCTAAATTCAGGTGGGATATATTCAAGGTCACATTTGACTCTCATAAACTTGTTTTCTTCAGCTTCAACCTGAACTTGCATATGATCAATTGATTGTCTGTTCAACAGTCTGCAACTGGCCTTGTTTTTTTTTTGTGATGATATGGAGCTTTTCCACTGTGTCTCCCCAAAGATGTAGTCAATTTGATTTCTGTGTATTCCATCTGGTGAAGTTCATGTGTATGTACAGTAGTCATTTCAATGAAGAAGTCATTAGTCTTGGAAATTTCTAATATGCAACCTCCAATATTGTTTCTATCACTAATGCCATATTTTCCCACTACTGATCCTTCTTCGTTTCCAACGTTTGCATCTCAACTACCAGTAACTACCAATACATCTTGATTGCATATATGATCAATTTTAGCCTGAATAAGTTGGTTAGTTGTTATTGTACTATCAAGCCTGTTCCAACTTATAGTGACTCTGTATACGGTTTCCAAGGAGAAGCTTAATTACCCTGCAGTGCTGCAGCAGTTGGTAGTATTCTTCATCTTCATCATCACTGACTTCAGTGGGGGCTGTGTAAATTTAAATAGTAGTCGTATTAACTGGTCTTCCCCACAGGTATATGGATATTATCCTGTAACAGACAGCGTTGTACTTCAAGATAGATCTTGAAATGTTCTTTTTGACAATGAATATGACACCACCATTCTTCAATTTGTTGTTCCCAGCAAAGCAAATCATATGATTGTCTGATTCAAAAATGTCAATGCTAGTCTATTTCAGCTCACTAATGCCTAGGACACTGATCTTTACGCATTCCATTTCACTTTTGACAACTTCCCATTTTCCTAAACTTTGTAATTCTGTGTTCTGATTATTAATTGATGTTTGCAGTCATTTCTCTTCTATTTGAGTTGTTCCACAACTGTAAATTAAGGTCCTGAATCTTAACTGCATCCATGTCATTAAAGCGAACTCTATTTTGAGGAGGATGTTCTTCCCCAGTTGTATTTTGAGTGCCTTCCAACCCAAGGGACTCATCTTCTGATGCTATATCAACACTATGTCTGCCAATGTTCCACAGTTACTCATTCCAGTTTCAGTGGCTAACAACACAGAAGTGGTTTGCTTTTCCTTCCTAGACTGTCTTAGTCTGGAAGCTTCACTAAGACCTGTCCACCGTAGGTTCCCCTGTTGTTATTTAAAATACCAGTGGCATAGCTTCCAGCATCACAAGCCAACAGAGTACAACACACTGACAGACAAGTGCTGGAACATTATCTATATTGCATAGGAAAGTGGTCAGCAAGACTAGCTATGAATATGCCACAAAAAAACTCTTTTTCTATATATTTGTTGTTATTAAATAACTTTGAATTTGTTCTGACTCATAGCAATCTTGTATAAAGTTTCTGAGGCTTTTTTAAAAACCTTTGTGGAAACAGACATCCTCATCTTTCTCACATGGAGTGGCTGGCAAGCTCAAACAGTGAACTTTGTGGTTCACAGTCAGTCCAGTGCTTATTATATGGAGCCATGCTCCTTTTTTACACATTGTTGTTGTTGTTAAGCGTCATCAAGTTGATTCTGACCCATAGCAACCCTATATAGGAGTTCCAATGAGTGGCTGATGAGCTTGAACCAGTGACCTTGCAGTTAAAACGACTTTGCAGTCTGACGCAGAAGCCCACAGTGCCACACCAGGACTCCATTTTTTATACATAGGAAACCCTTATTCAGAATTCCCTTTTATGACAAGGTTCCTAGGCAACCCCCTGGGACTGTGCAGGATTATTACCTGCACTCACAGGGCAGTGCCAGTATTAATCAGTGGTGCTTTCTGCTACTGACAAAGTAGTTGGACGCAAAACCAAGAGCTTTCTGTTAAAACCTCAGGGCTTTCAATCTTTTCCGAATAAACTTCAATTTGTAAAGAAGCCCCCCAGATGTCTAAGGAAATTAATGCAGGCACAGAAGGAGGGAGTAACATTTCACCATCTGTCCGTGACAATAATAATGCCTCCGCCTTACAAAATGTCTAATTGATTGTGTAAGAGAAGTACAAATGTACTGCTGTAACCTAACAATCAAAGATTATTCCTTGACTATCTGGACCTGGGAGCTCAGG
>NW_006408564.1:12701948-12705175 GCF_000296735.1 Chrysochloris asiatica
GCCCAGCTCCCACTACCAACTATTCTGAAAGGAATAACTTTAGAAGGATAAAGTGGGAGAAAAGAAAGAACAAAATTCAAAATTATGTAAAAAAAAAAAAGACTGGGCTTATTGGTCAGAAGAGATTAGACGAACCTGATACTATGGTCCTTTGTCACCCTGGAACTAAACTCACCTCTTATGGCTCAATTTTCACCCAAGCTTTAGTTAGGTATATAAGGAGAAAAGCTACACTAGTGAGGTAGGCATACCATGAAATGGCCAACCATTTAAGAACAAAAGGGAACAGTTTATCTTAGGAAGAGAGATTCAGGATTGGGAAAGAAAGAACGAAAATGAGAATCACAGCGAAGAAGCAGGACAAGGGATGTTATATTGAAGGGATTACAATCACTGAAATGAAAACAAGTATATGATTGGCTGAATGTAAAACTGATTATCTGCTCTGTAAACCTTCACTCAATACACAATAAAAAGTTAAATAAAATATTCCTAAATTGTACATTTGCAGAGGAAGACTGTTAATGTCAGCATTCCTAAGAACCAATTTTGAGCATAAAAACTTTCTAGTGGCAAGACGATAGGAGTCTTTGGTCTCAGTTGGACTAGATGGAGCTGACTAACTTCATTATACTTTTCTTAGATCAATAATGTCAAGCTGGGGTTACAAACAGTAGTAGTAAATTATACTATAGGTGTTTCCTATAGGTGAGGATCTCAAACCAAGAAACTTTATGCCAAAGAAGTCATGTAATACATAGTCAGATGTCCATGTTATATGCTAGCTGGGTTTGGACCTTACTGGGTGCCATTTTTTTCTACAGTGTTCAAACTGTAGCTTCAAGCTCAGGCTTACACTTAAATATGTTAGGAAGAAAGACCTAGGAAAAAGAGATGCTACTTTGACTTCACAAGTTTCTTAGAACTTTATTTTCTTGCAAGAGGGTCCAGTCAAGAGTTCCTGGTCCAAGCAAAATGCAAACTGGTGACCTAGCTTACTGTCTCTTGCCCATTTTTTCCATGACCAAAAGGTTACTGACCTCTATGAAAAAATTAAGCTATAATCTGGCCTTTAAAAAATTACTGTGTATGTTTTCCTATATATGTTCTCTCTGGAGTCCTGGTGTGGCACTGCAGTTTAAGGTGCTGGACTGCAACGTCAGTTTGAACTGCAAGGTCAGTGGTTCAATTTTTACTATAATTCTAGACTACAATTTAAGGCCTCTTCAGGCAATTATTCACATTCATTCAATGCATAATAGTGCCCAGACTATTGCACCGAACAAAGGAGACTAAGGTTCTTGAACTATAATCTCACATGCTATTAAAGGAGAGGAATGGTATACAAAATAAAAAAATGTCAATTATGTCCAGCTGTGTGCATGCTAGAGAAAAAACAACGCCAGGATGTATCTCTGTCTCCAAATGAATGTTGACGCCAAAGACCTTACTCATTAAGATAAAGGACCTATCTCTCCTGGAACACTTGAGTTTTAAATCAAGTAACTCATCAAAACCTTTAGATATTACAAGCTGATCAGTCAGTGGTATCATTGGTGTAATTTCAAAAATAAGGGACCCTCACAATAGTTGGTCTCTACTTATCTGGAAGAAAAGAGAAGAAGGACACCAAAGACTCAGAATAAATGAGTCTACAGGGAGATCCCGGAAATTCAAAATGGATTCAGAACAGGATGTGAAACTAGGCATATCACTGATGACATCAGATATATCTTGACTGAAAGCAGAGAATACCAGAAAGATGTTTACCTACGTTTTATTGACTATGTAAAGGCACTCAACTATGTGAATCATAACAAACTATGGATAACATTGTGAAGAATGAGTAGTTGTTTGAACAGAACAAGGGGATACTGAATGGTTTAAAATCAGGAAAGTTATGCATCAGGGTTATAACCTTTCACCATATTTATTCAATCTGTTTGCTAAACAAATAATCTGATATGCTTGATTATATGAAGAAGAATGTAGCGGCAGAATTGGAGGAAGACTCTTTAACAATCTGCAGTATGCAGATGACATAACCTTACTTGATGAAAGTAAAAAGGACTGAAAATAATTAGTGATGAACGTCAAAGACTACAACATCTTAATGTAAAGAAAACAAAGGTCCTTATAACTGAAACAACACCATGATAAATGGATAAAAGACTGAAGTTGTCAAAAATTCATTCTGCTTGAATCCATAATCAACATTATTTAAGCAACAGTCAAGAATTTTTAAAAATTATTGCATTAGGCAAATCTACTGCAGAAGACCTATTTACAGTGTCAAAGAGCAATGATGTCATTTTGAGGATTAAGTTGTGCCTGACATAAGCCATGGTCTTTTCAATTGCCTCAAACACATGTAAAAGTTGTCAGTGACTAAAGAAGATCATAGAAAAACTGATGCATTTGAATTATGGTGTTGGTGAAGAATACTAAAATATTGACTGCCAGAAGAACGAAGAAATCTGTCTAGGAAGAAATGCAGCCAGAAGGTTCCTCAGAAGTCAGGATGGTAAGACATCTCTGGTACTTTGGACGTGCTGTCAGGAGGGACCAATCCCTGGAGAAAAACATCATGCTCGGTAAAATAGGGGCAGAGAAAAAGAACACCTCTAACAAGGTGTATTGGCACAGTGGCAACCACAATAGACACAAATATAACAACAATTGTGAGGATAGCACAGGACCAGGCAGTGTTTCATTCTATCGTGCATAGTGTAGCTATGAGTTGGACCAGACTTACGACACCTAACAGCAACAGAAACTCCAACCAAAAGCTCATATGAATCATGGTCTCATTTATCCTGAGACCCGAAGAGGTAGATGGTGCCTGGCTACCTCTATCAACTATTCTAATCAAAGACAGAATAGATAGTCCCATTCCGAATGAGAGATAGTTTTAGAACAAAACATAAATTCTTTAAAGAAACAAAAAACAAAACAGATCTATTAGGCCAGTAGAGACTAAAAGAACACCAAGGTATCCTTTAATCTTTGACATGAAACCACTACCAGAGGCCATCTTTCAGTTAAATAATATTAAGTAAGCTCATAAAATTAAACAATATGAGCCAAGAGTACTGGTTTCCTGTTTCCCTTTGATGTCCCCATATTTGTTTCCTTCTTCTTCTGTTAAAATATTTTTATTGTGTTTTTGGTGAACGTTTACACAGCAAATTCGTTTCCTGTTTAACAACGTCTATTTATACTGTTCA
>NW_006408564.1:12705766-12725473 GCF_000296735.1 Chrysochloris asiatica
TCTGTCTATCTACCCTAAAGCAAAGATGAAAACATAATGAAAGGGGGCAAGAAAGCTACACTAACAGAAATGGAACAATGAAAACAGAAAAAAATGAGAATATTTACACTGTATGGAAACTGCACTCAATGTCACTGAACAGTATATATAGACCATTGTTAAATGAGAAGTGAAATTTGCTGTGTAAACTTTCACCAAAAACATAATAAAAGGATTTTAACAGAAGAAAAAGGAAACAAGTAAGAGGACATCAAAGGGAAAAAGGAAACCAGTCCACCAGTCTAGTTGCTCATACCTAAAATCCATTCAAGATGTAAGCAGTGGAACAAATAGGTAGTTTGTTTGTGTGTGGCAGTCAAAGCCAAATTAGGCACAGATGGCAAACCAGTCTTTTTCCTATTGTGAAAGATACTATCAAGTTTTCCTGTTTCCTGCTGAACTCAAAATTAGCTTCCCAAACTTTCTCAGCATAAAGACTGCCAGTGATCAAGGTTAGCGTAAGATATAGTATCTATGAGTCATCATAGGATTTGAAATAAGGGTTAAATGTAAACACATCTAGGAAAGCTGTCACATCAAAATAAAATCACACTAAGTCCTAAAAGTATAGTTTATCAGATGTGGAGAATAGCTAAGAAAAAATACTATAAGTTTATGGGAGGGTGCACACAGGAAATGGTAAGAAAGTATTTTGTAGTCCCACCCAGGGTGAGCATGTGTCATAAGGGATTTCTATACACCCTCTGATTCAGAAGAGCCACTTCCATTAGTGTCCTTATGTCTTTTACAGAGACACATCGCTGAGCCCACAAAAATATAGTGCTCACAAATGGCAACTCCATTCTTCCACTTGTTTAAGTCAGACACCTTTAGAGTTCATCAGCAAACCCTTTCAGTTCGACCATCAAAAGATCAGCTGAATCCGTTCAATTCTCACTGCCACCCAAATCCAGCTACTGCCATGTCTTGTCTGGATAATTGTGATCATTCCCTAACATTCTGTTTCTACTCTTGTTCACACACTTACCATATGTTATGAGTTGAACCGTGTCTCCCAAAAGTCCAAAAGTATATGATCAAGTTCTAACTTCTGGTACCCGTGAATGTGGCCTTATTTAGAAATAATATCTTGGCAGATGTAACCAGTTAAGTTAATATGAAGTCATACTGAAACAGGATGGGCCCAAATCCAAAATAACTGACGTCCTTATAAATAGAGAACAGATACAGACACATGGAGACAGGGGAAGAAATCCATCTGAATTCAAAGGCAGTATTTGGAGTTAGAATTCCTACCAGACAATATAGAGACAAGGAAGAATCTTGCCCTAGGGCCTTTAGAGATATCGGGACCCTATGGACACCATGAATTTAGATTTCTAGACTCCAGAAATGTGAGAAATTAAATTTCTGCTGCTTTAAACTCCATCCCCCAGGTTGTGGTCTTTCATTACGGCAGCCATAGGACACTAATACATTATTCATTCTTATTCAAAAACCTAGGACAGATAATGTTCCTCCTCTGGTCAAAATCTTCCCAGATTTTCCCATCTCACCCAGAGTAGAATCCTACAAGGCACTGTAAAATCTTGTCCTCAGCTATCCAGCTGACCTCTTCTGCCTCACTTATGCTCTGTTTTCCAACCACAGAAGTCCTTGTTTTCCTCCAGTACTTCTGATGTATTTCAACCTTAGGTCCTCTATATGTGCTGTTCCCTATAACTGGGATACCTTTCCACAAGGCAGCAATATGACTGCTCCCTCACTCCAATCAGGTTTCTGACCAAATGCCTCCTTTTCTGTGAGCCCTTCCCACATCATGCTATCATCACGCACCTTCCCTCATTCACTTTACCCCGCTTGATAATTTCATCATGACACTTAGTGCCTGTAAGCCTATACAATATTCCTTCCTCCCTTCCATCACTACCTGTCTCCCTGAAAGAATGTACATCCATCAGAGCAAGGGTCAAGTCTGTTCTAGTTATTCTTGTGCCTAAAACAGTGTCTGGCCCAGAGCAGGCCCATCAATTTTTTATTAAACTTAAGTCCACAGAGAACAAGCACCACAATGCAGAAGGAAAATGCTGCTGCATTTACTAATACAACTGCTTTGCTTCAGTAGCTACCACTTGATCTCACATAGCAGTAGGTGATCAAGGTCTAAACACAAAATAATAGCACTAGGTGACAAGAAGTGAAAGTCTTTTACCCTTAAATGAAAGCCAGATGTCATCAATGCTGGATTTGCTCAGTGACATTTCGATTTTGAAATACCAGTGGCATAGTGGCATAGCTTCCAGCATCAAAGCAACGCATGAGCCACCACAGAAGCACAAATTGACAGACAAGCGATGATACAAGCAGGGTCAACCATGGTGGCCAGAATTCAGTGGCGCTTCCTGATTAAGACAAGAAGAAGGGCCCAGTGGCCTACTTCCAGAAAAGACTGGACACTGAAAACCTAATAGATTGTACATTGTCAGAGATAGTGCTGGAAGATGAGCCCCTCAGGCTAGAAGGGACTCAAAATAAGGCTGGGAAAGAGCTGTCAACTCAAAGTAGAGTCAATCTTAATGACTTGGATGGAATAAAGTTTTCAGGACCTTCATTTGCTGATGTGGCACAACTTGAAATGAAAAGAAACCACTACAAACATTCAGTAACTAGGGTGTAGAATGTATCAAGGAAAATTGGAAGTTGTCAAAAATTAAATGGAACACATGGACGTTGATATCCTGGGCATTAGTGACCTGATATGGACTGGTATTTAGCCACTCAGAATTGTACAGTCATATGGTATACTATGGTAGCATAGTGGTTACGAATCAGGCTGCAAACCTTAAGGTCAGCAGTTCGAAACTACCAGCTGCTCTATGGGAGAAAAAGAGGCTTTCTGCTCCCGTAAAGATTTATAGCCTTGGAAAACCTGTACAGGGTTGCTATGGGTTGGAACCGACTTAACAACAACAACAATGGTATACTATGCCAGAAATGATACAATGAAAAGGAATGGCATCTCATTCATTGTCAAAAAGAACATTCCAAGAGTAATTTTGAAGTACAATGTTGTCAGTGACATACATGCCAACAAGGAAGACCAGCTAATATAACCATTACCCAAATTTATGTACCAGCCACAAATGCCAAAGATGAAGACATGTGAAAAATTTTAACAACTTCTACATACTGAAATTGATCCAACATGCAATCAAAATATATTTGATAATTACTGGTGATTGGAATGGAAAAGTGGGACTCAAAGAAGGCTCTATAATTGGAAAATATGGCCTTGGAAAAAGATGACAGGGATCACTTGGTGAAATCTTGTAAGACCAATAACTTCTTCATTACAAATACCTTTTTCAACAACAAAAACATGAGAAAACTCATGTTTATATCATTTGATACATATATCTTCAGATGGGCTATACAGGAATCAAGTCAATTACATATGTGGAAAGAGATGGTGAAGAAGATCAGTATCATCAGTCAGAACAAGGACAGGGGCCAAATGTGGAACAGACCATCAATTTGCTCATATGAATGTTCAAATTGAAGCTGAGGAATATTAAAACAAATCCTCAAGAACCACAGTATGACTTTGAGTATATCCCATCTGAATTTACAGACCATCTCAAGAATAGATTTAATACATTAGACATGAATAACCAAAGACCAGATGACTTCTGAAGAACATCACACACGAGGAAAAGGATAGGTCTTTGAAAAGACAGGAAAGAAAGAAGAGACCAAAATGGATGTCAGAAGAATGTTGAATAACCAGAGTGAATAGAAAAATAATAAAGAAAAAGAGCTAAACAGATTTCAAAGGGCTGCCTGAAAGTATTACTATGGAATTTGTGTGATGCTGTGGACAGTAAAATTGGTTTGAACCGCAAGGTCAGTGGTTCGAGCTCACCAGCTACTCCTTGGAAACCTATACAAGGGTTACTATGGATCAGAACTGACTAGATGGTACTAAACAATAACAACAAAGGAGTTTACAAAGACCTGCAGTTCAAGAACCAAAGTGAGAAGAACACGTTAAGCATTTCTTAAATGGAAAGAACTGAAGAAAAAATTCAAGCTTCAAGTTGCAATACTGAAGCATTCTATGAGCAAACTAATGAACAATAATAATTAAAAAAAAAAAAAAACAAAACATCAAAAGGAGATGGAAGGAATTTACAGTCATTGCCTGTACTAAACAAACTGGTGGGCTTTCAACCATATTAGAAGGTAGCATATGATCAAAATGGTGCTGAAGGAAGAAGTCTAATCTGAACAGAAGGCATTAGCAACAGGAACTGATAGAATACTAATTGAGATGTTTCAACAAATGGATGCAATGTTAGAAGCACTCACTTGTCGATGCCAAGAAATTTGGAGGATGGCCAACTGAAAAAATTCATATACATGGCCATCCTAACGAAAAGTGATTCAATGAAATGTGGGGATTATCAGAGAATATTATTAGTATCATATGCAAGTCAAATTTTGCTGAAGATAATTGAAAAATGATTGAGGTAGTAACTCAATAGAAAACTTCAAGCCAGATTCAGAAAATGACTTTGAATGCTCACATCAGATGGATCTTGGAAGAGAGAAGCAAATATAAGACAGAGGTTTACCTATGTTTTATTGACTGTGCAAAGGTATTCAACTATGTAGATCATAACATATTATGGATAAGACTGTAAAGAATAGGAATTCTAGAACAATTCATTGTGCTCGTGTGGAACTTGTACATAGACCAAAAGGCAGTCATTCAAATACAAGAAGATACTGCATGTCTTAAAATCAGGAATGCTGTGTATCAAGGTTGCATCCTTTCACCGTATTTCTTCAATCTCTATGCTAAACCAATAATCCTAGAAGTTAGACTGTAAGAAGAAGAATGTGGCATCAGGATTTCAGGAAGACTCATTAACAACCTGCAATATGCAAATAACACAAGCTTGCTTGCTGAGAGTGAAGAGAACTTAAACCACTTACTAATGAAGATCAATATGGATTACATTTCAACATAAAGAAAACAAAAATATTTACAACTGGACCAATAAAAATCATAATGATAAGGAGACAAAAGATTGAAGTTGCCAAGACTTTCATTTTACTTGGATCCACATTAAACGCCCATGGAAACAGCTGTCAAGAAATCAATGTATTACATTGTACACATCTGCTGCAAAAGACTTCTTTAAACTGGTCAAAAACACATATGTTTTGTAGTGCACCTGATCCAAGCCATAGTATTTCAACTATCTCATTTGCATGTGGAAACTGGACAATGATATAAGAAATCCAAGGAAGAATTTATGCAAATGAGCTATGGGGCTGATGAAAAGTATTGGATAGTCCATGGTCTGCTAGAAGAACAAATAAAACTGCTTGGAAACACAACCAGAAAGCTTCTTAGAAGTATACTTTGCACAATGTTACCAGGAAGGGTCAGTCCTGGAGAAAGTCATCATGCTTGGTAATGTAGAGGGTCAGCAGAAAAAAAAAAGGAAGACCTTCAACAAGATAGATTAACACAACAACTGCAACAATGCCCTCTAATGTATCAATGACTGTGAGGACAGTGCTGAATCCGGCAGCATTTCATTTGTTGTCTGCAGGGTCACTGAGAGTTGAAACTGATTATATGGCACCAAATAACAACAACGTCTATATTCTAAAGCTATGAAACAATATTCTTATTTCCTAAGTTTTTGCTAGGGTAAAATAAGTTCAGTTTGCCACTGTAACCTAGTCAACCTGTCTACATTCAGGCAAAGGGAAGAGATTCAGGATCAGCACAAAACTGATCCCTATGAGGTGGAGACCAGACATACTCACACTCTCCAACCTTATCACATGGTACAACTCAGGAGACAGGAGGCAATTCAGCAATCAGGGCAGTTTCCAAGGACCGCTCTCAGCTCCTTCTCAACTTTGACTTCAGGCAGGTCCTTTTCAAAGCCACACCATCCAACACCCTTTCTCTCATCCCTGA
Source organism: Chrysochloris asiatica (assembly GCF_000296735.1). Classification (NCBI taxonomy): domain Eukaryota; kingdom Metazoa; phylum Chordata; class Mammalia; order Afrosoricida; family Chrysochloridae; genus Chrysochloris; species Chrysochloris asiatica. The sequence continues at coordinate 12,711,768 of NW_006408564.1, forward strand.
CAGCCTTTTCTGGGCCTCTGCCCTGCTTCTGCAAAGGTTACAGTTCTAGGCTCCACTTACAAGTGGCCAGAGGAACCCCACTCTACCAGAAAGCCTCCTGTGTGAATGTGCTCATCTCTTTCTCTGGAGGCCAGCACACCCACCACAGTCACCTCGCGCCATCTTCAGTGCTACAACTCTCTTTGGTCCTGGCTCTAAGTTCTCAGACCAGGACTCTGGGTCCAAAGGACACACTCTACTCCAGGCTGTTTTTTATGGTAATTAGTTCCCCCTCAATTTCTGTGAGCTTTGCCCTTATATTCAATTTCAACGCCCTGATCATTCCCTTCAGTAGACAACCAGTCAATTTGCATAGTAATCAACCAATCCCACCCCCAAATGTCATGTAACCCTATTGGGTGGTTTTATGCACCCTATTTGCATAGTATATTGACCAATCCTTTACAAGACTGTAGCCCAGTCAATCATTTTGTTACATTGGTGAACCTCAGTGAAGAAAGGCCATAGTATTAAGAGGGACCAGTCTGAACTCTCTAGTGTCCCTTAACTTTAACCACTGAAACCAACATTTTACACTCAATTCTTGATAATAGTTTAATACAACGTAGCTGTATTCCTTCACAAGAAACAACATATGAAAATTTAACATTGTTTCAAAATTTTTCTTCACTGGAACTGACTTACTCCTAAAGTTAAAGAGGGTCTTAAGCATGTTATTTATCTACTTTGTTGTTGCTGCTAAGTGCCATCCAGTCAGTTCTGACTCATAGCAACCCTGTATAGGGTTTTGGAGGAGTGGCTGGTTCACACTCCAGTACTAACCCTACAACACCACACCAGGACTCCTTTCACCCACTTTAAGGCTCCTTTAATCTCTGAAATGAATGGCTACACCAGATTACCTTTAAGATTTGTTCCCAAGTATGTATTCTATGAGGCTCCAGAAGGAAGGAGCTGGGATTTGAAGGTTGAAATCTGGCTCTGCTGCTTAGCAGCATAATAGAATCTCAATGGTTTCATCTATGAAGTATCACTCACCGGAAATATTTACCTTATCTATTTAACTCTTCAGCGGTTCAAACTCACCAGCTGCCCCTCAGATACCCTATACAGGGTTGCTATGGGTCGGAATCAACTCAACAGCACTTAATAACAACAACAACATTTAACTCTTCAAAGTTCAAGATCTGCATTTTGAGTATCACCAAATACAGACCGATGCAGACAGGAATCTCATCTATCTGGTTCACCCGAATGTGCAGAGTACCAGACACATGGTAAACAGTCATGTACACGTGTTGAATGAAGGGAAGACTACGTGAATAAATAAACAAAACCACAAAATAACACTTCCTTTCCTCGCATTTAAATACAATAAGGTATGTTGTAAGGACTTTCCAAAGCAATGTATGCTGAAAGAACTTTTAAATTCTAAGTAATATAAATGCTAATTATTACCATTTTAAGGGGCCCTGGTAGCCTAGTGGATTATAAGCCGGGCTACTAACCACAAGGTCAGCAGTTCAAATATGCCAGGCACTCCGTGGGAGAAAGATGAGGCTTTTTGTTCCCATAAAGATTTATAGCCTCGGAAACCCTAGATAGGGTCCCTATGAGTCAAAACCAATTCAGTTGCACAGAACAAACCACCACCCTTATCATCTTGGACCTACTCCACATATACCTACTTCCAACTTGTTTGTGACTGATTTAATGCCAGTGTAACTGGAACTGGAAAGAAACTAATATTTACTGAGACCTTGCCATGCCCTCATTCTGTTGTTGGTTGCCTTTGGGCCAATTCTGACTCATGGTGATCCTGTGTATGCAGAGTAAAACTGCTTGACAGGGCTTTCAAAGCTAAGACCTTTTGGAAGCAGATTGCCAAGTTTGTCGTCTGAGGCACCTCTGAGTGGGTACCAACGAGAAACCTTTTAATAATTGTTGTTAAGTGCTGTCAAATTGATTCCAACTAATAGTAACCCTGTAGAAGGTTTCTGAGATGCAGCTGGTGAGACTGAACTGCTGACCTTATGGTTCACAGTCCAGTCCCGATCCTACAGCACCACACCAGAAGTCCACCTTTTAGCTAATACTTAAGAATTTAATCATTTGGCCTCCGAGGGACTCCTTACTATGTCTTAGGGATATGAGCAGGCTGCAAAAAGTTTGTGGAAAAATTCCATTATCTTTTCAATCCATTTTTCCACAAACTTTTTGAAGCCCTGTGTACATAACTTCAATGTTTTGATCAAACCCTACTGTGTCAACTTAGTCTTAACTGCTAGCCAGAAAGAATTAGAAACTGAGATAAAAGCAAGTCACAAATCAGCAAACATGCATTACCAGCCTCTGGACATAGTGATTAGTTCATCTAGTTTTCAAATAGCTTTTAAGGTAGCTACTGCTCTCTCATTTCACAAATGAGAAAATAGAGACTGGGAGAAGTAAACTTGCTCCAAGTCCAAAGTCAGCTGATCGCATAGTCAAATTTTGACTGTCCATGCTCTTAACCAGGATATACTAAGCAATTGTTATTGTTAAGTACTGTCAAGTTGGTTCCGACTCATAACGACCCTGTTTAGTGTTTTCAAGGAGTGCCTGGTAGGTTTGAACCACTGACCTGGTGGCTAGCAGTCCAGTGCTTATCCTACAGTGCCATACTAGGACTCTATATACAATTACAATACATTCATGTAAACTTATCACTGAAATTTGGTGCTTTTATTTTTGTTATATAACATTTTGTTGAAATTTGGTGTCTTTATTTTTGTTGTATAAAGAGCTGGTTTGGATTTGATTTAATATTTTTTTTCCTGAAAATAAAGGAAGAACAAGGAGACAAGTGACAGTAGGCAAGTGCAGCTTCCAGCTCTTCTTCCTCACATTACCCAGGCTCGGGTGTTGCCACTGTTTTATCACATCAGGAAGGCCTATGAGAACACATGCCATCTTCACTGTGTACCTCTTTCTTACTTACACAATGACTATTGAAGTTTCATTTCTCTGCCTTTTTGGGACACACAGACCCACTTGGGCCATTATGACCATCAGCTGGCCTGGTTCACAAGCAGTCCCTAATTAAGTAGGGCGATTGGATGCTGTGAGATATGAAATATCTTGCTGCTAAATTGCACACAGACTGAAAGCAATGAGAATCTGTTTAGATACGCACAGTGCTTTATGTTTGCAGACCAGCAGTTACTGAGATACTGAAACCAATCACCATTAGGACAGCTCTGTCTTGGCTGAAAGAGAATGTTCCCCACACAGAGCTACCTGATTAGACTAATGGTCAAGAGGCTGATGAGGTATAAATGAGCTCATGAATCAAAATTTACCAAACAAACAATGCCCCCAAAGGTCAATGCTTCTAGCTATTTCTGCTTGACTGTATCTTGGAACTAACTATGAAATTAGATGATGGTGTTTAGATGTCTTCATTAGTAGCCTATCTCTGAATAACTCCAAGCAACCCTTGAGAATTTATTTTCAAGAAAAATAAAGAGGGTCAAAGAATTATATTGTTGTTGTAGGTGGCAGTCAAGTTGACGCCAAATCACAGTGACTCCATGCACAATCGGATGAAACACTGCTGGTCCCATGCCATGCTCATAATCGCTGTTACGTTTGAACCCATTGTTGCAGCCACTGTGTCACTCCATCTTCTCGGGGGTCTCCTCCTCTCTTTCACTGACCCTCCACTTTACCAAGCATAATGCACTTCTCAAAGGGCTGCTCCATCCAAGAAGCATGTCCATAGAAAGAGAGTTGAATCCTCACCATTCTGTCTTCTAAGGAGCATTCTGGCTGCACCTCTTACAAGATAGATTTGTTTGTTTTTCTGACAGTTCCTGGTACTTTCAACATTCTTTGCCAACACCAGAATTCAAATACATCAATTCTTCTCTGGTCTTCATTTTTCTTTGTCCAGAATTCACATGCATATGAGACAATGAAAATACCATGGCTTCGGTCTGGTGCACCTTTGTCCTCAAAGAATTATATTACAAAACATAAAAGCCAGATGACAAAAGTCAAGCAAATGTGTCACTTACCACTAAATATATTTTTGTTTATAGTTATTTCTCTGCTAAAATTAACCAAAGATTGGATGCTAACCTCAAGGTCAGCAGTTCAAAACTACCAGCTGTTCCGCGAGAGAAAGATGAGGCTTTCTGCTCCCGTAAAGATTTACAGCCTCAGAAACCCTATACAGGGTCACTATGAGTCAGAACCAACTCCACGGCACATAACCACCACCAACATTGATTGAGGAGTCTTGGTGTGACACTGATTGATAAGCACTGATCTGCTAACTACAAGATTGATGGTTCAAACCCACCACCCACTCCTTGGAAACCCTATACCGGATCAATATGAGTCAGAATGGACTCAACTGTACTTAACAACATCGTCACCATTGATTGAGCATTTATTATGCATGGGAAGTAGTGATGGATCAGTGGTAAAATTCTTGCCTTCCATGCAGGAGACCCAGGTTCAAGTCCCACTAATGCATTTCATGCACAGTCACCACCCATATGTCAGTGGAGCCTGGTGTGTTGCTGGGATGCTGTAAAGATTGCATTGGAACTCCCAAACTAAGATGAACTCGAAAGAAAGGCCTGGTAATCTACATCTGAAGATCAGTCAGTGAAAACACTATGGAACACAACAGTGCAATCCCATGCCTCATGTACAGTCACCATGAGTCAGAGCTGACTCAACAGCAGCAACTATCAGGCAACTTGCTGAGGGCTTTCAGTGCAACAGACAGCCATGCAGTCTGCAAAAGCAGTGCTCAGAAACCGTTACTTACAGTTGTACCCCTGAAGAACATTTTCATTTTCAATCCCAAATGAAAATTCTACAGGGGGCTGAACCGAAATGAACCAATTGAAAGTCCTGGATTTCGACTTCTGGCCTCCAAAACTATACGTGGTGTTGTTGTTAAGTACCTTGAAACCCTGTATGGGGTTTCTAAGGAGCAGCAACTAGTGTGTTTAAACTGCTAACTTTATGATTAGCAGCCCAGTGCTGATCCCACAGCGCCACCCCAGGACTCCTGTGTTACAGCAGCACTAAGAAACAAAGACAATAGCCAAGATTCTATGTGGTGGTGGTGGTCATGTGGCATGGGGTCGGTTCAGACTCATAGCGACCCTGTACAGGGTTTCCGAGGCTGTAAATCTTTATGGGAGCAGAAAGCCTCATCATTCTCCAGTGGAACAGCTGGTAGTTTCGAACTTCTGACCTTGCGGTTTGCAGCCCAATTCGTAACCACTACACTACCAGAGCTCCTTAAGATTCCACGTAAGCCTCTACAATTAGAAAGAAACTCTGAGCTGGTCACTGCAGCTTATGAGACAGCACAGAGCCTAGTGAGAAGAGGGCTGGGGCACTGGATAAGGAGAAAGGCAATGCATTATGTGAACTGCGTAAGTAAGAGCAGTATTCCAGAAGGCATTTTTTCCTTTGGGACCTAGAAGGTCTTCTTAATAGTCAAACGAGCCTGCATATCAAACCAGGTGCCAGTCACACTGTAGAATTACATCAGCTGTACAAAATCGGTAACTCACCCATTAAAAAATTAGACCTGATCCTCTGCCATTCGGCAGACTCTGATTCATGGCAACTCTATATAGGGTTTCTGAGATTGCAAATCCTTCCTGGAGCAGCCTCATCTTCTCCTATGGAGTGGCTGGTGGGTCTGAACCGCTGACCTCATGGTTACCAGTCCAATGCCTAACCTACAGAGCCAGCCGAACTCCAATTAGCATAAGTTAAAAAAGATGACTGAAGAACATACCCTGGAATTTCCTTACTGAAACAACATTTATAGCAGGTAAATGGCGCGTCGGATTTTCATGTTTCTCAAACATTCCAGCTGAAGTCTTCAGAATAACAGAAGAGATTGATTCTAGATGCCTTTGTGTGGACTTGAACCTCCAACATTTTGGTTAGCAGCCAAGCATGTTTAGGATGTGCATCACCCACAGCTTCCTAATAGATTACACGTACACTTTAAATTCTCCCAAATATTGAAGCAAATTTAGGTGCCAAAAATGTGCCTCAATTAGCCTGTGACTTTGGGGATGCCCTTGTCCGCAAATTGGCATGCAGGGTGGAACTCATTATTTAGCTTGAGAAGCATGAAATTAATCAGAAATGAACTGGGGAGATTTCTCCTGGAGCAGGGAACTGGAGTCATAATCTCTGGAAATCACTCTTTAGTCCTCCAAATTCCGTAATAATAACATCACACTAAGTAATTGTACAAACTCCCTTAAACATCCCCTGTGTACTACTTTCCCCTAGGTACTAACGTTGTTGTTGTTTAGTGCTGTTGAGTGGGTTCCGACCAACAGCAACCCAGTATAGGAGTGGCTGTTGAGTGTGAACCACCAATCTTGTGGTTCAAAAGACTTTGCAGTCCAGCACATTCGCCCACAGCGCCACACCCGGACTCCACGTACTATCATGTAACCATTTTAAGGATAGGGGACTGAGATACAGACAGGTGAAATATTTTTCCCAAATTCCCAGAGTCTGTGAGCGATGGAGCTATGATTCAAACCCAGATGATCCCGAACCACCAGTTGCTATGGAGGCAGACTGGATTCAAAGCGACCCCAAGTGTGTCAGTACAAAACTGCACTCCACAATATTTCCAATGGCTGATTTTTCTCAGAAGTAGATAGCCAGACCTTTCTTCCAAGTGTCTTTGTCTAAACCTGAACTTCCAACTTTTCCATTAGCAGCCAAGTACATTAACCCACAACTGTTTGTATCATCCAGGGATTCCCAGATAGCCCTGGTCACGCTAAACAACTAAGGTCTCTTCTCTGGCATGTATTAAGCTACACTCCCTGCAGTTTTATACTGGGTGCTAATCAAGAACAAAAACTAAAATGTATGTTTCAAACATAGAATAAAACCTTTTTATCGCCTCCAAACATAATTTTATTTAACTGAAAAATCATCAGTGTGCAAATTGGACATTTTTGGTACAGAAAGTCAAGTGTGACTAATTAAGTAAATGAGTGATGAATCATAATATCAACAGTAGTCATTAAACAAAACTGCATTTAAATTAGATTTACTAGACAGTTTACAGTACAGAAAATATAATGAGCCAACTTTAAAGAAAGCTTCCAATACTTTTTTTTTTTTAAACCTATATTGTAAAATATTCTCTTATATCATTTCAAAAGAGGAACAGAAAGAGAAAATGAAAGAGTAAACTCTGTGATGCTTTTCAGTCCCTCCCAATATTTCCTTAGAGTCAGAAGATCTTTTAAGCCACATGAGACATGATTTAATTCGCCTAAGAAGAGGTCACCTTGCTTGAAGGGAAGGTGCCATCTGTTTAAATTCAGTTTACTCAATCAAATGTACCACGGAAGGGAAAATGGGGCATATTCCTGTCCTGAAATTCTTCTTATGTTAACTAAAATCACCTTACTTTTGTAGTAAATGAGCCATGAGATACAATGCCAGAAATTGATTTGGAAGAGTGAGTACATGCGTTCTGAAAAAGAGACTGTGTATACTGAGTAATAGAAAGTCCCTGGATGGCCCTACAGAGCAGAGAAGAGGCATGCGAGCAAAAGAAGACAGAACTATACAAACAGCCGGAAGGCACCATCACTAAAGGAGACACTGACTGTTTATTTTACCTGAGGAGGGAGTTTGAGGTGGCCTCAGGAAATTCACCTCCCCTGAGTTTATGTCTGTGACCTATTGAGAGCAGGTCATTCCTCTTGCCAACCAGTCAGTGCACACCCATGTAATCAATCCCACGTGTGTCAGGACAGAACAGTGCTGCTTTTCCAATCGCCGACCGTCTATCACATCTCTGTCATGTTCTTCCCAATAGTATCCGTGCCTGGCTCGTGGTAGAACACCGCACAAATTCTTTGTTGAATGAATGAACAAAATTATAAATGGTAAGTGTGCAGCACTTCTTTACAAATCAGATTCTACTCCATTTCATTAAATGCTTTTATTTACTGGATGTCTCCTGAAATTATTCTAGGTTCTTAATAATAAGGAGGAACTAATTTTATCTTCAGGGAAGAAAGGGGAAAGGGAAAAAAAAAAAGCAAAAACACTTTCAGTCACTTGTTCCAAAGGTCTTTCAAAATAATGTTGTAGTATAATTTGGTTTGAAAGCACGGTCCAACATTTTATTACCTTCAAATTTATTCTGAAAAGCTGAAGGCCCGTGATAAGGCTCATTAAGTTGCTGAAAGGCCTATCTTCACACAAAAGGTCTCAACTTAATCCAGGTAATTACTGCTCATTTCCCCCGGTTATTTCTAGTTCCTGAACATTCCCAGGGAAGTTGGCCTCAATGGACACAACCCACAGTCTGAGACACAAGAAAGGGAGATGGTTGCTGAAAGATCTTATTAAACTGCAACTAAGGAAAGATCATTCTGGCTGACTCTAGGGCCTGAAATGTAAACAGAGACCCCCTGTCCAGATTCAGGGTCAAGAGAAAAAGGTTTCTGGCATATAAACTGGCTACCACCTACCTCTTAAACTTATCATTTTTCATGGTGCCTGGAGTTTGTATCATACCTGTGGGATTATGGGTGTGGGCCTGGGCTCCAGGTCACCTGGATTCAGCCCTCAACTTGCAGTTTGTGACTCGGGGCAAACTGTGTATCAGTTTCCTTATTCATGCAATAGGGATGAGACTTGCTCCATAGGGTTGTTGTGAGAATTAAATGTAAAAAGTAAAAGGATCTGTATCTTGCACTTGCATTGTTGTTGTTAGCACCATGGAGTCAGTTCCAGCTCATAGATAGTCCTATATAGAGTTTCTGAAGCTATAAGTCTTTGCAGGTTCAGAAAGCCTCATGCTAATTTGTTTATTAGTAGGAATCATTGTTATTACCATGACCACCATCTCAGGAATTCCATTTACAAACAAGCTTTATGCCTATTATTTGTGATAAACTTGATCCTGGTCCCACCAAGTATTTCCATCTATCTCCATGACTGAGTGAATTTGATAGCAACTGCTTTCTGAATCTCTGGATGCTACGAACAATTAATGCACAACACTGGATGCTAACCAAAAGTTTACTCAGAAGAACCTTATGAGAAAGGTCTGGTGTTCTACTTCTGAAAAAATCAGTCACTGAAACCTCAGTGTGACGCAGCTCTACTCTTGACATGCAAGGGATCGCCACAAATCAGAATCACCACAAATCAGAGGCAGCTGGTTTTAATTAATGCACTTTTCCAGTAGTGTGTTAGCAAAACTTTAATAACTAGCCTATGGGCAGGCTGTGTGATACTCTCATTTGTAGTTTTACCGATTTCCATGTTGTATGTGATTTTACCATGCCTGGCTGGTTTCAGACTACCAAAACAAAATCTCTGAAATAAGTGGAGAAGAAACAAATGCTCACAGTCAGCTCTTGAAAGCCAGGACCAGTCAGCTCCAGCAATGCCTAAAATGTCTTTTCAAGGGACTGAAAAACTCACTAACAAATATCCTTTCAAGGTTCACATGATGGATGTAAAAGTAGTTTGCATATGCCTAATTGTGAGAGTTCAAGTATTACTCACTTCTTTTAAGTATTAGAAACGGAAATATAATTTCTAATCCTCTTTCCATCTGAATAAAACGTTAACTTCTATCATCCATCTGTGCAGTTCTTCTTCTTGTAAATGTGATTTTTAAAACTTTCTTTTCTCTTTTCAGTTTCGCATCTGCTAGTGTTTCCCATTTGCCAGCTCCCAACATGTCCCTAATTACTCCTTTTTGATTTTATAGTCTGCATGCTGATGTTTCATCAGTTACAACTGCTGGATTCCACTGAGCAGTGGAAGTCTGCAGTGCCCCTCGGTAGGTACATAATGCACTAAGTATACCAAATCTCTTTTTCTCCAAAGAATATTGTTTAATATAAAGACAGTGTGAGGTTAATACTGTACAAAGAAAAGGTTTTTCCCTCAGAATCATCACAAAAATAAAGGGAAAAAAATGCTTCACAGAAGACAAGTTTCTACACGGGAACAAGAAATCACTTACATTAAAGCAGTATGATTTCAACTGGCATTTATTTTGGCTGGGCACAAAGCAAAAAAAATAATAATATATTTGTAGTATGAAGTACGCATTTTAACCTATCCAATCAAAATGTTTTTACCTTTTAAAACAGGAAACAGAAATTCCTTCAGGTTAGGAATGTGAACGTAAAAACGTCTAAGATACAATATTGTTGTTGTTAAGCTACAATGTTGTTTTGTCGTTGTTAAGCACAGCCAAGTCAGTTCAGACCCATAGCAACCTTGTATAGAGTTTCCCCAGAACGGCTGGTGACCTTGAACTACTGACCTTGCATTTGAAACCAACTTTGCAGCCCAGGGCATTAACCTACAGCACATACCAGGACTCCTAAAATAGAATCCTCCAAAATTATTTCAGTGAAAAAACAAAGTAAAATTTTCAAGAAAAGAGGAGGATTTTTTGTTTGTTTATTTCAATCTGTCTTATAAATGCATCATTGTCATTCATAAAGAATTCCTAAACCATCTGATGAAAGAGTTCTAAATCTCTGAGCAGGTAGGAGGTACCCAGAAGTAAATACACCAAAAACACTTAAAATTAAACCATTTAACTCTAATGAGGTGGCTGAAAAACAAAGTTTTATAAAGCTCAGTCTAGCAACAATGTCTTTTTCAAGACATGAACAATGAAACAAGCATGTTTAAACTACACTTAGATCTGTGTTGTCAAAGCTTCCCTGTTTTAGATGAGATTTGTGGTGGAATAGTCAAAAGTCTCCTGAGATGGGGTAGAGGAGGGAGGTAAAGATGAAGGAGAGAAAGGATAATTATTTAAGGAACTTTTAAAACAATAACCCATGAAATCAAACCTATTACCTTCAGTAAGCATCCTTGAAGATGAAGTAGAACTGCCCCCACAGGGTTTCCCAAGCTCTGGTAGCGTAGTGGTTATGAATTGGGCTGTGAACCTCAAGGTCAGCAGTTCAAAACTACCAGCTGCTCTGTGGGATAAAGATGAGGCTTTCTGCTCCCGTAAAGATTTACAGCCTTGGAAACCCTGTTCAGGGTCGCTATGGGTCGGAACCGACTCGATGGCACTTAACAACAACAACAATTCTTTACAGAAGCTGACTGCCACATCTTTTGATAAGTGTGTTCCAACTACCAACCTTTTGGTTGCAGCTGAGCACTTTAGCCACTGTGCCACCTGGACCCTTTTAAAGTAGCAGGTAGCTCTAATATTGTTGGCATATCAAGCATGGAGTCCTGATGTGGCACTGTGGGCTAATGTGCTAGACTGAAAGTCGGTGTGAACCACAAGGTTGGCAGTCCAAACTCACTGGCCACTCCTTGGAAACTGTACACAGGGTTGCTATGGGTCAGAACCAATTCGACAGCACTTAACAACAATCAAACATAAAGGAGTCCTGGTGTGGCCCTGTAGGATAAGCACTGGACTGTAATGTCAATTTCAGTCGCAAGGTCGGTGGCTCACACTCACCAGCAGCTCCTCAGAAACCCTGTATAGGGCAGTTGCCATAAGTCACAACTGTTTCAATGGCACTTAATAACAACAGCAATTAAGCATAGAAGTAAGTCCTCAACAAAATATTCTCCAGTCTCCACAATACTAGGAAGTAGCTACTCGTGTTCTGTTTGTACAGGTAAAGTGTTCTGTTTATACAGGTAGCTGTTAGATGTAGAAAAAACACTGGACTGTTAATCACAAATTTGGAGAATCAAACCCACCAGTAGCTCCTTAGAAACACTCTACAGGGTTGCTATAAGTTGGCACTGACTCCACACCAACTAACAACAACATCAACAATGATTCGAGTAGTAATTAAATAACCAGTTTGCAGATGATGAACCAGACTTATCTTCAGTCCAGTGGACTAGAGGGTGTGGTCTGTGAAGCTGACATTCTACAGTTCCAAATAGCTCCTCACCATCTAAAAAACCACCAATTGAGTATGCAGTAAAAACTGTGTAAGGCAGAAACCAGTCTGTCAGAGAAGGAAAACTTGAATATTTTATGATCAGCAAGAACTGTTAAGAGTGAAACCTTGTCAAAGTCAGAACCTGGTAAAACAAGATAATTCCACAGAGTTCCAGCTCTCATGGGTTTCAGTATAAAAACTTTGTGTGTTTTTTTTAAACTTTTCATTATGGTTTGGGTGCAAGTTTATATAACATATTCGTTTCCATTCAACAACTTACATATACTTTGTTTTGTAGCATTGATACAACCCCCACAATGTAACAATAGCCTTTCCACTTCCTCCCTGGATTCCTCATCTCCATTTGTCCTTTCCTACCTTTCTAAGTTTTCTGTTGGGGCAAAAACCGTCCTGTTAGTCTCGGATGGTTGCATGCTATAAGGAATGTGTTCCTCCTTGATGTCTCTGTTGACATTTCAGGCCTGTCTGGTGTTTGACTGACAGTTGATCCCCAAGTATGGTTTCCATTCCAGGGTTCAAGGGTGTCAAAGGGCCATAGGCTCAGGGGTTCCACCAGTCTCTATCAGACAAGTAAGTTGGGTCATTTTTGAATTTTGTACTGCATTTCCTCTCACTCTGTCCAGAACCTTCTATGGTGATTCTGATCAGAGCTATCAGAAGTGGTGTGGCAGGGTACCATTGAGTTCTGCTGGTGTCAGGGTAGTGAAACTGAGTTAGTATGATCCTTTAGTCCTTTGGACTAATTGTTTCCTTGCATCTTTGATTGTCTTCACTTTTCTTTGTTCTAGATAGGAAGAGATCAACAATTGCAACTTAGATTTCCTACTTTTTATTACTAAAGAAGTATAGTGGTTATGAGTCAGACTGCTAACCTCCAGGTCAGCAGTTCAAAACTACCTGCCATTCAATGGGAGAAAGATGAGGCTTTCTGCTCCTGTAAAGATTTATAGTCTCGAAAATGCTATACAGGGTGTCTATGAGTTGCAACTGATTCCACGGCACACCATCACCACTACTGCCATTTAGCTGAAACCTACCAGTAGCTCTCCAAAACCCTTAAAAGGGTCATTTTGAGTCAGAAGCAACTCAATGGCACATACCAACAACAATATGTTCATTAAGTGATGGTGGTGTGCTGTGGAGTTGGTTCTGACTCACAGAGGCCCTGCATAGGTTTTCTGAGGTTGTAAATCTTTACGGCAACAAAAAGCCTCAACTTTCTCCTGCAAAACAGCTGGTAGTTTTGAACTGCTGACTCTTAGGTTAGCAGCCCATCTTGTAACCACTACACTGCCAGAGCTCCTTATTCTATTAAATAGATGAATATATTTACAGCGCATACAAGTAGACTTCAAGAAATGAATGGAAAAATGGAATGAAAAGATAATAGAATCCTCACATTAGCTTTTTGAAGGTTCCTCATATAAGTAAATCCTCCAGGCCCTCCACATGAGAGAGATGAGGCTTTCCACAACTTGCAGTTAAACAGCCTTGTGGCCCAGTATTCCGTGTTGTTGTTGGAGCTCCACACTACACGTCTTGCTGCTCGAAGTTCTCGCTGCTCAAAGTTCCTGAAGTTAGAGATCATCTGAAGAACAGAGTTGATGAATTAAACACTAAAAACCGAAAACCAGAAGAGTTGTGGGATGACATCAAGAATATCATACATGAAGAGAGCAAAAAGTCATTAAGAAGACAAGAAAGAAGGAAAAG
>NW_006408564.1:12733348-12744781 GCF_000296735.1 Chrysochloris asiatica
TATCACCATAGAAAGCTTGTAAGTCTGTCTTCTGTCTATAACTGATTGGAATACCTAAAATGGGGCTACAACGTGCCCAGTGAAGGAGGCTTCCTGCAGAGCCTCAGCATTACAAAAGACCATAAGTGGAATCCTGAACCCCATCCAGAATCTTCTGAGGTTGGAAATTTCTACTTGAAAAGACAAGCAGACCAGCCTGGAACAGCTAGAACAGAAGATACTTCTTGAAAGAAAGACCGTCAGGAAAAATGCAAAACAGTAACACAGTCCGAATGACTATTATAAGAATAAGCAGGTTGCTTGCCCAGGAGAGATCAAGGCAAGTGGCAGGGTCCCCTCAGGGTAAACCCTCTTCCAAGACTAAGACTCAATGGGAACACAGAAGCAGACATGCACTCTGATTGGTGACCATGTGAATCTTCCCTTAAGGAGAAGTGAGGGAAAAATAGCAATGAAGCTGTGAGCTAAGCCCTGCAACATTCAATAGTCTCCTATGAACCCGGGTGGAGACCTGGTTGTCCCGCAGTGTGGCAAAATATGGGGACTCCTGGGCCCAGAGTCAATGACATAGCCACAGAGGACTAGAGTGGAGAGTGAAGTGTGCAGCTGATAAGAAGAGAGGGCATGTGCATAAGAACACCCACACTTGAAGATAATACCTACTTGACCTGGCTTCAATGACTGGATGATCAGAGCTCAAGCAGAAGAAGAAAGAAGAGGAAAAAAAGAGCAATCTGATATAATTTGATGAACTTGACCTACACCTATGTATGCAGTAGTTCAAAAGAGGGAACAAATCTTTACAGCGATGATCATTCCCTCCCCTCCATACACAGAGTAGACAGGGATGGACAACTTGGACATTGGCTACCCAAAGTGGGGGATCTTGGCTGAAAGCAGATAGTATCAAAAATATGTTTACTTGTGCTTTATTGACTACACAAAGGCCTTCAATTGTGTGGATCGTGACAAGCTATGGACAACATTGCGAAGTATGGGTATTCCAGAACACTTAATTGTGCTCATGAGGAATAGGTACCTGGACTAAGAAGCAGTTGTTCGAACAGAATATGGGAACACTGAATGGTTTAAAATTAAGAAAGGTGTCAACAAGGTTATATTCTTTCACTATATTTATTCAACCTGTATACTGAGCAAATAATCTGAGAAGCTGGGTTATATGAAGAAAAACGTGGCATCAGGATTGGAGGAAAACTCTTTAATGACCTGTGATATGCAGATGATACAAACTTGCTTGCTGAAAGTGAAGAGGACTTAAAACATTTACTGATGAAGATCAAAGAGCACAGCCTTCGGTATGGATTACATCTTAATATCAAGAAAACAAAAATCCTCACCACTGGACCAATCAACATTTTTTATCAATGGAGGCAAGATTGAAGTTGTCAAGGACTTCATTTTTCTTGGATCAACTATCAACACTCATGGTAATTGCAGTCAAGAACTCAAATGACGTATTGCATTAGGCAAATCTGCTGCACAAGACCTTTTAAAAAGTGTTGAAGAAAAAAGATATCAGCTTGAAGACTAAGGTGCACCTGACCCAAGCCATGGTATTTTCAAAAACCTCATATGCATGTGAAAGCTGGACAGTGAATAAGAAAAACCGTAGAAGAATTAATGCTTTTGAGTTATGGTGTTGAAGGAGAATATTGAAAGTGCCATGGGCTGTCAAAAGAACCAATAGATCTGTTTTGGAAGAAGTGAAGCCATGATAGCCAAACTTCATATCTCATGCTTTGGACATATTGTCAGGAGGGACCAGTCACTGGAGAAGGATATCATGTTTGGTAAGGTGGAGGGTCAGAGAAAAAGAGGAAGATCCCCAACGAGATGGAATGGCCAAGTGGCATCATCAATGGACTCAAGCGTGGCAACAGTAGTGAGGTTGGGCCAAGATCAGGCAGTGTTTCGTTCTGCTGTGCATACGGTTGCTATGGGTTAGTACATACTCGATGGCACCTAAGAACAACAACAACAAAGGCAAGAAGTTAATGGCTTACAAGCTTTCAAGAGGGAGCCTAAATCCAGAGGGTGCAGAGAAAGGTAGAATCTCCACTGAGTAGTATCCAATCTGTCTGGGTGGGGTGATGAAAAGAGATGGGGAAAGCACTCATGTGGTACAATAGTGAATAATTGTTATCAGGACTGACTGTTAGGGTTGGAAATGTAAAGGTAGACATTTTGTAGCAAAAGAGGGGAGCGTTTGACTTTGCAGTGCAGGAGCAGTGGTCCCTGGGACTATCAAGGGAGAAGAGCAGAGAGCGGGACCCTACCCAGAGAAGCAGTAATGCCAGAGATGGAGGCAGAGACAACGACATGGAGAGATGGGGCTGCTGCAGAGTCTAGACCCAGAGAGGGAGAGGGTCTGTGTGCTGATGACCAGGGGACAGGCTTGTAGGATATATCCTTTGGTTGGTTGATGATGCATAGAGGGGATTGTAACCATAGCAATGAAATGACATACGATAGGATGAATGTAAAGTTAATGTTCTCCCATGTAAACTATCACATAATTCACAATAAAACATAAAAAAAAAAAAGTTGGCTGTGACCTATGTGCCATGTATGAGTCTTGTATCTACACTGTCACTCATCTTTCACTTAACTAGAAAATCTTTGTCACTGACAGACACCAACAGTGATAATACAGAAAACAACCTTCTCCCTACCTTTTACTCTCCCCAAACAACTCTTCTGTTGATGTCTTCTAAATCTTATTTTCTAGTACAATAAACTAGCAAGAACAAAAGCCATATAGATATTAGACACAATAGGCAAAGGATTGGTTGCCTGAAATATGTACAAAGACAAATCATCTAACAGGAAAACCAAAATAAATAAATAAATAAATGGGCAAAAGAACATGAAGATGTATGGATAGCAAATAAATCCATGAAAAAATGCTTACCATCATTCTTCATTGCAGACATGTAAATAAAAACCATTATAAGTTACCACTATAAAATTATTAAAATGGCTAAAATAAAAAAACACTCTCAAATGCAAGTGCTGGGAAGAATGCTGAGCAATTATAATCTCCCATGCATTGCTGGTGAGAATACAAAATGATACAGCCACTTTGGTGAACAAATTTAGCCATTTCTTAAAAAGTTAGACATACAGTTACCAAGCAATTGAGCAATCCCACTCTTAGGAATTTACCCATAGGAAATAAAGAACCTATATTTACATAAAAACCTGTAAAAGAATGTTTACAGTAGCTTTACTCATATTTATCAAAAATTAGAAACAATCCAATCTGCAACTGAGACTGGATAAACAAACTATGGTCCATCTACTAATTTTACTCAGACATAAAAACTACTCATTCACTCAACAAATGGATGAATCTCAACACATTATGATAAATTTAAAAAGCCAGATGCAAAACACGACTTCCTGTGTGGTTCATTTATAAGAGTTATGAATGGAGGAAAGAATTGACTGAAAAGAGTAGCATGAGGAAATTTAGCAGATTAATGGAATCGTTCAGGATCTTAATTGTGATGCTATACTATTTTATTCATTTTTCAAAACAAAAAAAAAGAGTGAATATGTAACTGAAAAATTAAAGTTGATTAATTTTTTTAAAGACAGGATCAGTGTTACCTGATTTTAAAAACTCGAAACAACCTTAACCAGTAGTCACTTCACAGAAATCCCTCTAAATCAAATTCCTGCAAAATACAGAAAGAAAATTATAGACTCCCCACTCAATCCCCCTGCAGTGATTGTCTTTCTTTAGCTAGTCACATCCTCCTCAAGTTCACTTCCTCCAAAAGGTCTGCTCTAGCTGTCTCAAATATATGGATTTTTTACTTCTTTGAACTCATACCTTACACAATGTGCTCTTAATGATAAGCTATATTACAGTGGGGGAAGGGCAATGAAAGTTATAATAAAAAACACACCTTTCCTTCCTCTCCTAAATTCTGAACCAATTTAAGCACAGTGATTAGGATATAACATGATATCACAATAGGGGCTAAACTAGGCAGCTGCAATAAAATGCCTTAACAATCCAATCATCATGTCTAGACCTTAGTCAATAAGTCTGCAGAATGGGGACACTTACCCAAGCCACTGTATCTGGGTGGTAATCCACTGGGAAAAGCGAAACAGAGAGGGACCCTGAAGAGGGGGGCCATAGGCAGAGGACACAAATATTCAGCTATGCAACATCTCATCTGTCAGACAAGGTAGCAGAGCCTCTTCACTTTTTGGAAGTAGAGTAGATGTTCTGTTATTTATGAGCCAAAGAATTAAAGCTGAGAGAAGTAGAAAATGCATTCCCCCAAATATTTTGTCTCCCACAATTATATGCTAAGCTTTCTTAAGAATGTCTCTCTGTATCTCCTGCTTTGCTGTACACATAAAAGGTATTCTAAATGTCTATGGATGGCTAATTTTAAGACACATTTTGTTAAAAAAAAAAAAAAAGCATCAGAGTCCATATAAAACAGAACACTGAAGTTGTATAAGCACATATAACCATTTAAATCCACTTATTCAAGTATCTATTAAGCACTTAACATGGAATAAGTGCTAGAGCAAACACTAGGGATTTGCAAAGGTTCGTATGATTATTATTATTTTTTTTTAATTTTAAGAAAAAAAGCAGTAAAAAAATTTTAATGCAAGGATATTATAGGGAAGTCAACAAAATAAACAATAAAGAAAAAAGACCAAAAAAAAATGAATCCCAGCTGAAAAATAAAGCCTATAAAGGATTATTTGTTATAGGTGATTAACAGGGAAAATGGAAAACCTATCGTTTTAAAGTATAATAGTCATGAGTCCCAATCCTGATTCCCCCAGTTACTTGTTATATGACTGGTCATGCTCCTTAACATCATCAAACCTCAATTTCCTCAGTTCTAATGAAGGACAAAAGCAGCGTAGTGGTTACGAATTGGGCTGTGAACCAAAAGGTCAGCAGTTCGAAACTATCAGCTGTTCCATGGGAGAAAGATGAAGCTTTCTGCTCCCGTAAAGATTTACAGCCTCAGAAACCCTGTACAGGGTCACTATGAGTTGGAACCGACTCCATGGCACACAACAACAACAACAATGAATGATAAAAGATAGCCCTTAAACTTGTCAGAAAGATTGAAATATATAATTTAGAAAAATTCCAGGGAGATAGTAGGGATTTAATACATGTAAGTATTCTTCCCTGATTTTTATTTTATAAAAACATAACCTACAATTACATATGTTGCTGTTGTTAAGTGCCGTCAAGTCATATCTGACTCTGTATAGGGTTTCCAAGGAGCAGCTGGTGAGCTTGAACTGCCAACCTTATGGATCAAACCAACTTTGCGGTCCGGGGTATTAGCCCACAGAGCCAAACTAAGACTTTGCAATTACATATTGTTGTTTTTGTTAAGTGCTGTCAAGTTGGTTCTGACCCATACAAGGTTTCTGAGGAGCAGCTGGTGAGCTTGAACCACCAAACTTGCAGTTCAAATGGTTTTGCAGTCTGGCACATTAACCCACAGCACCACACCAGGACGCAGGACTCCATATGTTGGTGGTGGTGGTGATGATGGTGGTGGTAGTATTAGTGTGCTGTGGAGTCAGTTCTGACTTATAGCGACCCTGTATAGGGTTTCTGAAGCTGTAAATCTTTACAGGAACAGAAAGCCTCCTCTCTTTGTCCCATGAAACGGCTGGTAGTTTTGAACTACTGACCTTGAAGTTAGCAGCCACACTAGTAACCACTACGCTACCAGAGCTCCTTCAGACTCCATATAGGTGATACTGTCTCCAGGACTGAAATGCATTTCTAATTACTTTAGCAGCTATACATGCTTTGTGGCGTTCTGATGTGGTGCTGTACGATAAACACTGGACTACCAATTTCAAGGTTGGCAGTTCAAACCACCAGTTGCTCCTTGGAAACCCTATGAGTTATAACTGATTTAAAGGCACTGAACAACGGAACATGCTTTGTGATTTTGTTCCATTCACATGAGTTATACGTGGGCCTGTCCAAGTTGAGTGTACTGTTTGTGTACCAAAGAAATTATTATCCCAAAACAACAGCAGCCTTCATTTGAGATCTCTTTAGTTTTTTATTTCAAAGCCCTGTACGACAGGGATTTTAACCAACATTTTAAGATTGAAAAGAATAATAACTCTGTAGACCCTCAAAGGGGAAACATGTATCTTGTGAAAAAACAAGATGTTGTTTTTAAATTTTCAGTGTTTATTCTAGGAGATTCAAAGTTGTCTAGTACCTGTTTTTCTTTCTCTCCTTTGCTCAACTTGAAAGTCCTGCAAAAGCTTTACTGACATACATTAAGGATGAGCCCTATACATGTTTTCCTACCTGAAATGTTCTTTTACTTAGGAAAAAAATGCCGAGCTCCAATAACTATGACCTACATAAATTCGAAGGTACAAACACAAGGAGGTCAGGCGAAGCGTAGCTGAATTGTATATGTCATGCTCACAAGCTGATCTGCAATTCCTTCCAAACCTCACAGTCCTCAATAATTGTGAATAAACAACGTCCTTGAATTCAGAGAGACTATGACACCTGTATTCAAAGTATTATCTTACTGCCTCTGAATTTTCTAGAAATGTTCTGGGTGGTGTTCATTGATAATACAATAGTACCACTCTAAGACACACACATAAAGGTAAACATTCAAACCGTGTAATTCTGGAGCATTGAGGCTGCCAACACAGAATTCATTCTAATTGGCAACAATGAGAAAATTAGGAGGTGACTTGTAGCATCTAGACTTACGCTTTATTCTTTTCTAATTTAGTTTTTGTTCTGGTGCTATGAACCTGGAATACTGGAAATGTGTACCTGGCAGGTGATGACACTGCATACGGATGAAGGACCTTAGATAGATGAGAACTTCAAAGCATGTCTGAGGCCAGTAATGAATGAGTCAAATTACCCTGGTTGCACAGTTCCTCTCCAAAGATGGAGCCTGAGAGAAATGCTGCGTTTACTTCTTCACACCACAGTGTGACAAACCTCTCCACTGTCTTAAAATCATTTGAGAATACCTGAGCAAAAAAAGACAAAGCAAATAGGAAGGTCTTGGGAGCTCAGAAAACTTGCAAAGAGCCAGGACATGACAGTCTTGAACTTTGGATATCTCAGCTACTAAGTGATTATGCCCCTCTATTTCATCAAGTTGCTACAAAAGTAATCAGGGTAATAAGTATGAAAAATGTTATACTTCTTGGAAAACCAGTGCTTTAGATGTTCCGTAAATGATATCTTCCTTCCGAATTTCCTTAGCAGCCTTGAATTCTTAATCATCCACTTATCCATTTAATCATTCAAAAAATTGTTATATCTTCCCTTTTTTCTTCTGATTGCATGGTAATACATACTTACTGTAAAATATTCAAATGTAACCGCAATGAATAAAGGAGATAGTACAAGTCCCTGGAAAGCTCAGTAAATGTATATTTATTTGTTAATCACTACATTTTAGGCTATGTTAAAGTTGCCAGAGAGTTATCAAAGTAAATAAGAAAACACTCCTGTCCACAAAAAGGCCAGAGCCTAGTAAAACAGCTGTTATTCAGTGTCATAGAGTCTGTCCTGCCTCATAGTGTCCCTATGCACAACAGAATGAAACACCGCCCAGTCCTACACCATCCTCACAATTACTGTTAACTTCTAGTCCATTGTAGTCACTGTGTCAGTTCATGCCACTGAGGGTTTTCCTCCTGTCGCTGACCCTCCACTTTACCACGTAATGCATCCTTTCTCCAGGAACTGACCCCTCCTGACAACATTTCTAAATTATCTGAGACAAGTTTCCACATCCTCACTTCTAAAGAGCATTCAGGCTACATTTCTTCTAAGATACATTTGTTTGTTATTCTGAAAATCCATGGTATGTATATTCAATATTCTTCACCAACATCATAATTCAAATGCATTGATTCCTCTCCAGTCTTCCATAGTCTAGCTCTTACATGTATATAAGAGAGATGTTGTTGTAATTGTTGTTAAGTGCCATTGAGTCAGTTCCAAATCACAGTGACCCTGTATAGCATGCCCAAGGAGTTGCTGGTGGGCTTGAACCACTTACCTTGCAGTTGGCAGTCAGTGCTTATCCTACAGCATTACACCAGGACTCCATATAAGAGAGGCAGTAGCAGAAATGATGGAAATAGAAATTCTTTTTGTGAAGGAAGAGATTTTCTCTGGTCATGGTGGTGGTGGTGGTGGTGGTGGTGGTGGTATGCTGTAGAGTTGGTTCTGACTCACAGCAACCCCGTATAGGGTTTCTGAGGCTGTAAATCTTTATGGGAGCTTAAGTAAGACTCATCTTTCTCCCTTCTGTAGAACAGCTGATAGTTTTTAATTGCTGAACTTGAGGTTAGCAGCCTAACTCATAACCACTACACTATCAGAGCTCTTCTGGTAGCAGTTACCAAGAAGCAATTTCTTTCTTTTTCTGAATTCCTGCAGCAGTTCTATGCATCCTCCTTGCAGTATGCATTATTACTATTGTGACGTGCCGCCGAGTCAGTTCAGATTCATAGCAAACCTGTATAGGGTTTCCAAGGAGCAGCTGGTGGGTTTGAACTGCTGACCTTGTAGTTTGCATTCCAGTGTGGATCCTAAACAGCCACACCAGAAGTCCTAATATTACTACATTGTTGTTGTGATGTTGTTGTTGTTGTTAAGTACCGTGGAGTTGGTTCTGACTCAACATGACCCTACCCAGGGTTTCCAAGGCTATAAATCTTTACGGGAGCAAACCACCTCATCTTTCTCCCATGGAACTACTGGTAGTTTCGAACTGCTGACCTTGAGGTTAGCAGCCCTATTCGTAACCACTACACTACCAGAGCTCCTGGTTGTGATAGTGGTGGTTAAATGCCGTTGAGTCAATTTCGACTCATAACAACCCTGTATAGGGTTTCTGGGGAGCAGCTGGTGGGTTTGAACTGCCAACCTTCTGGTTCAAACTGACCTTGTGGTCCAAATGGACCTTGCTTTTCCTATAGCACCACAACAGAACTCCATTATTACTATGTTGTTGTTGTTGTTGTGAAGTGCCCGCAAGTTGCTTCTGACTCATAGCAACTTTGTATAGGGTTTCCAAAGAGCAAGTGATAGGTTTGAATTACTGGCCTTGTGGTTTGCCATACAGCGCTGATCCTACACTACCACACCAGGAATATAGGAAGCATTATTGCTATGTTGTTGTTGTTGTTGTTAAGTGATGTCAAATTGGTTCCAATTCATAGCAACCCTGTATAGGGTTTCCGAGGAGCAGCTGGTGAGCTTGAACTGCCCACCTTGAGGTCTGGTGCAATAACCCACAGCACCACACCAGGACTCCCAAAGAATAAGGAAGGCTTCACAAATCTGCATAACTATTAAGTAAGTGTTAGTAACTATTCAAATAACAACAATACAAGGAAAGAAGGAATGCAAATTGTCAGGAAGATGTAGAGAGCTGCTAGTGGAATTCAGAAAAGAAAGGAATTACTTCTAGCTAACTATAACAACAAGAGAAATGTCCTTCTTTCCAAAAAGAACTTCTGTTTCCATCACTTCTGTGATCATACAACTTCACGTGTCATGCTACCCAAGAATCCTGCCTAAAGTAAACTAGGACCTCAATTAAGATTTCAGGGGTTCATATAAAATCCTCAATTCCACTTCCTTACCATTTCCTCATACATTCAACAGTCCTGACTCCACAGCATACCCTCAAACAAAACAAATAGGAAAGAAAGAAATCATTTGGTCACAGTCACTTCCCATTATTACTGTTAAGAGAAATAGGGAGAAATATAAAAGCAGTAAGAGAGAAAAAGGACAAGTGCCAGCTTTTCCCTGTCTCTCGCAGTAAAGAAAAATCAGATGAAATAAACCAGATCTAAGTTGAAACAAGGAGTCCTGGTGTGGCTGCAAAGTCACTTGAACTGCAAGGTCAGTGGTTCAAGCACACCAGCTGCTCCTTGGAAACCCTATACAGGGTCACTATGGGTTGGAATCAACTCAACAGCACTTAACAACAACAACAACAAGTTGAAAAGAAGGTGCAGCGGTGACAAGTTGGAGTGCTAACTGAAAGGTCACCAGTTTGAACCCATCCAAAGGCTCCTCGGGAGAAACATGAATCAGCCCATTTCTGTAAAGACTGCAACCTTGGAAACCTTCTGGTGCAGGTCTACGCTGTCCTATAGACTTGCTGTGAGCCATAGCTGACTCAACAACACACAACAAGAAGAAGTTAGGAAGGGGAGTCCCTGGGTGGAAGAAACAGCTAATCTGCTCAGCTACTGTCCCAAAGGTTGGAGTCTACCCAGAGGCCCCTTAGAAGAAAGCCCTGGTGATCTCCTTCTGAAAGCCCGTGGGAGAACAATTCTATTTTGACACATATGGAGTCACCATGATTCAGAGGCAACTCAGCAGCAACTGGCTTTTTTCAAGTTAGAAAGAAGGCTAAGAGGCACACAAACACATAGGAGCTCTCCACACGCATGTAATATTTAATACACCAGAACTAGCTAGCTAGTTGGAGGGGAAGTAGCCCTGGGGATGCAGTGCATTAAGTGCTGAGCTGCAAACCACAAGATCAGTCATTCAAACCCACCAGCTGCTCCAAAGGAGGAAGATGAGGCAGTGTACTCCTGTAAAGGCCTATAGTCCCCGAAACCCTATAGAGCAATTAGACTCTGTCCTATACGAGGTGGAATCAACTGGGTGGCAGTGGTAGTTTACATTGTAGCTGGTGAGGCAGGTGGGATAAAAATTAGTTAGAAATCCATCAATGTTCCTATTACATGGAAACCCAAATTTAGGATAGATCCTCTAGACAGAGAGACAGTTGAATAAAGAGGGAAGGGACTGGAAGACCAAGGATCACAGATGGCTATGTCTCTGAGTTATATGCTTTTTATCATCACAATCAAGGCCCTGCTCCTAGCCCTGCATGTGGTTCGAAGGAGATAATATAGAGGAAGTACTTTCAAAACACTATATAAATACATGTTGTTGTTGTTAAGTGACGTTGAATCAGTTCCGACTCATAGCAACCCTTTAGAATATTTCCAAGGAGCAGCTGGGGAGCTTGAACCACTGACCTTGCAGTTCACACTGACCTTGCAGTCCAGAGCATTAACCCGCAGCACCACACCAGGCCTCCATATAAATACATAGAGTTAAGGTAACAGCCAAAATTTTAATAAAAGATTGGTATGTTCAGGATATGAATCTGGATTTTTCAGATGATCAATATCAAAGTGCCACCTCTATTGGGCCTCAGAAGTGGGAAGGATTTAAATAAGGTAGTAAAACAAAAATAGCATCTCCTTCCGGGCAGGACCCTACTGGATCCAGCTTTGTTCCCCTGAAGGTATAGGGTTGGCTTCAGAGTGAACACTCTTCCCTCATTACGGTTGAAC